>NC_142094.1:54857359-55222359 GCF_054644295.1 Miniopterus natalensis
CCTGGGCTAGAAGCTTCTGTGCACAGGGTTAGGTTCCCTCCAGGCCACACACTGCCAGCCCTGGGTCCCTCCCAGAGTCCTAATCAGCAGACCCTTCTGGAAGGTCATTCTTGTTGCTATCCACTCACAGGGCTGAAGCTTGCTCATTCAGCAGCTAAAAGATGTACATCCACAGCTTTGTTCTGTGGGGTCCCAAGAAGAGCAGGGCAGCTCTGTGGGTGCAGCTGTCCCCTCTGGGCATGTCACCACCTCAAGTTCCAGAGGCTGGCAGCACTCTTACTCCACAACCTCATCAAAACCCTATGCTGCCCTGTTATGGTGACGCTGGACTTTTTAACTTGCAGGCTAAACAGAGACAAAAGTTAAGCAATAGTTTTACCTTCTGCCCGAATAACACAGATTCTTTAAAACACTTGAACTCTGACCATGACTCCCAATTAGCTTTCTGTTGCTGTTCACCACTCTAGCTCTATTTTATCTTCAGAAATCAGACACTTTGGTCATTTCTACACCATCCATTTTACTTTGGATATAACCGCACTTATCAATGTTGTTGCACAACACTGCTATTGCTTCTCAGATCTTCTTTCTGAGAGTGAGACTTCTTGGAGTCTGTCTCTAGAATTCCCTGGAATAGGTGGGAGAATCAGGAACTTTCCTGATTGATTATTCTGGGAGCATTTTTTATTTCAATGTGGATCTACAAAGCAATGAATTTTCTGTGTCTGCAATTTTAAATTAATAATTTTATTCCTTAATACTTTGGAGATGTTTTCCATTGTCTTCTGGACTCCATTTTTGCTCTTGTGAAACCTGCTGTCAATCTTACTGCTGTTCCTTCATCATGTTTTCCTTCTGCTGCTTTCAAGATTTTCTCTGTAGGCAGTGTGCTGTGGTCTCACTAAACTATGACTTATTGATACATTTTATCTATTTAATTATCCTGCTTTTAAAACACTTGTGATTCCTATGATTTCTTAATAACTTGAGAAAAATATTAGCTATATCTCCATAAGTGTTGCTTCTTTCTCATTCCTTCTGTGCATCTATGAACTGTATGCACATTAGAAATTCTCACTCTACCCTCTTTCCTCACTTCTTCACACACTTTCCAGCTCTTTGTCTCCTCTGTCCATTCTATGTAATTTCTTAGCTCTGTCTTCTAGTTTACTAAATGTATCTTCAGTTGTTTCCATTTCGTTATTTAACTCATTTGTCTAGTGTTCAATATTTAGTATTTTTTAAAAATCATTTGAACATCTACTTAGTTAGTTTTTATATACGACTAGTCATTTTTAATTTTTAAAGTTTTCTTACTCATATATTATATAAACACAAAGTTTGGAGGGTGGGTTTAGTTCCAGGCCACTGTAGTAGAGTGAGTATCTCAACAAAGTGAGTTGTACAGTGTTTTTGGTTTCCCATTGCATATAAAAGTTATGTTTATACTATACCTAGTCTATTAAGTGTGCACTAGCACTATGTATAAAACATGTACATAGCGTCATTAAAAAACATTTTATTGCTAAAAAAATGCTAACCATCATCTGAGACTTCAGAGTTGTAATCTTTTTCCTGGTAGAGGGTCTTACTTTCAATTTGTAAAAAATGCAATATCTGCAGAGCACAATCAAGCAAGGTGTGCCAGTACTTCCCCCTTCATTTTTACTATTTTAAGCATATAAAACATGTTACGTTTTGCACTCTGTCTTGATAACTCGAGTACTGCAAGCTTTGCACATCTAGCTCTCATCTCGCATTTACTGTTTCTATTCCTGGTGTCTTGTTTCCTCATGTGGTTTGTAATTTTTACTTATTAAATTTTATTTTCTATTTTAGGCTCACAGCTGATGGAGCCCTAACTGTGAGAGCTCCCAGGGACCTGGATGGAAGGTGAATTCCCTCAGATAATGTATTTCTGCTGCTCACAGGCACTTGAGAATACCGTTCACCTGCCCCTATTTTTAAGCAAATTCTTCACTTGAGATTTTTTTGGACCAACCATATAGTATAAATTCAGACCAATAACCTAAGCATGGGTAATGTGGTGACTACAAATTCTCAGAGGAGATTCCCCACCCCATCACCCAGGTAAGTTTCTTTATATTCCTTCTTACAAGGGGATTGGGCTATTTTTTTTCTAGTTAATTCTTCTAGTACCTGGCTTGCTGCAGCAGGCTCCTGTCAAATTTGCCCTGTGTGCTGGGCCTTGGGTTTTGTCTACTGTTTCCTATGCTCAAGGTCATTAGCGGTGACATTGCCAAGGCAGTGGTGGCCTCAGACTTGACTTATTTCTCTGACTTCCTGCTTCCACAGTGTTTGCCTCTGAGGATTTTCTTTGCGTCTTTGCCAACTCAAAGATGTGCATGGGAAGATGTGTTTGTTTATGTTTCATGTAACACATTTAGCTGTATTGAAGTGGGAGGATTGCTGAGACTCTCCAGCCTCCAATCTTGCAGAGAGAGAAGCACCCATGTGCGTCTGTCCTTGTTTAATCTGGATGTTTCCAACCCCAGAAGCCTCATCTCACGCAGCTGGACAGCACGCCTCCCTGGCAGTGGTGTCCTCGCCCCTGGAAACATCCCTGTAGTCACTATCTGCTACTGCAGATGGCATCCAGGACTCCATCCAGAAATGTATGTAGTCATCTTTATCCACCCATGCACACACAAAATGAAGCCACAGAAACGAGTCATGTTTTATTGGGGAAAACAGACAAAAACTGATTGCTGCAGTACCATTCTGTGATGGCTAAAAAGGCATATGCAAGTGCTAGAAAACACAGCAAACACAAAGCAAAGGAAAAATGACACTGACAACAGAAACCCCACACTGTCTTCATGCCTAGGTACTGCTCTTCCTCTGCAGGCCAGGCTCTTCTACCTGCCGCCCCCACTGTGAGCTTCCCCCTGATGGTGTCATTGCCTTTACAGGGAAGGAAGCGCTCTGTCTGACCCCAGAGGCAGGGTAGTGTAGTGGGGGAGGCTCATTGTCTCTCCAGCCAGACTGTGTGGGTTCAAATCCCGGCTCTGCCATGTGTGTGGCTTTGGGAACGCACATTAGCCTCTCTCTACCTGCATGAAACCCACTATGGTGTCTCCCCAGATTCACTCAGCCTCCCCTGTGGTTGGAATCACCCAAGTGAATCAAACAGCAAAACCCAGCCATGTCCAGCTGAGACCAGCATGGAAGTGGGGCTCCTCCCATTTGTTTTTCTATCTTCCTCACTTCCCTTCCTTCTCCCTCTTGCTGTCCTGGAATGACCCCCCACAGGCACAGCCCAGCACATGCACTGGGCCTCAGGCTCGGAGTCCTGGGTTTAGAAAGCGCCTTGTTTCCTCATTTAACCTTTAGAGTATCTACCTGATGAGAAGGTTGTGATATCAAACAATTTTGTAAAATACTTCCTTGCACACAGTACGGCTCCATGAGAGTAAGCTTTTATTAGAACATGAGCCCTTTATTTATATTATTACTAATTTTTATTAATATTTTAAGCACTTGCAAATCCACTATCCCCTCTTCCCCCATAAAATATTAGGATCTTGGCCAGAAGTACCTACATTATAGGCTCCATTTCCTCTCTCACCAGCTTCTATCAAAAGTAAGTATCTTCAATCCCATGTTCATCATTCCTTTGTTTTCCAATTTCTACACTTTTCCTAAAATGACATGTTTTAATTTCATTATTTTAACTCTATAAAAATGGTATTTTCCTGCAGGTGACTTTTTGGGACTTAATTGTTCACTTAACATTAGGTTGCTAAGACTAAGTCCCACCGGGTGGTGTCATCACATTTGTACACTGTGATGGCTGGAAACAGCTGACGGTCAGTGGGCGCCCAGGTTGATTCATTCGCTTTACTGGCGGGCATTTGGCTCATTCCCGGTTTCTGGTGCCGAGTGCCGCGGAGAGCATGCTAATACGCGTCTCCCGGCGTTCCCCGCAAGATCCCCTCTGGGTACTTATCTAGGAGAGAAACGTCCGTGGTGTAGAGCATATGGATTTTAGGAGATCATGTCCAACTGTTTTCCAGAGTAATTAGACGAATTAATACCCCCACCAGCAATGGCGAGGAAATCCTGCAGACCCGTCCCCTGTCTGCACCTGGTACTGCGTTTCTCGGGTACTGAGCACTGTCTCTCCTGTTGATCAGCCAGAAAGCCTTTCCCATCCCAGAGGGGTGGGGACAGGTGTCCCTTCCAAAAGGGACCACACTCTCTGCCTCTCTCTGGGGGCAAAACAGGTTCCGATGATCATCTGGATGCTTGGAAGATGTCACAGTGCAAAAAGAAAGGGCTTTTAGCCTGGTCTGAGCCACGCACAGAACGGCCATTGCATGGGATTTTGCACTAAGCCCTGCGAGAGAGCCGAGCATTCAAAAATGAACAAAATACCCTGCATGCCTGGGAACTGCTATTGAGTTCAAATGCTCGGGTGTCTACACACTGAGGTCGTCCTGGGATTTAACGAAAACCCGCAGGCGTCGTCCACGTGATCTGGCACTAACGGAGGACAGGTGCAGGCTCCAGCCCCGTCACCGGCTAGTTGATAGCGTGAGCGAACCTCTCCACACCCCCAGCCTCAGCTTCCCCCTCTGACATGCCCTCCATCGGCTTGTCCTGCTGCTAAGGACCAGATGAGGTCACAGCTGCAAACTGGAACTCCCCCCTCCCACACCATCACTCCTCAATGTCAACTGGAACAGAAAGGCTTGCAGGACAGTTAATCAGTGGTGGATGCAGAACTCTAAATGCAGGTTTGGGTCAGTGGAGTGAGTGCAAGCTGGTGACGTAGCTGCCACCTTGCCCTGACCCCCGGGCCTGTGCATTTGGGGAGGCAGGTGCTCCTCCGCAGGGAGGGCCCCAGGCAAGGCTGTTTGTTTCTCCGCACCTGTCCAAGGGCCTGATTCAATGAGCGCAGAACGCGATGTCCTCAAGGCCTCAGCGGGGGCTCAGGTCTTTTCCTCTGGAGCATAAATCTGCTTTCTCTCCTCGTGACTGGCACCACAAAACAGACTCATAATAGTCATAAATATCTAATTAATTTTACTCTATTCATTCATCACAAAACTTTTGATTTAGATGTGTTACGTTGTGAGCCTCCGTGTGTTTCATTTCCAGCAGGTAAAATCCATCCATATCTGAGTACCTCAAGGTCAATGTGCAGGTAATTTAACTTCATAACTAAATAGCATATTGATTAATGCAAAGAAAACAATCTCCTTCAGAGCAGGTTCTTATTTCATCCAGTGTGGATGGGAAATATACACATAATTACCTGCTCAACCCGTGGAGAGCTGGACTGGCAGAGAAAGGACCAGGAAGGGGACACCGGAGCAGAGGGTGCCAACAAACGGATCTTGTAACACAAATTTCCCAGCCAAGAATAATCCAGAACGAGTGACCAATGCACGGAATCCTTCTCGCAAGCCTGGAACCCACAGAGTGTGGAGAGGCCCGGGGCGGCCGTCAGAACACAGGGCTCACACCCTGGCCAGGTGGCTCAGGTGGTTGGAGTGTCATCCTGTGCACCAAAAGGCTGAAGGTTCGATACTGGTCAGGGCATGTACCTAGGCTGGGGGTCCCATCCCCTATGGGGGCAAGTTCGAGGGGCAACTGATTGATGTTTCTCTCTCTCTCTCTCTCCCTTCCTCTCTCTAAAAATCAATAAAAAAATAAACTTTCAGATGAAGACCAAAACAAACAAAAGAACACAGCGCTATCATCTATCGTATCCTCAAAACCAGGGCCCAGCAGGTGTGATAACACGGAGAACCTTTTTAAGAACCAAGATGGTGGCTCTGAGAGAACTGTACTGGGCCACTCCGTGGGTGACATAAACTGAAATTTACATCATTTACTGCCCCTGTGACCAGACAAAGCAAGAAAGAGGGAGGGCTTCTATATACATTTGGACACTTTTTGCTCAAGCATCTTCCCATCACCACCCGTGAGTCTAAGTCCCTAGTAGGTTCTAACTAGAAGCACGTAGGGGCTAGAGAAGCCCAGCCAGCCTATGGGGGGGGGGGCTGGCATGTGGGGGTGCAGAGATGTGTCCTTCCTCCAGCTGGTACCCTCAGCACTGAGCTATCTGACAACACCTGAGATGGGTGCATACTCGCTGGACTATTCAGACGACAGGATTTGTTTAAAGGATTTGCAGTCCAGTATGGTGCCTTCCAACGGGACTGCAAGACCGGTCATATTTTTGTGCAAAGCCAGCTGCAGCGGCTGTGGTGCGGCCTGGCCGGGCAGAGCTGCAGGAGGCACTCGGGAGGAAGCAAGAAGTCGTCGCTATAAATCTCCTGGACTAGAAACAGCTCAACAGGTGGGACACGTGCCTCCAGCAAGTGCTCCCCCGGAATCCCTGCCTGCCAATGTCCGTCTTGTGTCCAATAAGTGCAAACAAGAGCGTGTTTCAGGTTTTTCTTTTTCTCACAGAACCGGTAAGGATTTATATTCCAAATTCTGAGCAGTGGCTTCATGCCAGGCATGGGGATCACCCCAGACAACACGGACGAAAGCCCCCCAAGGATTACGGGGCGCCTCCCTCCAGGTCCCTTCAGGGTGTTCCCGAGGGAGGCTTCCTACCTCCTGCTGCTCGGGGGCAGAAAAAGACCCCCCCTCCCCGTCCGCCCACAGGAATATCTCCAGCCGCCCCGAGTGCTGGGCCCTTGAGCCTGGTCTTAACTCCGCTGCTTTGTCCTCAAAATAGAACAATGGGCAAACCAACGTCTAGTTTTGCAGAAATACATTTTCCTTGCCACCTGGCCAGAGGTGATCACTGTGCCTTGCTCTCTGAGCAGACCATGAGAATAGCATGGGGTGTCCATCTGCCTCTGAGCAATAAAGACAGGACGCGGGGAGGTGTCTTTTCTTCCCCGACGGGACAGCCCTGTGTGAGAAGTGGCGCTGGGACCACAAAGGAAGTGGAATCCTCTTCTGTGCCCAAGTCCACAAACATCCCGGCCTCCTCGTTACCACGTCTCTCTGTGTCCCTCCCCTTCTTCCACTTCCACCCAAATGGGGCACAGCCACTGTCCCACGAGGAGGTCCTCTCTCCACCGGGCTGAGCCGTCCCCACCCTCCCTTCCCGGAGCCCATCCTAGTAACCCCCCTGCTGTCGCTGAGTGCTCTCTCCTCACTTCATGCCCCTCGGCCTGTCAACAAGTATCCTTCCATCTTTGAGAGGACAAGACCCAGAAAGTGACAGACAAGCTACAAAACCCAAATCTCTGCACCATCCGCTCCCGTCGCTGCCGGCGGAACAGGCTCCTCACTGCCGTGGGGATAGAGTGCCACCTCCCAGCCAGGACCTGCCTGCCGCACATGAGGCCAGGCTCCAAAGTCAGGTGTCTTTCCGCTCGCCCTGTGTGCCGGGGGGCCACCTGGTGTCCCACGAGTGGAGGGTGCCCTCCCCGGAAGGAGCCCCAGGGCTCAGCGTCGGCACCCCCCTGTGATCCACGAAGGGGCATCAGAACCCAAAGCAACCGGCCAACTCATTAGGCAGCAAATGTCACGGGAGGCAAGAGCCAACACGGACGGAGCGGGCTCGGACACAGCGTGAGTGAAACCCCGGGAACTGGACAGAGCTTTAGCAGCGACCTTTTGGGGGTACAGTTACTATGCTCTGATTCTGTACCTCATAATGTAGTCAGAGAGTATTTTATTTTAACATGACAAATGGCTGTAAATGATTAAGGCTATTGTCACCATCAGCTTGAGTTTCTGGCTTTCTCCTAGGCCTAAAATATGGCTTTTAAAACATTCTTTCTTAAGAGTCCAAAATCAGTGTTATTTAACCAGCTCTTTAGCAAAAATCTTTTAGAGGTTAATGACAGAGTGGCTTAGCTGAGCTAAGTGTGTCGCAGATAACAATCACAAAATCTGCATTAAAATGTACTTTTTAAAGGATCTAACTCTTTGCAGAACCTGGAGGAAGACCTTCAATAGGCAGTTACAGCTCAGTGGGTGCAGAGCTTCTGTCTGGGGTGATGAATAATTTTTGAAACAGTGTTTGTGGTCATACGACATGTGAATGTAATTAGTATTATGGAATCATATGCTCAAAATTGGTTAAAGTGGCTAAAAATAGGTATTTTACGATATTAAAGAGTGTACGTGTGTGTACAAGATTATATCTGTATAAATTATAAATATGTATATATGCAAACACTAATGAGAAAACAGGAGTGGGTGTATTATTAATAACACGCAAGCTAGATGTTAGGACAAGAAGTGCAACCGGAGGTCAGGCAACGTTTCATGATAACAGGGTCCATACGTCAGAAAGGCCTCATAATAGAGCTTCAAACATACGAAGCAAAAACGGGCTGAGCTGAGGGGAGAAACAGACACGTCGCAGTGTGCGGTCAGCTGGCAGATGTGACATGGTTCTCGGGACTGACGTACATGGTAAATCTCCTGCTGCCGCGGCCGACCCCCCACAGGCCGAACCTGACCTGTGTCCTCCGTGTCCCTCGTTAGAAGCAGGTTTCTCTCTGAGCCCTCGTGTCCCCCCCTTGCTTCCGAATGCGCTGCCTCCGGGTCTCACCGGCCCTGCCCGAGGCTGGGCAGCCTCACGGACGGAAAGCTGGGCAGGAAGTCACTTCTGCCCCCGGGTGACTCTCAGCGGGAAACTGCGCCACCTCCCAATGCCCAGGGCGGCTCGCACTTGACTTTTAATATTCCAGGTTTATTCTCCCTCCTAGAGGCTTAATTCTGAGCTTTATAACCCGAACGGCATTATCTGATTTTTCAACATAATAACATGTTCTACATTGTGATCTGGGGCGATGCAGAGGAATGCGAATCTGTGATTAGAGCGGGGACATTGTCTCACTTCTGCTGTTTTGTTCTCATTTTAAATTTGACAAACGGGACGCTGAGTGGAATGCTGAAGCCCTCGGAGTGTAAATTACTCGATTCGTTCGCTTACTTTCTCACTCATTCGGGCAGACGGAGCCGTGGCCTTGGAGGCTGGACACGCAGCTGAGCCGTTTAACATTCAGGAAAGCGGTTCCTGAGTATGCGGGGTCCACTCGGCGTCCCCGAGGCCAGGGCTCCTCCTCCCCTTTGCTTGTGCGGACTTCGGCTCTCAGAGGAGAGCCCCCCTTCCCATAGCCCCACCCCAACCCACACCCCCCACTTTGCTGGCCTGAGGCCCGTCCTGGCCTCAGCAAGATTCCTGAGGCCCCATCTCCATCCAGGGGCCTAGTCTTTCTCCCAGTTGGTTGTGCCTCCTCTCGCCGTGGCCTCTGGGTCACTGAGCGGTCTTCTCCTATGTCCCCAGGGAGCATGGGAAGTTCAGTAGGCTGAACAGTGCCCCCCAAAGATGTCCTGACCCCCTTTACCTGGGAACATGATCTATTTGAAATAGGTTCTTTGCAGATGTAAGTAAAACAAGGTCTCAAGATGAGATCGCCTGGATTTAGGGTGAAGCCTGAACCAGAGACTGGTGCCCTCATAAGAGAAAGAAGAGGGGGAGTCACGATGGGTGACACCGGATAGGAGAAGGCATGCAAGATAGAGGCCACCTTACAGAGACGTGTCTATAGCCCGGGGACGCCGAGCCTCGCTGGAGCTGCCAGAAGCCAGCGGAGGGCCTGGAGCAGATTCTCCCTCGGAGCCTCCGGGAGGAACCAGCCTGGCCGACCCCTTGGCCGCGGACTTCTGGCTCCGGAGCTGGGAGAGAATGGGTCGGACTTAGCTGCCTGGCGAGCCGCCTGCTTTGGGAGCCCCGGGTGACTCACCGCACAGGGGCACCACCGTCCTGCCCACCCACACAGCCTTCAGCTCCTTGGCCAGGTCCCCGCGGGGCAGTCCCGGCTCATTCCTCCGCGCCCTCTCCATACCCGAGTACTCGGCTTATGTCCTAGTAAAGGGAATGCCCGCTGCCTCAAGCCCAACAGAGCGACAAGCCAGTCCGCCGGTCCCCTCGGTCACTGCCCCACGCTGGTGTTCAGCTTGCCGCCTGCCCGAGGAGCTTCTGCAGGTGTCTCTGGTGGGGACCGCTCGTCCGAGTCAGGGTGGGAGGAGGTGCTCGCAGGGTCTGGGCGATGCTGGCCGAGCACCCAGGGTTCCAGTCTGGTTCTGTGACCATCCGGGTCATCCGGTTCCTTGAGCTCAGGTGATTCTGGAAGTTTCTTCCAAATTGACAAAGCTTTTAAAGCTGCCCATGCTGACACTGACAGGCCTGAGTGAGCAGCTCGCCTGGGGCCCTCGCTGGGCTGGGAAGATAATGACCTGCCTGGACTGGGCCGTGTGAACACGGAGCTGCTCCGCCGGCCTATCGCTAAGCCGAGGAAATGGCATAAAGCTGTCACCAGAAAACAGGTGGTCCACTCGTTTGTTTTTTAAATGTGCCCAGAATTAATTGGCTTATATATCTGCTGGCACCGGACCCTGACTAGATGCTGCAGGACATGCTTTGAAAACCAACTCCCCGCTGAGCCCACTGAATGCGAAAGGCAAATATTTGTGTATTCAGTGGATAACTCAGCCCATAATCTTCCATTAAACTGCATCTCGCAATCCCATCTGGAAAGTTCAAAAGAAAACTATTTCCACGCTATATGCCGAGCAGATAGCTCTTGTTCGCATTGTTTCGTGGATGGGACTTTTGTGACAATCATTAGCTTGTTTACAAATGTTTTTAATTAAAGCTGAGAGAGGCTGGGAATCAGGTCTTTGGATAAACAGCTTGTCATTTTAAAGGGCATTCCCCAAATGTGTGACAGGCCAGGAGTCCTTTTGGCAAATTCTGTCCTGGGAGGAGTAGGGAGAGGGAAGCCAGGACAAGGCAAGGAAGACACTGAGATCTCGGGAGACTCCAGAGAGGTTCACTTAGGGGGGCTGGCAGGCCTGCTCTGACTCAGGTCCACGGGCCCAACAAGCCCCCGGAGCTCATGCAAACGCAGTCACACACATTGCCAAGGTGGCAGCTTGTGTGTTCATCCCAATCGGCAACCTCACACCAACAACTCTCCACATCACTCCATGAGCCAAGGGCGGTTGTTTACTGGCTCCTCTGACTGCTAAACAGCTGGCTCTGGGTCTGGCTGGTCCAGAGCCCAGCTCGGGAGGGACACTCCAGATGGGGGAGGCTGCAGACACATCGAGAAGCACCATGGCTCCCACATGCGAGGTCTTGATCAAGGCGTTGGGTTCACGTCTCTGTGCATGGCCAGGGCTGTGGACACGGTGATGCTGGAGCTGCCCCAGAACCCATCCTTCTGTGTGGACCTGGCCCGCTGACCTCTCCCTCTGCCAGCCCGATACTCCTCCTCTGCTCAGCGTTGGGTCAGCTCTCCCTCCTCTGCTTGAATGCAGGGTTAGGGGGTAATTTAAATCTCCCTTGTTTGGCTTCAGATGCAGCTAATTAAGCTGGAGGCCCTGGGGAGACAGGGATGCTCACGTATCCACTGCTGGGGACAAATAGAGAAATGCATGGGTCTCTGCCCTCCAGGAGCCTGTTTTGAAGACAAAACACTGACTTGCCAAGCCCTGGAGAGGGGCAAGTGCACCAGCCAGTCCTGGTTCTGTACCCTGAGTGTCTTGGGAGACAAGTTGCCCCAGACCAGCCCTCAGAAGCTTCTCTGAAGAAGGCCTCATCCTGGGGTCGCCCTGCCCACCCTGGGGCCTCAGGATGGGGATGTGAGTGGCCATAGGGGTGGACCACCCAACAGAGGAGAGATGGGAGCACAGGGGCATCGCTGGAGGGCAGGGCCACGGAGGGAGAGTGTTTTAGGCCACGGAGGTGAGTCTGGTGTGGCCTCCAGGGCCAGGGCACCAGTGGAGCCCTGAGTGGAAGAAGGGACCAGTGAGATCAGGTGCAAGTCTTTGATCAGCTGGCACTGAGCCGGCCGGGAACCCAAGAGGACTCACCCAGAGACGGAGGACCCTGCAGCAGCCACACGTGCAGGTGGCCCTCGGTTTCAGAGCCCACCGAGGAGTTCAGGGAGAGCGTGATGGCCACACCTGCCTGCGGGGCTGTGCCTTCAGCCCTTGATGGAGATCCATCTGCCTGTGGGAAACCTTAAACGTGCCCCTAGGATCCCACCGTTTCCATAGCAACTGGAGCACTTCAGAGTGGAAAGTAGACAGGCTGGAAAGATGCACAAAAGACTCAGCAAAGCGATAGCTGAGGTTGCTCTGGGAAGCCTGAGATGCCACCGCCTGGCCTTGGGCTTCACATCACCCACGCGGCTCCAGCTCCAGCTCCGGCTCCAGCCAGGGAAGCGGTTCCAGCGCCCTGCTCATGAACCGCCACCCATGAGAGCCCTGGGCGGCGCTCAGACCCCCTCCATGGTCCCAGTCATTTCTCAGGGAGAGTTAGGGGAGCGGGAGAAGCAGGGAAGGAAGGAGGGAAGGAGGAAGGCAGCTCCTGGTGGATGGAGCACGTGTCCAGGTAAATGGAGAGTCAGGCAGGGAGACCAGCGTGAAGCGCGCAGGGGAAGCAGCCGGGTGTTCTGGGCCACCCCGGACTTGGGGCCAACCCCACAAAAGGCTCTTGTGAGGTACCCTCAGCTCCCTCTTATGGTCCTCTGCAGGTGTTCTCTGGCCTGGTGCAACCGCTGACCCCTCCTCGGCCGCCCTAGGCCGGGATACAGCTCATCTGTGTGAAGGTGAAGAGTTAAAACCGCACAGTACGTCCTGACTTCAGAGCCCATGAAGGAAGCGCTCGCAGCCTCTCCCAGGAGCAGAGCCTGGGGGTGGAAGGTGGGCACTGGTTCGGCAGTGGAACGGCTGTTCCAGGATTGGGGAGCAGTCCTGGGATCCTTCCTTACCTAAGGCGTGGGGTGGCCAGTGCTGGGGAGGGTCAGGGACGTCTTCTCATCCTGGACTCTGAGCTGGGTCCACCTTGCCCCCGGGAAAAGGTGGTGTTTTACCCCCATGAGGACTTAAGGGGACCCTGCCAGCTCCAAGAATCCAAGGATCTGACCTCAATAGCCCAAGTAGGAACCACCGGAGGCTAACCCATTGGGCCGGGAGCTGAAGCACTGGACGCGCCACCAGGTCTCATGGCAGCACAGAGGCAGGCTGGGGACCCAGCACCTGAAGCATCCAGATCGATCCAACATCCGCACCCCTCCCTCACCCAGGCCAGCCACACAGTGGGGAACACATCTGTTATAAATCTCGAGAGGCTTCGTGCACAGGGAGACCACCTTGATCCACAGAGTGCTCACGCACCATCATTCTCCGTCCTGCCACGCGGTTCTGCCTGGTCACTTGCCAGGGGAGGGGGAGGGGAGACCTCATTTTGCAGAAATGATGCCCCGAGATTGTTCTCACTGAGCGATCTTCTGCTTCTCAGAACATCACAGGCCTGAGGACAGTAAGAAGCGACGTTTGGAACGGCTGGAATAATGCACTGATTTCTTTATCCGCCTGACTCTGTACCCCTGTGAATCATCTTTTCCTCGGGTACCCTGCAAGCGACGGCGTCTTATCGCCTTGCCTTCCCTCCCCCACCCATGCACTGCTTGCAGCCCACCGGTCACGGGGATGAAGGTCGAACAGCACAATAAACCCCTCCGCGCTCCTCCTGCCCCGCGCTGGCCCACGAGCCAGCCCTGTCCGAAATGAGATAATTCAGCGAAGAGAGCTACCAGCCCACCCATCGTGTCCTGGGAGAGAGATGAAGTGAGCCTGGGGGTGGCCGTTTCACTCCGATCCCGGGCACCTCGGCGTGGGTAGCCCGATGCGCAGGCGAGAAATGAGACCCGCTCTCCAGGAACATGAAGGAACAGAGACGTGCGGGGCTCCGCGCTCAGAGTGACGGCCGAACACTGTGCGGGGCTCTCGGCCGTGGGGCGCTGAAGGGGGTCCCTGGCGCTTTTCTGGAGAAAAGTGTTTTTCTGGAGAAATCGCCCCGTGTCCAATGTGCTCCCTTAGTTTTACGCGCTCTGGCTTCCCTGCAGTTCTTTGAGGTGCATTTATCAAACTCCAGACCAGCCATTGACATGCAATTCAAAGCTTCAGGAGTGGAGGGTGTGGGGTGACAGGTGTGTTGGGTTTCTCTTTGCGAGGGGCCAGCGGACCTGGCTCTCCCGCCTGAGGCCACAGGGTAGCCTTTGCTGTTGACTTCCTCCTTGAGAGACTTTCTTCTCTTGGCTTCGGGAACATTGCACATACCTGCTTTTTATTCTCACTTCCTCTCCCAGACAACTGGGGTGACACACCTCATAATTCGTGGACAGCAGGTAGGACACTCAGGAGGGTCTTGCCTCTGTAACAAGAATAATTAGCCTTAGACTGAAGGCTGCTCTGGCCCCAACTAAGGAAGCTGACGGGCAAGACCTGCAAAGATCCAGCTGCTTCCCAGTAACCGAGTGCATCCGAGGATGAACCCCAAAACATCAACACAACACAGTCAGTTTACAGTAACTCACATGCAGTCAAACTGAGGAGACATAGGGAGAAACAGGAAAACACAGTCCATTGCAGACAAAAACATTAATCTACCCAAACTGGAAATTGTCACAGAGGACTGAATAGATACAAATATTAAATAGTTATTGAGTTGTGTCTCATATGTCTGGAAGGTTAGAGGAAAGATGGAACAGGTCAAGTAGAAGCAGTGAAAATAGAAAAAGATCTAAATTGAATTTCTAGAGATGAAATCTACAGTGTCCGAGGCTCGGATTCTATGTATGAGGTTAATGGCAGATTAGGCTTCGAGGAGGAAAGACCAGGTAACTTGAAGACGTAATGATAGCAACCATCCAAAAATCACACAGAGAAAAAGAATTTAAAAAAATGGAAAAGAGTATCCTAAGCTGTGGGAGGCATCCCGTGCTCAATGTACAGGTGGTCAATGCCCTGAAGGGGAGGGGGCGGGAAGAAGTCTCATTTAAAGAAATAACAGTCAAAAACTTTACAAACTTGGCAAAAACTATAACGCCATAGACTCAAGAAGCTGAACAAACCCCAAGCACAATAAATATAAAGAGAACTACACCCAAACAGCAAGATCAAACTGCTCAAAATCAATCATAAAGAGGAAATTCTAGAACTGCTCAGAGGAAAAAAGACACATTACACACAACAGAACAAAGGTAACATTGGTGGAATCGATGGGGCAACGTCTTTAAAGAACTGTGAAGGATGGGGCAGAGGAGCCTACAACCCAGATGCTGGGCCCGGTGAAATTGTGGCCAGATGCCGAAGGTTCTCAGAAAGACACTGCAAACAACTCTCAGCTATCTGACTATTATTATTATAATTTAGTGCCACAGGAATTCACTAAAGGCTTTCAAACACGGGAGTGATATATGATTTGTTTTTAGTTCAGGTCTAGGGTGCTGAATTCATTTAGCTTTCGTATGTCTGAAAGTGTATTTATTTCCTCCTCATTTTTGAAATTCATTTTCTCTAGGTATCCTGCATAAAAAGAAGTCACACAGCCAGATAAATCTGGGGAAATGCATTCCACACACTACGCTCCAATCTTCATATGCTTAATAGCTCTGAGGTCCTAGAGTACAGGTGACCCTTGAACAACACGGGGATTGGGGGCCCCAACTCCTCACACAGTCGGAAATCCATGTATAACTTTGGATTCCCTAAAAACTTAACTACTCATAGCCCTGTTGACCGGAAACCTTACCAATAACATAAACAGTCAATTAACACATATTTTGTATGTTATGTGTATTGTATACTGTATTCTTATAATAAAATAAGATAGAGGAAAGAAAATGTTACTAAGAGAATCATAAGGCAGAGGAAATACATATACAGCATTTACTGGAAATAATCTTCACACAAGGGGACCCTCACAGTTCAAGCCCGTGTTGTTCAAGGGGTCATCTGTGTAGGAAAGTTATCGTCCTGAAGTGGACTTTACTTTTATTTGGTAAATACTTGGTTACTAATTTAGGTACCTGACGAGGAGAGCCTTTCCTGCCCTGAGAGCCCAGCTTATTTCGAGAAGGAACCACCCTGCTAGCAGTGTTTGGGTCCAGGCTGCCCAGGAATCCAGCAGTGAGCCCCTCGGGGAAGGCACCGTGTCTCATCTATCCCCCCAGCACTAGCTTGGCAACTGGAGCACTTTTCACACTTCAGGGGTATTTACGAATCCAGAAGAAACTTATCTGTGCCTGTATTTACAACACTATTATTTGGTAGTAGCTATTCTTACAGAATCTTTAGATTCATTTAAAAAATATTTATTATCTGAGAATGTTTTATTCTCTATTGAGATGGCCTTAAGTTTCTTATTGATAGAACAATGTGATGTAATACAGAATATTGACTAATTCCTGTCTTAGGAGAGGCTCTATATTCTAAATATCATGCAGTCATTCAAATTTTCAGTAAGTGTCTGTGATGTGGCAGGACTGCTCCATTGTCTAGAAATACAGTAAAAAATGGGCAAAGTTCCTCCGGAACTTACGCTCTAGCAGGGAGGACCTATAACAAACAGGCAAACACATAAAACTTCAGAACGATGATAAATGATAAGAAACAATAGCTAAGGGGGTGAGAAGTAGACGGGGATTGGTGGCTGCATTAGTTAGACCTCAAACCATTAACAAAATGAAATTTTAAGTAAAAACAAAACAAAAAACCAACAACAACAGAGCCCTCTCCTGCTCTCCAGGGTCACTGCCCCGCCAACGGGAACTCTGCCAGGTCCACGTGCTGCGGCTACGTGAACATCCCAGGCAGCCTTCAGGACCAGGATGATCCTTGTCTTACACAAATAGTCTCATGGTGTAAAAGATAAAACAGGAAACACACCTAACCCATTTTTCCAGGCTGGCAGAGCCAAGATATCGAATTGGAGCGAGACAAAAGAAGAGAACATGCAGTGCAGACTCATTTGTGAAAATAGAGCCAATATTTCTGTAAAGTATATTACAGACCCGGTCCAGCAGTGTGCGTGGCAAAACAGTACATCCTGTCCAAGCCGAGCTAATCCAGCATATTCAAAGGTGAGCTAATTTATTACAAAGACAGGGTACATAAGGGGGGGGGCGCTTCTTCAATAGCTGCAGGAAGAGCATTCATGAAATAGAGTCGGTCAAAAAGAAAGACTCAGGAAATCGGAGAGGGCCCGTCTCAGTTGCCCTGGGCGCAGAGGTGTCCTGCGTCAGAGGTGTCCTGGTCTTGCTGGACGACAAGCTGTGCCCCCTGCTGTGCTCACTGCGATAGTACAGGCGTCTGTCCCCGGGGTTATGCCATCCTGGGGCAAATCTCACCTGGAAACTGCGCTGGACATCTTGGTCCAACAGGGGAAGGACTCTGGGGTAATCCCCAGCCTGCGGTTTCCCCAGCAGGCGCCAAGCTTTGTTCAGCGTCTCCCCTGCCCGGCCATTCTTGGCCTCCCTTCACGGACCGTGATCCCTCGCAAACCTGCTTCGCCCCAACTCCGTCTCAGCAGGTGCTTCGCGGAGCCGGGCCTGTGACAGAAGTCACGGCATAGGGCATCTACCAACACTTACACCAAAATACTAAAAATCCACATTTAAAGATTAAAAGTATTCTTCCTTTAGTCAAAAATAAGACGAGTGGTTGTCATCACTCGTTGCCTTTCAACATTCCATTAGCATTTCTAGAAAGAAAAGCAAAATAGGGAAAACAAGTTGTAAGGCATGCAAAAGATGAAACACATCTGTCAATGGAGCAGATGAAAGGGGTTCTGTAGACAGAGTTTTCAGATGGGCAGGAGAGTGCACAGAGGTGGCCGGACACAAGCTAAGACACGGCGATCTGAGCGCAGCAACGTCAGCAACATCAACCAGACAGCACAGCCCCAGAGAAGGTCCTGACACACGGCACGGAAAATAAAATAACGAATCACAAGTCCGACAAAACCGGACTCCGTGTGAAATAACGTAAAAGCGAGCTTGAATAAGCAGAAATACAGATCTAGACAAACTAAATACTAAAAATTCATGTGCAAGTCAAGCACAAAGGGGCAAAAATTGCTGAAACAGTGGCAAATCCTAGAGGGAGCCTTAGAGCATCCCTCCAGCAGAGACCAGTCGATGGCACTCGGGTGCTTCCCAGTCCTGGGTTACTGCCGATGAAGCTGCTGTCAACATTTACAACAGGCCTTAGGACAAATACTTATTTTTATCTTTCTGTTTCTCCTAGATAAATCCGTAGGAGTGAGGAGCGAGGTCGATGGGCTGCGTGCGTGCGTGCGTGCGTGTGGTTGCAGGTCCGTACGCAGGCCTAGCAGCGCCGTTCAGGTGTAGTCGCCTGTGATGAGAGTCACCTGGTGGGGAGGACGTGGGCAGTGGAATCCCCGCGCCCACTCCAGCCCTAAGCAAACACCGATCTGCTCTCCATGTCCGTACATTTGCCCTTTCTGGACATTTCTTATAAATCCGATCACACAGTGTAGGGTCTGTCGCTTGGCGTGCTTTTGAGGTCCACCCCTGCAGCGCCTCACTGAAGCCTGGGAAGCTCGAGGAGGGAGGGGGAGAAACACACACATGTGTACATTATACACCAAATTGAAGTCAATAACTGTTAGGGTAATTGCATTTCTTCTTATCTCACTTAATTAGGTATTAGCTACAACCCCTGTTCTTTGAGCTCGTCTGCAGCTCGGCCAGTGTGTGTAGCACCGTTTCCTGTAAACCCCCAATAGCTGTGAGGCAGCTACTGCGTCCGTCTCTTCAAAGGAAACGACTGAGTGTTATCCACTGCGGGCCTAGACGGGCCCAGGAGATGTCATCCCCAGGACGTGGCCCGGGAAAGAGGGGGAGCCGGGCCCCTTGTCAGCGTTGGCATCCATCACCCCGCTCCCAGCTTCTGACCGGCGGGTGAGCGAGCAGGCGCGCAGGCTGAGGGGGCCTCTGGGTGTCTGGCCGGGGACCTGTTAGCAGCTTAATGTAGGAATGGGGACTGGGTGAGAGGGGGCCTCGCCGGGTACATTTAGCTGTCCTTGGATCTATGGGCTTGGAGTTGCTCATTTTCTGTAGAATAGTCATTGCTCTTATTACAGAAAACAGTCTATTTTTAAAAGCTGCAGAAGGCTCTGGAATACAAAACAGCTTTTGCAATTCTTTTGACTGACTTATTTATAAGGGAGGTTTTTTTTCTTTAGTCGGAGCAGCAAAATTAGGCAGGAATGTCTGGGGTCTCTGTATAACTCCCTGAAACTACCCAGCTGGATTTATATTTATATTTATATTTGAGTAAAACAAACGACAGCAGTGATAAACAGACTTAAGAGGAAGAAAGGGACGGGATTGTTTTGTGGTTAAAAGGTACTAACACTACCCTTGAAGTGGTTTAATGTTATTTAAAAGTGGACGTGGATGAGTCATAAATGTATATTGCAAACTCTAGGGCAACCGATGCAAAAAATAAAAGGAAGTATAAATGATATCCTGATAAAGGAGGGAAATGGAATTGTATAAAATGTGCAGTTAAAATCATAAAAGGCAGAAGAGTAGAGTGCAAAAGCAGGAAAGGAAAACTGGGGCAACCAACGGAAAACAGCAGTGAACACGGTAAATATTCACCCACCACATCAGTAACCATTCTGACAGTCAACGGTCTAAATGCATTAACTAAAAGACAGCTCATTGATGGATCAAAAACATAACCCGAGCTCCTGCTGTCTACAAAAAATGCATTTTAAATATAAAGACACATATAAATTTACTCTTAATTTATATGCTCAGCGGTTGAGCATCGACCTAGGATCCAGGAGATCGCGGTTTGATTCCCACAAGCCTGGGTTGCGGGCTCGATCCCCAGTCTTTCCCTCTCCCTTCCTTTCTCTGAAATCAATAAAGATATATGTTTTTTTAAAAAAGAGTAAATGGATGGAGAAAAATAGGGCATGTTAACACTGGTGAAAAGAAAGGAGTAGCTACATTAATTTCTGACAGAGCAGTCTTCACAGTAAGGAGTAAAGATGGGCATTACATCGTGATAAAGGGGGCAGTGCTCCAAGGCGACATAATTTTTAACGCGTATGTGCCTGACGACAGAGCAAACGGCATGAGGCAAAAACTAATAGAACTGCAAGAAGGAATAGATGGATGTTTTATCATAGCTGAGCCTTTCACACCCCTCACTCAGCGATGGACAGATCCAGCAGGCAGGAGATCAGCAGGAACAGAGTTGAACCGAACACCACCATCCATCAACTGTGTGTAATTGACACCTTCAGACTACTTCATCTAATAGCAGGAGAACTCACATTTTTCTTGGGCTCTCATGGAACATTTATCGAGATAGACCCTATTCTGGGCCAGAAAACACACTTTAAGAAATTTAAAAAAACAGAAATCATACATTGTCTACTCTCAGATCACAATGGAATTAAACTAGAAATCAATAATGGGAAGACAGCTCGAAAATCCCCAAATACATGGAGATTAAACAATGTGCTTCTAAATAACCTTTGGATCAAAGGGAAAAGTCTTAAGAGAAATTAATATATATAGTATTAGATGAAAATGAAAACATTTTCAAAATTTATGGGATGCAGCAAAAACGCAGTGCTTAAAGGGGGAATTTATGCCATTTAATGCATATATTAGAAAAGAAGAAATATCTAAAATCAATAATCTAATTTGTCACCTTAGGGAACTAGGAAAAGGGCAAATAAAATCGTAAGTAAGCAAAAGAAAACAAGCAAGAATTACAGCAGAGATCAATGAAATTGGAAACAGGAAATCAATAGAGAAAATTAACAAAACCAAAAGCAGGTTCTTTGAAGAGGTCAATAAAATTAATAAGCCTCATGACAAGCTAAGAAAAAGAGAGGACACATACTACTAATATCAAAAATGAACGAGGAGACATCACGACAGAAACAATGGAAATTTAAATGATAATAAAGAAATACGGTGAAAAACTTGATAACCACAAGTGTGGTAATCTACTTGAAATGAATCAACTCCTTGAAAAACACAATCTGCCAAAACTCAGACAAGAAGAGATAGATGATCTGAAGAGGCCTGTGTCCATCAAGGAAATTGAGTCAATCATTAATAACCTTCCAAGACAAAAGGCACCAGGCCCACATGGGCTCACTGGTGAATTATGCTGAACATTCGAAGAAGAAATCGTGCCAAGCCTCTACAGCCTCCTTCAGAGGACAGATGCAGAACGTCTAACTCATTCAATTTCCGTAGATCACCATTATACCAAACCAGACAAAGACGTTGTAAGAAAACTACAGGCCAAGGTCTCTCATGAATAGAGATGTAAAAATCCTCAACAAATACTAGCAAATCAAACCCAACCGTGAATAGAAAGAGCATACACACCTTGACCACGTGCGATTTATCACAGGTGTGCAATGTTGGCTCGATATTCAAAAAATAATGAGTGTAATCCATCCCATCAATGGATGAAAAAAGAAAAGTCACATGATCACCTCGATAGATGCAGAAAAACATTTGATAGAACTGAACACCCCTTTGTGATAAAAATTCTCAGAGAACTAGGAATAGAGGGGAACTTTCTCAACTTGATAAAGAATATTTATAAAAACTAGAGCTAATATAGCTTTCCTACTAAGGTCAGGTACAAGGTAAGGATCATCCCTCTCACCACACCTTTCAACATCATACTGAAGTCTATGCTAATGCAACAAAGCAAGAAAGGAAATAGAGAGTATCCAGATTGGGAATAAAGACATAAAATTGTCTTTGTAGATGACATGATCATCTATGTAGAAAATCCAAAAAAAAACTGACCCCAAAACCCCCTCCTGGAACGAATTAGTGTTTATACAAGGTTTTAGGATCTAAGATCAACATATAAGAGTCAGTTGCTTTCCATAACCAACCATGAACAAGTGGAGTTGAAATCGAAACCACAACATTTACCTTAGTACTCAAAAAGTGAAATATTTAGGTATAAATCTAACAAAATAGGTACAAAATCTATATAGAAAAAAAACTATAAAACTAATGAAAAAATCAAAGATATAAATAAATGGAGAGATATTCCATGTTCAGGGATAGAAAATCTCAATATGTCAAGATATCTGTTCTTCCATCTAAAGATTCAATGCCATCCTAATAAAAATCCCAGCAAGTTATTTTATGGACATTGACAAACTTTTTTGGGGGTGGGGGGCGGGCTCAACTTCCTTACAGTCCCTAAGTTGTGCATTCCCTACGCTGGAGATGAGAGTGGAGAGGTCGGTAGATAATGATAGTTATTTACGTATTAATTTCTATCATGTGTTTTTTTTTAATGGGCACCTTTTCTTGGTAATGCCTGTTGAATGAACACAGCCTGGACTGGATTCAAATCCCAGCTCTGACCATCACTGTCTACATGAACTTGGGGAAGTTACTTACCCTCTCTTGACCTCAGGGTCTTCATCTGGAAACGGAGTCATGTAGGAAGGTTAACAGAGGTACCGCTTGTGAAGCGTGAGCCTGGTGCCTGGTGCACTGACTCCGTAGTCAGTGCAGAAGAAGCCGGGGCCCCGGGCCTACACCCTGCTGGTCTCTCAGCAAGGTGTGTTCTCCTGTAGGACCCGCTGTCACCTCGCCACCTGTGAGCCTTGTGTGGGTAACAGCCACCTATCACGTGGCTCCCCTAAGGCGGGTCGGTGGGAAGCACTTGCATGTATGGATGCGTTAGGTCTAGTAACAACACTGGGAAGGGGGTATACTTTACGGACCGGGAAAAGGGAGCCCGGAGCCGCTATATTTCTTGAGCAGGTCACATAGCAGTCACGGCTGTCTGCCTCCAGCGCCCCTAATTTCGCTGCATGCTGATGGCAGCTTGCATCCAGCCCACACATCAATTTCTACTGAAGAAGATGCTTATAAATGAGCCTACAGTCTGCATACTTGTGTGGATTGCCTTAAGTCCTCGCCTGGTTATATATTTAGGATTAATTTCTAAGAGTGAAATGCTCTTGAACGTATTTTGAGCTCTTGGACGCCTGTTGCCAAATTACCCTCCTGATTTTCCCTCCACAATTTACAGTCCCATTAACAGAAAATAAGAGCATTCGATAAACAACATTATTAAAGGCCACACATTTTTCCATATGTTGTCAGGCATTTATTTTAATTCTTAGCTTATAAATAAGACCCTTATCCACATCTTGATGAATAAAGTACTTTCTCTTGGAGATGGATTTCTTTGATCAAATGCTCACGATTCACAGTTCCAATTGCTTTCCAGAAGAAGGTAATTATTCCTTACTTTCCCCTAGACATTGACTGAGGACCTGCCGTGTGCCCCCTAGAGAGCCCTCCTCCTGGTGAGGGCACCGCGCCGTTGGGTTGTTGCTCCTATTAGAAATGAGAGGACCCTTTCCCGTGCCTGGAAGAGTCTCAGCATCCTCCCTGACTCTCCTAGGCCACCGCTTGTGAAGCGTCCCTTGTCCTGGAGGAGGCAGAGGCCTGCGTGGGCCCTCGCCCCAGACCGCGAGCCTGGCTCCAAGGCGTGGAGAGGACACCAGCCATCCCTCCAGGGCCCAGGCGAGATACACCTTCAGGCGGTCGTGTTGGTGATGTGGCTTTATTTTTTTAAATAATATTCTTATTTTAATACATAATTCATTTTACTTTCAGTGCCATTAAGCACTTGACAACATTGGAATAAGATGTGAAAACTTTTTATGAAACATATTGAGCTCTTTACTATTTGGCAGTCTTTCCAAGGCCTGGTCTCCGGCATCTGTGTCTGCTGTGGTTGTTTGTTAGTCTGGTGAGAGTTCTCTCAGGAGGGAGCCCAACTTGTGACCTGACGTAGTATGACAAGGTGGGATATGTGTCCACCATGACATGTGTCCAGCATGAGGTTTTTTCCAACCTCTGTCCTTAGCTTCCCCATTTGGTGTGTACTGAGTTACAAACAAGGTCCCAGAGTTGCTCAGGGAGGGAAGAGAAACGTCCGTTCCTGACAGCATGGCAGAGCCTCGTCATCGCAGCCGTGGCGTCCCATGGGGGCGGGGAGGACTCGGAGCGGGACCTGCTCTAGCTCAGGGTGGGTCCTGTGTGGCTGCCAGTGTGACAAGACCCTGCAGGGAGTGTGACACGACCCTGCATTGCTGTGCAGTAGCCTCTGTCATGAGGTCTTGTTGGCCTCACCGGGGGCTTGTGAGAAATGCAGTCTCAGGCCCACCCAGAATTATTGATGCAGACAGTGCACTTTTATACAAGAATCCTTCGCCAAGGTCCATGCTTGTGGCAAAGTCCTGCGACAGAACCACTTAGGCAATCCTTTTTAAATGCCCATGCTTGGCGCCCATCACAGAGGTTTGCACTGTCAGAGTTTTGAAAGTGCCACGTGGGGCCAGGGGAGAGAGCCCTAGAGCTAGATAGCTTATTAGTGTCCCCTTAATTTTGATTTGGGTCAAAAAAATATTATTATCCAAATTATCAGAGGTTTAGTCCACTGAATGACAACTCCAACTGCTCTGAAAAAAATTATTTTCATTCACTGCCCTGGTGTGCCCCAGCAAGAAGGCAAAATGCAGCGTGTGTCCTGACATATTTAGGGAATGGGGCTATTTAATCTCTCAGTGTGCTGGTAATAAAATAGAGCAGAACTATGTGCCACATGCCCTGCCTGGCTCTCCGTCTGCAGTGTGGGTAAATGCAATGTCACAGTGCTTTTGAGCCCCGATAGGGTTTATAACTATGATAAAACTGTGACAGCAAATAAACTTGGATCCAGGTTCAGTTTTATTTGGAGGCTATAACTGGATAGCACCTTAAAGTGCCCGAACGATGTGACAACAGCTTCTGTGGGCTCCCCAGTGTCTAGCTAGTGGCATCACTGTCCGAGAAGCCAAGATGAGTTCGGACTGCCAATGGGAACCCGTTGGGCATGTCCTGGAGGGGCTGGAGGGCTGCCCACAGCACCAGTTGGTGGCTCAGTCCCAAGAATGACATTCTAGGAAGGTGCCACATACTTTTTTCATAAATTGGTTTTGTGGCCTCACAGTCACCACCAGCACACATGTTTCAGGACCGGGGCTCGATGGGGGTCCTGTGGGAACTGGATTCTGGGACGGCTTCCTAGCCCCCAAAAGTTACCAGGCGGTTGAGAGGAGCAGGGCCACTCGGTCAGTGTCACTGCAGAATGCTCCGGATTCTAGCAACCAGCAGCTCATTCATCAGTAACCACATATTTCCCCCCCAAAAAGCTTTATTTTTTAAAAATATATTTCATGTTATTGGCCTGCCACACCTTTCACCAGAGGAGCTTTGCGGGGGTCCCGGAGTGTGACAGCTGCCCAGAGAAAAGGCTCCCGAGGACCGCGCCGCACGCATCTGCCGTCCCTACGAACAACTCCCTCTGCCCCCTGCCCCGGGCTCTCAGCCTTTCATTTACCTCACGCACCAAAACGCTGCGTGAAAACTTCCGTCCAAAACGGCTGTTGCGGTTTTCCCTCAGACACCTGTTTGCATCTCCCCGTTGTGCTTATTTTCTAATAGTAAGGATTTTTCCCCGTGAGCGTATTAGAGGCTTCTTTCCTAGAGAAGAAATACCGATCCTTGGATCGCACGCGCTGCTTTTGGTCTTCAAAGCGCTTCCACAGGCAGAGCCGCCGAGACGGAGGCGACTCGTCGCAGTAACACTGCAAAGACGCCTGGGAATTGCGCACGCCACACATGTAAAATTACACAGTAGCGACGGTAGGAGCGTTATTTGTATGCCTAAAAACCTTAGTTACAGATTAACTGTAGAAAATACAGCTCATATTTAAAGCCTGCGTTTTAAAGCAATTATCAGCTGCGCACGTGTCCCTGTGGCCTTAGGTGGGATGTGAGGACCCTCAGGCAGAGCCCCCGCCCTGCGTCCCGGTACCTAGAGCCCTGCAGGCACCCATCCCGTTCCATCCCTAAGGGACGGTGACAAAGGTCTTTCCTTTCTACAGCCTCCCCCTCGGGACACTCACTGACTGGGCTTAGAGGACAGAGATCTGCGCTCCAGGAGCTGTTAGCTACGTGACAACAAGCAAATCAGGCGACATCCAGGAGCCTCGGGGCTCGTACCCACCTGTGAACCGCCTGCCCTGGAGCCGTCTCTCCCTCGGGGGCTGGGGGGAAAGTCCAGGGGAACCTGCTCTGCCCACTCGAAGCCAAGCCATCCACGGGCGGCTCCCACGCTCCCCCGGGGGACGCCGGCCGCTCCTCTCACCGCCCCCCTCCTCACGGCCATCAGCTCCGAGCCCTGGAAGAGCCCGTGGGGTCGATCCAACTGGCTCCCAGCCCACGGCCCAGAAGCCCACCCTGCGATCGCCCCTGTGCAGGAAGCAGCGGCTTCCGACGGCCTGGGTGGAATTGCACACGTGGGGGGGGGGGGGCGGCCAGAGGCCTCAGGGGTGGGAGCGGCCAATGAGCCCGCTGATGGCAATGCCTCCCTCCGCAGGCGGGTGAGATGCTGTCACCAGCATCCCCAAGCCTCCATGGGAAAAGTCACTTTATCAGTGTCCCCTGCACGTCTGTCTTGAGCCCGAGCTCTGCTTCAGGGCAGCTCGCTGGGAGCAACCAGTGCCCTTCTGCATGCCAGGCTGAGGGTGCCACACACAAAACAGGCAGATGTCCCCAGGGCTTCCCCATTCCAACTTCAACGCCGAATTGTGCAGAGAACATCTACCTGGAGCCAGTAAACAGGTCTGTGTATAATAGTCAACTTTTCCAAAGTCACAGCTTGCTTGTGGACCATGGTGTCGCAGAGGAAATAGGTTTTTTCCTCCCAAGAACTCGGTCAACTTTGTCCTGACTTTCAGGTATTATATTACTAATATTATTCATCCAATTTCCAACTTCACAGCCAAGTTAGAAGGTAAGACACACACTTATCCAAAACTAAAAGGCAATATGAGAAGAGAGACCCAGAAGCAAAGTAGCATTTTTCCTTCTTGGTGAAAATTATAGTGCTCTCCCAGCGGCGGCGGGGAAAAAAAATCATTACTTTTGCAGAAAATTCAATGGTCTGATAGTTCGGAAAATTTTACATACAATCTGCCTGGGACGTGCAGCTTTTAGTGATAATTTCCAGAGGAAAATACCTCCTTATTAAATACGGCGCTCAGCAGGTAATGTGCAGCATCACAGGCCCCTCTCCCTCCGCGCCGTGAGCAGTGGGGAGAAAACGCTGAAGGAAAGCAGCCGGCAGGGGCTCCGGCCAGCCCAGGGCCTGCTCTCCAGGGGGCCCAGGCTCCAGTGCGGCTCCTTGCGGGTGAGGTGCGTGCATCGCAGCGGTGACCATCTGGAGACGAAGCTGTGGCTCCCAGGGATGGCACTAGTGTGCAGGGTTGTGCAGGATTCTCTCACCAATGACACCACTGCCATCGTTCTGAAAGGTGGCCTCTGAGAAGCCAGAAACGACAGGAATTTCCCGGGAGTCCCTTCTCTGCGTGGCCCCGGGTTGGTCCTCCAAAGAGAGACGTTGGCCTGAGATCTCAACCTCTCACCCCAGGGCTCTCTGCCAGGTCACTTGCTCAGTTCCACATCCCCAAGGACCCACCTCCTCCAGCCCTCGGGAAGCTCCCTGTTGCATTCAGGTCACCCACGTAAGGGACTCCTCTGTTCCTGGAAAGGACATCTTTATTCACACATTGGATTGCTGACCTTTTCGCTGTTCATAAGTACTTATTTAGTGAGAGCTGGAGACCACCCAGTCCTGGGCTATTGGGGAGGGTGCTGGAGCGATCAGAGGTGACAAAGTGTCAGGGGAAGGACACAGACCTACTGTCCACGGTACTTTTAGGCGTGACACCCCCATAAGAGCAGCATGTCTGGGGAGGGTTAATTCTGCTGGAAGATCAAAGACAAAGGTCTGATTCAACCAGCGTCTCCCTCAGCCTGAGCCAGAGGACCTGCCACCTTGACAATAAAACGGGGAAAAATTATGTGGAATGTGGCAAAACCCAGGAAGGCGAGATACCACTTCCGCATGTGAGAAAAATGAGGTGGGTCGTGACGTTTTGATTAAATGTCTCGATGGCTGAAAGATACAGCATTTTTATGGTGCTGTAGGTACATTGTAATGGATCAAAACAGTCCTTTCGACATGGAAGGCATTCAGGTCCAGGTTTGATCCGGACCATAAATCACGTCGATCTTGTCTCCCAGGTCCCACGCCTGACTGGAGGAGGGTATTGAGAAAGTTTTTAATGGATTTACTTACTTTTTTCGGGTCTCTGAAATTCACGCATCGCATCGGGGAGGTTGAGGCCAGCTGGTGAGGCACATGGTTCAAGGTATTCAGGGCGGGAACCCCTGGGCTGGGGGCTCTCCAGGAGCACAGGGCTGACAACGCAGTGACCCACGGGTCAGTGTCGTCCTGCTCCTGGGCCTGCCCCGCCCGCAGGCGGCTCCGCGCTCACCAGACCCCACTCACGGAGCCCACGCTCCCATCCGGGTGGGTGCCAGGCCAGCATCGACGCTGTCTTTGGCAATTTAGGAAGGTTTGCAGTCCTTAATCTCATGGCTTCACAGGCATCCAGCCTCTCCTCTGCCGGCCCTGGCCGCCAGCTCCCAGCCTTCTCTCTGCACATTTGCAGGCGAGGCAGGAAAGGCAGGAATGGCCAAGGTCCTTCCACAGAGGCATAGGAAGCATGAAACAGGGGCTCAGGAGCTCGGCCCTTGGCTGCAAACAGTCCTCAGCTAATTCTAACCAGCCTCCGCTGGGCCCGGTTGCTGCTGGGACAACTAAAGGGCGTGCAGGGTCTCATGCCAGCCCTGAGAAGGGCAGGACCAGCCTCCAAACCCACCCGCTGTGCCCACCACCACCTCTGGGACCCTGAACCTCAAGGAGGAGCCAGGACCTTAGGCCTGATCTCACCTCTTCCCTCTCCTCCAGGCCCCCCTGCCCCTGGGAAAGGAGATACTCCCAGGCTGCGGTCCCACCCTAAAGAGCTTTTCAAACTACCAGCTGCCCTGGTTTCCCCAGAGGCACTGATTTAACTGTCTGGGGAGGACAGGACGTGGGCGCGGGCATCAGGTGGCTTTGATGTGCAGCCAGAGTTGAGACCCTGGCTTTAGTCCTGCCCAGAGGTCTTCTCTTTAGTGTAAACCTCTGGGCCCCGGGAATCCCTCTGGACCCCCCGTTTGATAGGAACTGAAGCTGCTAGGAATTTGGAAATCCTTGAGAAGCCCTCCTCGCTGGTGACTACCATCCCACTAAAAACTGTTTTAAAAACCTAACAGCCAATCAAAGAAACACCTCTGTTCACAAGTGTTTACATTTTACTCTAAACAGGAAACTCCACGGGCCCGTGGGTGGGGCCCGGGACTTCTCCTTAAAGGGACACAAGCTCACGGGTGCAGGAGGCTCTCCCAAAGGGGCATCAGTCAGCAGTGCCTCGTGATACCACGGGACACCCCTGGCCCCGCCCACCCAGTTCCTTCAGGGGCCTGGCCTTGGGGGGCAGGACCCTCGGTGAGGCTGGGACTTCCACACCTTCTCCGCGGTTCCCTCTGTGCTCTTGAATCCCCAGGCCCCCTGCTGGTCTCTGAGCCACAGGCACCACCTTGTCTTGCATCCAGCCTGTGCTGCTCCTACAAACTCTCCGGAGTCCAGAGGGCACAGCTTATTAATCATCGGCGCAGACCTCCCAGGGCAGGGCCCAGCAAAGGGCAAAGGCCACCTTGACATAGCAGAAACACCTAAGAGAGACTCCAGGAGATCCAGCTTGGAGCCCCCCCAGAGCAGGTGGCAGGCGTGTGCCCATGTACCAAGAAAGCAGCTGAGTGTGCCAATGCACAGCCGGATCCCGGCCACTGCACTGCTTGCGACCCCCGGGCTCTGGCCCGCCTGCCCTGCCCTGTCCCCTCTCTCCTGCCCTGTCCCCTTGCGCCTCCCCTGCTCTTCCTCTCCTTCCCCGGGTTTTAGCGACACCATCATCCAGCCATTCTGATGTCTACTCCCATCACCTGCCCAGGGCAAGAGGAATTATATGAAAAAGCAGCCATGTCAACAGAGGCCTTTATCATTTTTGTTTCAGCCTGAGGTTCGTTGGTAGGGACATTCCAGGCGGAGGCTGACAGTGGCGATCACGGCAGGCCCAGGCTCCCGGAGGTGTCCCTGGGCTTCCCAGGGGACCAGGCAGAGGCAGCCGGAGGGCCCGCATGTGGTCCTCGGTGAATTATCGGTGCAGGAAGCAGACACACTGAGCGATGGAGCTGCCCAGCCCCGGCCGTGTGCTGTGTCATTTCCCATCAGCACAAAATGTGATATTACTTGAGTTATAATGGCTCAGGGATATTCAGATACATCTTCCTTAGCTTGATTTTTTAGTCTGTTATTTAGACAGATGTTTAAGTTAAAGGCTGGCTTATATTTTCATTATGAAATCTTGGAACCCATCCATGCCCCTGGCACATGCTTCCATTGCCTCAGTCCCTTCCTCCCACATCCCCTTGCGGGGTGGAGAGGGGCACAGAGCTGCCCGTGGGAGCCTGGGTGCAGAAAGGAGCCCCCCAAACGGGCTCCTCTCCACAAAAGGAGGCTCTACTGCACAAGGCAGGACATACTCTCGTCCCTCTGGGTCAGCAGGTGCGTTGTCCTCTCCTCACCAGGACCTGAAGGCCGGTGGGTTCCGAGGGCAGGTGCTTTGGGCCTGTGGATGGTGCCTCAGACCACATCCAGGCTCACTCCCAGACTCCCCAGGCTGATAGGTGAACGCCCTGGCCTTGCACCAGAAGAGCTTGTTGTCTCACAGAGAGCAAACAGCAGGAGGGCACACGGGAGGTGTGGTGATCATCCAGCCCGGGGTATCACCAACCCAGGGGTGTTTGTGTCTGCCTTCCACATGCCATCTGTCCATCCATCCCTCCACGCCCCACCCACCCCTCTACTCATCTATCCATCTCCCGCCTGTCCATCCATCCTCTATCTGTCCATCCATCCATCCCTCCACCTGTCCATTCATCTCTCTGTCCATCCATCCATCCATCCATCCATCCATCCATCCATCCATCCATCCATCCACCCACTCACACACACATACACACACACACACACACACACACACACACAGGCAGAGACTTCCCAGAGGGGCTCACAGCCTATTAAGAGCCCCACCTGACACTGAAAGGGAGGCAGGACATGCCCAGTTTTCCGGCTGATGGATGAGCCGTGTGCACCCAGGTTTCCCGAGGCTCCCAGAGAGCAGGCTCTGGCCCTTCTGAGCTCACGGGAGCTTCTGGCTCTGCTCTTGGGACTGATGCATGGGGCTGCCAAAACCAAGAGGATTATGTGCCGTAAGCTCTGGACTCTGGCCCCTGTGGTTCAGTAGGGCCATTTGTATATCAGAAGCAGTTTTAAAGCCCAGCCCCTCCTGTCATGCTGAAGGTAACAGGGATTCTAGAAAAATTCCAGAGTCTCCATCCTGGGAAAGTTTATTTTTAATTTAACTTAAGGGTGACACACCGAGATGCTGACTTGATTACCCTGGATTTAGAAGTCCGTGTGTTTTACAAGGTAAGGCCAATAAATGGCCCCGGCTGCAGGCCCCATATAGCCCCATGTCCACACAGCCAGGTCCTCCACAGGGCCCGGGAGGGGACTGCTCCACCTTGTTCCCGCAGCGTCCACCCCAGCGGAGCAGCTGGTCCAGGGCGCACGGCCCACCCGCAGTCCCAGCTCCGCGAGGCAGCCTCACCGCTTCCTTCACAGCTACCTGGCTCCCCTTGCGGAGCTCGGCCCGTGCCAGCCCCCGGGACCCTCCTCTGAGCTCAGAGACCCCCACCCAGCCGAGCATGAAGCTCTTACATCGTCCGCCTTCTTCCCTGCCCCTGCCCAGGGTGACAGCGTCTTCCCACAGCTCTTCTGCCCGGAGGGTCACGTCAATCTCTCATTAGCATCTCTTTCCATTCAACTCTGTCGGTTAAAATGACAGCTGCGGCCTCTGTCCTGACTGGCCCCTGACGGCTATCTGTGCTTATTAGGTTATTTCAAACGCAGGAAACAGATAATGTTGATAACAGAAGCGGGGGTAACGGAAGGAAGGGATGCTGACGCGTCCAAGCCCAGAGCTTGGCTGCCGCCGGAGTTTCCGTGGCTCCATTTTTCAGACCAGCTGGTATTCGGTTGACGTGAGCCCCCAAGGGCAGTGACAGAGGGGCATGTTTCAAACGGCTGTGTGCGTCACATATGCACTCCTTGGTTCCTCCCTGATTACCTGAGTCAGTAGACTTGGGGTGTCCTCCACTCACTCCCCTGCGAGCCCCTTTTCTAACTGTTGCCCCGAAGGTGTTCTTCCAGAACCCAGCAGCTTTCACCAAGAGCTGCCTCTGGCCGCGCCTGGGCGGGGCTGGGAGGCAAAGGCGGGCACTCTGACCAGGTCTGCACATAGGACACCGTCAGGGGGTCACGGGGTCCTTTGGTCTTCCCCTCGGTGAGGGAGCCCTGTGCACAGATGTACAGCGATGTCCCGGCTGCAGGCCCAGCTTCCAACCACTGGCTCCACCCCTCTCCCTCCTGACCTGGGAATCTGGGAAGCTGAGCAGTCATTTTCCAGGAGGCTCATCTCCTGGAAGATGGGCCATGAGACGCTTGAGTCCTGTTCAAGGTGAAGTTGGGCCTGAATTTGGGGCCCTGGTCCTGCACTTCTGCTGAGGAGCTGGGACCGTGGCCAGGCTACTTCTCCAGTCCCCTGCTCTAAGGACACTGTCCCTTCCAGCCCTCGCCAACTCCGTGTCTTTGAGACTCGTGGTACGGCCAGGGCACCTGACTCCTCCTTTATTCTTCTGGGTGCTTCTTTTCAATGTGTGGTTCATTCAGACAAAATTACACAGTTGTGATGCTATTTCTCTGAGCTGACAGGCCGGGAAATGGCTTCTTAGGGCAGCAGAGGAGAGAGCGTTTACTGCACACAGGGTCATTACCGTGGCGGTGACCCGGAGAAGCCCGTGCTTCCTGAAACGTCGAGGCTGATAGCCTGACGGAGGTTGCGAAATTGCTTACTATTTGCTTACAGGAAAACAGAAAAATACCGATTTGTGCGCAGAGAATCTGTCACAAATGATCCTCTCCAGGTTGTGTAAGTGAAATTTGAAGCTTGTTTGTTCCTCCCACTAAATTTTACAATAAAAATGAGATCATTTCGGCTACGCTGCGAAGAAGAAATAGACACTAATGTCAGCATCATAGGGACATTGTTTGCATCGCTTGGAAGGGAGCAGCCTGGGAGGAAAAAAACCAACACATTTTTCAGGACCATGCAGTGGCATCAGTGAAATACCAAATAGTGATCCAATATAATAATGCTTAAAACAATAGAATTTATAAAATACTGCAAAGGCCGCTGCGCCTTTGCTGAGATAAACAAGGGTGGGATCATGTGTCTGAAGCACAGCGGGCAAGGACACGGGGGGAGCTGGGGGGCCAGGCTGTGCTGGGGCCTGGGCGGCACCCAGCATTCCCGCTGCGCACACTTGCTGTCTGGCTGTGCCCAGGGCCTCGGCTGCAGTTGTCCCTGAGTCTGGCCACCTGCTCCCGTGAATGTGAGCTAGACATGCTTCTCGCTCTATATAGACAGCCAAAGGACCCTGGGACTTCACTCTGTGCCCTCACGATGGAACCAGGACTATGGGACCATACACATGACTAGGACATAGCCTTCCAATAGCCGTGGAGGCCATGCGGCAATCAAGGGATTGAGTCGGGTGGCTTCTGTGCAGTTCCAGGAATATCGTGCCTAGTACGGTGGCTGGGAGCTTGTCGGCTGCTCCGTAGGTGTTGTGTTGGGTGGTCTGCGGGGGAGAGCAGGGTCCTGGGAAAGGGCAGGGCGGTCCACAGAAGGACTCTTTCTGTCAACGACAGTTAAAACGTGTTCTTCGTGGAATCCTGGCGTAGGTGGGATTATTTGATCCGAGGCCCATGCCGAAAGAAAAGGCAGAATTAGACGTGATGCAGAGCCTCGAGCCTTCTCTGGGCCACGTGTCGTCGGCCCGACGCTGCTCGGTCAGGCCGCGGTTGTCTGTCACCCTGGAGAATGTTCTCATGTGGCCCCCAAGGGGTCATGACAGAGAGGGAGACAAGCGGTGGGGCACACGTCTACTGGCTGATGAAACATCAAGGTTTCCTGAATAACTGTGAAATCAAACACCTCAGTTGAGGATAAATGGAGATGTCCCAAGATTTCCGCTTTCACAGGGAGAGAAAAGGAATCTTCAAATCCCTTTGAAACGAAGGTTTGCTTGTGGCAAAGAACATGATACAAACGTCCACTCTGCCAGATGGAAATGGCTCTAGGCGGGGTCTGCGATACATCAGCCTCCGTCTTCTTCGGGTCCAAGGCGGCTGATGGCAACACAGTCGAGGAAAACATGAAGACGGCGTCACCAAGAAAGTGTGCTCATGGAAAATCTATAAAAGTGAGTTAAGTAACTAACTACCGACACCCATGGACCGGCCTCTCTGCCCTTGTCTCGAGCACAGTGGGATGGTGAGGGGGTGGGGGGAAGGCTGGGCTCTCCATGAACATAAAGAACCAGCTGATTGACACTTTTGGAAGCAAACGATGTGTTTAATGACCAATCAGCGGGCATGTTGGCTCCTGGGACTTGGTGAATCCAGGCTGCACATCAGAATGGGGCCCAGGACCAGCCCGGATTTCTCACCTTTAAAAGCAGGCATTGCCTCGCTTTCTAATGCATGTGCCAGCGATGGGTTAGTGGTTCTATAGAATGGCCCGCTCCTCGCAGGCTCTCAGCACGGTCCTATGAACACACGGCGTCTAGGCGCGCGGCTCTGTCTTCCTTCCACCAGGGTCTCTCTCGGCTCCTGTGTGGCAGGCACGCGGTATGGCTGAGTAAAATGAATAGAAGAGATTTATAAACAGGGACTATTTAGATCCAGGCAAAATATCATCTCTCTGGACAGAGAGGCTTATCTGCCGTAGATGTGTGTTTGTCGAGGGAAATCGGCGCGCATTAAGCCTCACCGGTCTATTTTCAAAGGACATAAAACTCCCATTGATGAGCCCAGTGTCTAGCAGGGCTCCCGTCCCCTGGGCTCCCCGTCTAGATATATTGGGCTATTTCTCTCCCTGGCAGAGCAAGGATTATTCTGGCGCAGTCTCGGAGTGACGAAGAGATCGAATACACTTCTAATGTCGCCGAGCCTCATGTCAAGCTCGTGGAAGCAGAAATATCATCTCCAAAGAGATGCATGTGCAGCGTTAAATCTCAGGCTGTGTTTATACGGCACAGATCATCTGGTTGTGACTTGAGACTAAACACAGACCTAAAGAATGCCTCTCTTTACCCTCCAACCGAGGGAGGCAAACAGATCGTTCCTTTGACGTGACATGGGAATTTCTAAAATTCATCTCTTGCAAACTCATCTAACTTTCCTCTCTCCTGAAATTTGCAAGACTCTGGAGGCACTATGAAGGCACAGACCCAGTGCATTCTTGTTCCAAGGGACGTTCTCTCAAAGACACTGAAGTCTCCCAGGAGCGCGATCAGCTGCTAGGGTCTCCACTCCTCCCTTCATCTCCAGCGTGTTAGTGCTAATTAAAGATCCTGTGACGAGCTCTGCCTGGCACGGCCCCTCTGAGGGCAGGCACAGCTCCTGAGTGCTAAGAGCTGCTTTGCCTAAGAAATAGGAATAAATCTTCATTTACATCACGGTTTCTATTCTTGGACAAAGACAACGTCCTGAGTGGGTACTTATTCTAATTTAATTGTATTTGCGCCCAAACTTACAGGTCAGAGCTTCCCAGGGCGGACTGCTGGGGCGACGGTTTCGTCAACACTGGTTGCCGAGGCCTTTTCAGACGTGTCAGGAAGATGCACAGTGGGGTGAAAAGCAGGTGTCTGCGGTATTGAATCCCACGTCTCCATTCGCTAGCATTTGTCCGTGCTCATTTAGGAAAAGTCACGGGATGGCCACTGTGTGCCCAGCTCGGTCACAGACGCAGGAGAGAGGATGGGTAAGGCAGGGCCTGTCCCTGAAGAGCACGGCCAAGGCCAGGCACCCACATTCCCCTGGGATTTCGGGAAGGCTTCCTGGGAGAATGCCAGGTGAGCCGAGCCTGGATGGATGAACCACACTTTCCAGCCTCCCCTGGGGGGCACGGCAGGCGCACCGGTGTGTGGGGGTTTGAGGACAGAGGGTCCACCCCTGGGGAAGAGAGGAGAGCTGTGCGGCTGTCCTGGTAGCAAGAGAGGAAGCCAGGAAAGCAATCTGGAATCGGTGCCAGCGCCCCCGGCTCTCACTCCCAGGTGTCCCAGAAGGTTCCATCGCCCTTCCTACAGTGCCAGAAAAACCACATGTTCAAAAGTTCATTCCAAAATCCTCATTCTGGGACATGAAAACTGAAAACATGGGTGGGGACCGAGGATCTGAACCAGGGGAAATAGATCACTTTGCCCTGCCTTTGTCTCCCCGCTACAGGCTTGCTCTGGGAGCTAAGTGCAGTATCTGGATGACATGGGATAAACCTGTTACAATTGCTGTCATCAGGCATGGTCGTGACGCCCCCCGGGTAACTTGTATAACTCTCTCCTTCATGCTCCGCATCTCCCTGCACTGTCCTGTCCTGTCCTGTCCCTGCACCTCAGGGGCGAGGGGCCTCCACGTGGAAGATGGACCTAAAGGAGATCACACGCCCATCGGCCCGCGCCCTGCCCCGCCTGACTCAGAGCCCGGTGCTCACTGAAACCTGCAGAGTCTCTCATCAGAGCTCAGAGGGCTGCAGGACACCCCCCGCATTATGCTCATGACAGCAGCCTCGCTGTCGCTCCCCAGGACGCTGTTAATACCGACATTCCCAGCACACCCGGGACATCGAGGTCACCGGCTGGCTAATTTTAAACTAGCATGTTGATCAGTCAACTCCCTGGAGTGTCAGGCCCCCGGGCCTTAGAGTTGACACGTGCTATTTACCACATTTGGGCTCCCGAAACCAAGCTGAGTCATTTGACGGCCTGTCTGGAGCGCACTCTGAGGCGTCCATCAGGGCAGAACTGCTCAGAACAGCCCTCCGCCAGCCGGGCTGAGGACCCTGCCATCTCGTCACCCGGGGAAGCCCTGGCGCGTCTTCCTGTAACACGGCACTCGGGCCCGGGAGGCGGAACAATAATGATTATTCAGTAGACACTCAATACGTATTAGGTTTCAGCGTGAATTATTCAACTCAGCGTCCCACCGCTCCAGCCGGCCGTGTGTTTTATGGTGAGAATAGAGGGGTGCCCGGCTGCCCGGGTCTCTCCCCATCCTGGGGGAAAGGAAATGGGTCTGAGTCTTGTCTGAATCTTGTTCCCTAAATGGTGGCCCCCAATTCTTTACTATCTCTACCATCTCTTTAAAAATTAAAACAGCAAAAACCTGGGCAGCTCTCCACGTTGCACGTTTTTTCTTTATGGGAAGAGGGGATGAAAGATTAAAAGCCGACCTCTTCCGTGCGCTCCCCTCGAGCCCGTCCCGGGCCCATTCGCATCCCCGACTAACCCCACGGGCGGGCAGAGCACTGGGCCCCATTCTACACAGGAGGACAGTGAGGTCCAGGGGTGCGAGGTGACCCACCCAACCCCACAGCTGCTGAGGGGCTGCCTTTGGACTTGAATCCACAACTTCTGATCTCCAAGCTACGTTGCTGTTAGGATTTGATTGTCCATACGCGGGACGAGGGAGGAATTACACCAGGGAGCCAGCAGGACGCGTTAAACTTGGGAAGACCGGCTGGCTGTCCACGGGAAAGCTCCAGCGAGGGCGGCGGGGGGCTGCGCACGCCCCCGGGCCGCTGCCAGGCTCTCGCTGCTGCGGAGGGTCAGGCGCACGCCGCTCGGAGAGGCCCCGCGCCGCCCGGCACCCCTCTGTCTGGCTTTGGGGGAAAACACGCACAGTGGTGCCAGCCGGCGGAGGGACTCACACCCTATCACCGGTGGTTTTTCAGGCGGGAAGACGTGCTGGGTTTGTTCTGCTCCTTTGATGGGCTGTTTTCAAAGTTACAACAGTAGCAATTGAGCAGCAACATTGCACGTGTGCCGATGACCCCTGAGGCCCCCAGGCACCGGCTCCTCTCAGTATCTTGGCGCCCGGTTGATGGAGTCCTGTCCATTTTTTTTTTTTTTTAATATATCTTTATTGATTTCAGAGAAAGGAAAGGAGAGGGAGAGAGAGAGACAGAAACATCAATGATGAGAGAGTCATTGATCGAGCCCGCAACCAGGGCATGTGCCCTGACCGGGAATCGAACCCGGATCGCCTGGATCCCAGGTCGACGCTCAACCGCTGAGCCACACCCGGCCGGGCGAGTCTGTCCATTTGCCTGCGGGTGAGGAAAGGTCAATTCATCTGACTTTGATATGTGGGCTCTCCCCAAGCAGCACCCCCGTTATTTGCGCAAAATACATATCATGGGATGGTCCCCCAAACTCATAGAGTCACCGCTGCAGCCTGATTAACCTACAAGACAAAAGTGACACCTGCCAGGAGGGGAGGAGCCCAGTGGGCAGGAGCCCTGACTCTGAAAGTAGCCTCGGGAAAGTGACGTAAACTTTCTGGTCCTCGCTGATCGAATCTGCAAGGTTGGGATCTACTTCGAAGGGTTGTTCTGAGGATCGAGACAGGTAAGAAATTAACCAGTACCAAGAACAGTCCCCGGAACGGAAAGAGCCGCAAACAAACATCAACAGCCATTATTATTATTATTATTATAAAAATACAGAAGAGTTCTCTTCAAAAGGTAGAAAAAATTTCCCAAATTTAAAAACCTCTTCATAACATTTATTAATATTATATCAACATCAATGCAGATTTTCCTACCTACATACAGCTGGACTAGAAATGAGTACTGAATAAAATTTTACTATACTAGTCACTACTTTTCAATAAGTTGTATTAATTTTGATTTTCCTAGAATTAAACAAAAACTGAAAGAAGCAACACGGAGGAAACTGCTTATTTTTAGGCAAACATCTCCTCTTCATTTCATGAAAGATTCCTCTGAGATTTAAAAAATAAAAACATTATGGAAAACAGCGTGGCGCGGCCGTCCAAGGGGAGAGCGTCGCCGCTCCCTGGGTGACAATGGAGCCGCGTCCGTGAGGGGACGGGACCGGCCAGGCTGCCCACGCACGTCCCGCCGCTTTGCCTTTGTCAGCGCCGGCGGTGTTGTTTAGATGTTGTTTCTAGTCCCATAAAACGCGCTGTTGCGCAGCTGAAACCCGCCCGAGTGTCCAGCGTCGCGCTGTAAGCAAGGCCTCGGCCCAGCCCGCCGTCGCAGCGCCCCCGCCCCGAGCGCTCTATTTTCAGTCCTCTCCTGGTTCTCAGGAGTGTTGTCCACGGGCGCTCCTGAGCCTCCCCTGCCTCCGAGCTGGCGGCCGTGGTCCTGCGTCTCCACCGGCGCGGCGTTTACCGTTACATACTTAGGAACACTCCCTTCACTTCTCATAATTTTCTTTAACATGACAACGGAAATGTTCCGTAATGAGTTTAAAAGGGGTCAACTTGCAAGGTGCGGAAGGACCGCCAGCCTCACTCTGTTACAGCGAGAGCCGGGCTGGGGTTGGCCGTCGTGACAGGTGGTGCCCAGCGCCTCACGGCTGTTCCAGGGACCTGCCACCCCCAGCCATCGCGCCCAGGGCCTGCTCCGGCGGCGGAGGTGTGTGCTGAAGGCTCCCGCAGTGGCCCGCACAGGGACCAGTGTCCTAGGGTGAGGCTCTGCCCTCCTCCCCACGCCCAGGCTCTGCCCGAGAGGCACTGCCCGGGGCCTCCTGAGGCCCCCACTCCTCAGGGAAGAACATCCTCCAGGCCTCGGTTTCCCTGCAAAGTCCTCCCTCACCTTCTAAGAAGCCAGCTTTGAGGTATAACCTCCGGGTAATAAAACACGCCACGCTGAGGAAAGGGTCGGATGGATTCTGACAGGAGCGCAATCCACGTGAGCGCACCCACAACCAGAAATGCGGCATTTCCACCGCCCCAGAAACGCTCTCATGCCCCTTTGCACTGGGTTCCCCCCCTTCCCCTTCCCATCGCCGCAGTAAACTCACCCGTTCCTGAGCTGTGAACGCAGGGCTCCCGCGTGCGCCCTCTCTGTGCCCGGCCTCCCGCATGCAGCTCGCTGCCAACCCGACGGAGCCCAGTGGCATCGGTGGTTCACTGCAGGCGTGGCATGTGACGCTCCACCGGACAAAGCCGGGCCGTGCTTGTCGATCCCCTCTTCGTGGGTGCCTGTGTGGCCCCCAGTCTTTGCGCCCTCGTTTTTGAACAATAACTGAAGCAGGAGTACATACCGAGGTGGGAAGTGCTTTCCTTCTGTGATAGGCCGTTAGGCAGACATGTGCAGAGCAAGGACACGGCCCGGGTACCGAAGGTCACCAGGTGCAAAGCCCCAGGGGCCTGGCAAAGGACTGTTGTAGGGTGGGCCTCGCCCCCAAGGTGGCCTTTCCTCCCCTAGCATGAGTCAGGCGGTTTGGACCCCCTGACCTTTCCTCCCTACAGATAACATCTGGGCCTCAGTTGTATTTCAGCTCCAGGCCCAGAAAAGCAGCAAAACCAGCCACAGCTGACCTCAGGACCAGCTGCCTTGGATAATGACCCCCTCCCCCGGCCCCGGGCCAATCAATCAATCAGTGGAGACCACAACCCTGAAAGGACGCACCTGGAGAGCTGCTGAATATTATAGTGAGGCCTTTCCCTGGGACCTCCCCTAAGATAAAACCACTAGGACCCAGGACCCAGCGCTCTCCCTGGTGGGAGCAGCCCGAGCCTTTCCCTGTCCCTTCCCTTCTCTCCACCCCCCACCCCGCACATTACCATGACCTTCCTCACGCTCCAGCTTCTAGGGCCCTTCCTTTGCCTCTATGACTTGTATCCTAAGCCCATTTCTTCTAGGAATTACTTCTTCCACCTCTGTAATTTTACCAAATAAATGCTCTCTTGCAGTTTGGGTCTTGGCTCTGAATTCTTTCCTACCCGGAACCCAAGTCCCGAGGTTGCTGAACCCAGGCCGGGTGCGACCCCGCCCGACTAACACCCAGCGTCGTTCCCGCCGCCTACAGCACTTCCAGCTCTCTCTAGGTGTCAGCCCAGCATTTCCTGGCATCGGGGGTAACAACAGCCACCAGACTCTGAATCTGTCACAGCCTGGAAAATAGCACACAGGAAAATAAGAAGAAATAAAATATTTTCTGCATAACAAAAGGCATTTGTTTGACATAGAGAGAGACTGCTCAGGTCTATTCCTACTGTGATGGTTTTCAGGATATTGTACGATTTATATTTTAAGAGCAACTTCTGTGGTTGTGTCAAATGCCGCTTCTGTCGCGAGTTTCAGGGGCTGACGGGCGGGGGACGGCGTGCCGTAGGGTGTCTGGGGTCTGCTTTTCCTTGCAGGATTCCAAATATTGCCTTCTCGCTCTTTCCTCCCATCCCCCCATTTCCGGGGTGTGCCCATCCCTCTGTTTTCACCCCCTTTTCCCCCCCGAAACAATGCCTTCTGAGTCCCACTTAATTTAAGGACCTTTCCTGTAGTCACCGCGTTGATCTGATAGGATGTTTTTTCCCCCCGTAAACATTTTTTATGTAACGAAACATTTTGTTAGTAACAACATCACAAAAGATATTTGTCAACACTCTCACATAGGGAAAAGCTAAAAGACTTTATTTTAAGTGAGTAACCTGTTCCAATGCAAAGGTTACTGCGAGCACAGAAAGGAACCAAGAACCTGCAATTAGAAAGCTGCTCAACAAAGCCACTCTCTATTTAGGAGGGTTTACTCCTAAAAAAGCAAGCAACCTGCTATATAATTTTTCTGCTAGCTGCAAAACTAAGAATTTCGAGAGTGCGTATTTCACAAAGACACGTTTCTTTCGCCAGCCTGCTTAGTCTTTCTTTCCCATTGTCCCCAACCTGGTCACAGCCCAGGCCTGAAGTACTCAGACCATACATCTCACACCCTTGGAGACCGAAGGGACCAGAAAGGAACAGAACTCTTAAACCATAAAGGACATTAGAGATTATCCAGTCCAGTGGACTTTTAAAAAAAATGTATTTACCCCCTATGCACCCGCCACCTAACCCATGGCAAAGGGAACAGTGTTCTGTGCTGCGTGGCCTTTTAAAACAACTCTGGCTTTATCTCTATGCAAGGTATATATTTTCTTTTATAAACCTAAACTTTAAGCTATTTTTTATGGGGTTTATCCTGATATTTCACTTAATGAGATGGGTTTTATGTATGCTGTGCATCAAAAGCTTAAAACGCTTATGCTCCTTAACCAAGTAACTCCACTTCTAGGAATCCTATGAAAATCATGTGAGAGGTGCAGAAAAACTAAGTTACAAGGGTTTTCCTCATAGTGTTATTATCACACACACACACACACACACACACACACCAACCGATCCAAATGACCAGCAATAAGGGCGGCGATGAATGAAACGACGGTACCTCCCTAGGATTCATTGTGATGCAGTAACAATTATTTTTACAAAAAATGTTTGAAGTATGTGGAAAATGTGTATGAATGTGAAAAACATCAAAATACCCGATTAATGGACTCCATAAAGAGACCGTTGAAAGTTAGCACAGATGCTCCTTTGGGGCGCCGAGCTTCCTGGAAGCCAAGTACAAACAAAAACCAAGGCACAGGAGGGTTTTTTATACCACGTGAGGCAATCTCAGCAGGAGTTTTGTGGCCAGTGAAAGTGTGCGCTCTCGAGGTTACTAAAGAAACAATTCTAGACTTCACACATGCCTTTTATGCTACAATAACTAAATGAAGGCAGCTGAGCTCAGTTATTCCAAATTTGCAAAAAACAATTCTTGATAACAGAGAATGTGGTTCTGGCTACCAACTCCTTACCATTGCACCGGCCAACGTACCATCGACTCCGTTTCATACAAAGAAGTCAGCCAGTTCCTCCTGGAATCTGAGCCTCCCTCCCAGGTCCTTTCACATGGGCAGGGGACGCCCAGGCCTGACACACCTCAGACGTGCTCCGCATCTCTGACAGCAGCTCCTCGCCTTGTCCGTGCGCCTGGGGCCAGAGTCTCCGCAGAAACCAGGCTCCGCTTGTCACCCCTGTGTATCCGAGGACGTCCCAGTGCCATGCTTAGAGGAGACGTCGGCGATTTCTGCGCCGAAGGCTGGATGAACTGTGCAAAAAGTTCTGTCGGCTTCAGTAAAAAAATCAAATCCCTTCGCTCGGTCTGCCTTCATTTTCCCTTCATATTCTGGGTCCATTTCCTCCCCAGATTTAGAAGCTTCCAAGCATGAGTGGGAACGGAGACATGCTCCTTTCCTTCCTCTCGCCCGCCTCCGTGGCCACGGTGGCTTCGGTGGCTGCCGTGGCCGCTCCCTCCTCCTCGGCAGCGGACGGCCCCAGCTGCTCATCCTCTATGACCACGACCGTGGCGGTCGCATCGGCCATGGTGTCCTGTCTATGGCGAGAAAAGGAGGGTGGCGAGGAAGGGGTGAGGGCTCTTGGGCGGAGGGGCTGTGCTGGACAGAGCTGGATGGAGCAGGGGTGCGAATGCCTGTTTCCCGACAGGGTGCTTATTAGAATATTTATGTTTAGGGAGGACTTTCTATTTTTAGGGCTGTTTGCAGGTACATTGCAGGCCTTTTGTTTCCCTCTTTCCTTTTCTGTGCATTTCCCCCAGTTTTCCGCGCAGACGTGGAGAGGAAACTCGAGAGATCTCTCTACCATGGTCCGCCCACGGCTGCCCACCCGTGGGAAGGACACTGACCAGGCCCGAGGAGGGGAAGCTGGTGACACAAAACTACACGTGCACCTCCCTCCTCCTGTGAACTTATCCCAAAGTTGCTCTTCAACGATACAAAAAAAAAAAAAAAAGACAGTAAAAACCTGTAGACTAGCGAAGTTATTCATTGCAGCATTGTTTTTAATTGCAAAATAATGAAAATATCCTAAACCACAGTTGGCAAACGAAGTGCCACCTGCCAGCTGCCAGCTTTGTAAACACAGATTTACCGCAGCACAGCCGGGCCTGCTAGCTTGTGTGCCATCCAAAGGCTGCTTTGAACAAAGGAGCGTTGAACAAATGTAACAGGGACCCCACCACCTGCAAGCCTCAAGTCCCCACCCCCTGGCCCTTGCAGTAAAAGCCAGGGGACACGTCGCAGGTAACCAGACGGGAGGCGGTGCTCGGAGCGCCGCGCCCTGTGGAAAAGATCAGGAGTATTTCCAGTAACTGATATTAACTGCAGGTATTGTGAGGTGAAAATGCGAAGGGCAGGGGAGTACACGTGTGTGTAGAAGGAATAAGGGTACTTACTGGCTTATTGTTGCAAAAATAAACCCCGGGGGCTACAGCCGCGGCTGCCGAGACTGATTCACTGCCGCGTGTGCGGCGGGGTCAGAGGGCGATTGCTCTCTGTATCGTTTTGAATTTCGGAGCCATGTTAATAGTTTACGTACTCGAAATCCCTGAAATAGAACGTAGGAACTAATTAAAACAACTTTATTTCAGTCAAATAACACAAGCACACCGAAGAGGGGGAGAAACTAAACCAAGAAACCGTGAACGCAGTACTGTGCCCACGTAGCCTGACTGTGAACCCACGCGGCCTCCGCTTAGTGAGCCTGTTTTCTCAGGGCTGAGGGTGACCCTTCTGGACCGGGGCTGAGTGAGCACTGAGGGATGGGCGTGGGGTCCCACTGGGGGACTGACGAACATGCGGGGACCGGGATTGCCCCTTAGCCTTTGATTGGAGCTGGAGGCCTGGAACCCACCCCTCAGTGATGATCCACCTACCACTTCCGTCAGAAATGCAAAATCTGAATGTAACCACGAGGAAACACCAGGCACACCCACACTGAGGAACGTTTTCTCATAAAACAACCTTTCAGGACATCGAAACGATGAAGCGTAAAACCTAGGCGCTGACCTGGATTAAGGGGAACCGGACACGGGGCACTGAATGGACCTGGCTCCGCCCTCAGGGTTCGGCTTCGGAAAATAAAATGTCTGAAGGACATTATTGGAACACCTGAAGAATGTTAAGTAAGGGTTCTGAATTAGATAGTAATGTATCAACGCACAATTTTCTAATTTTGAAATTTTTCCACCGGGGCTGTGTAACAGAATCCTGATGTCCTGAGGAAGCACACGGGAAAGAGGCACCATGTCTGCAGCTCACCTGGAAACGAGGGGAGACGTGTGTGTGCGCACATAGGTGACCTGAGTTACATAGGACCCCTGAGAGAGAGAAGATGCACTCATGACTAATGGAGAAATGGGATTGACTGGTGACCGATGCCTCCCCATGCGCCCTACCCCCCCGCCCCTGGCAACCACCATTCTACTCCCTGTTTTTCTAAGTTTGATATTTTTAGATTCTATATATAAGTGATACTATGCAATAGCTGTCTTTCTGGGCCTGGTTTATTTCGTGTACCAAATGTCCTCCAAGTTCATGCACACTTATAGGATCTCCTTCTTTATAAAAGTGGTCTAAAGATTTAAACATGAGACCTAAAACTCTAAACCTCCTGGGGAGGGGCGGACAGGTGAAGCAGTTCTTTGACACTGGCTTTAGCTATGACACCAAAAACACAAGCAACAGAATTAAAAACCAACAAGCGGGACCACATCAAACCCAAAAGCTTCTGCACAGCAAAGGAAGGCAAAGGGCAGCTATCAGCTGGGGGAAAACTCTTTGCAAACAATGGATTGATAAGGGGTTAATATCCACCGCTCATAAGGAACTCGACCAACTCAACAGCAGGAAACACATAACTCCATTTGAAAATGGGCAGAGGACCTGAACAGACATTTCTCCAAAAAAGACATACAACTGTGACCCAGTTTTAAATGCTTCAGGTTTGTACCTCGGTTACCAATGTTGCTATGGTTTCTAAGTGACATTGGGCCATGTTGAACCCCGGCTCAAGTCCCCTTTCTATCCCTCTTTCACTCTACTGCAGCCCTGTGTGTACAAAGCAGCCGACACAGGTCAACGTTGTCACGAGATTAGAAATCAGCGTGCAAGCGCCTCGGTTACGTACAGAGACTCACCGAAGATCCTCGGCAAACCCCGCAAACCCCGGGTCTGTTTGTCCTTATGACAGTGTAAGAAGGTGAGGCTACTTTCATTGCTAATGTTCTGCATTATCGTAACAATGCATGTCCTTGTCAAAGTGTAAATTTTCTTTTAAAAAGGTTAAAATAGAGACATATTGTGGGGAAAACGCTATGTGTCTCCCAAGTAGCCAACTAAATCAAGCGAGAGTCTCACTGAGCTGAAGATCTATGCAGTGCGTCCAAGTATCTCTGCAAATGATAATCTGCCTTAAAATAATCATCTACTTGGAAATCTATAAATTGCAGGGCACAAGGAGGAGAGCAATCCATGAGAGGCTCTTCTGGGGGCTTTTCTGCCCACAAGTCTCTGAATGATTCACAGTTTGGAGTTTTTGGAAAATAAGTCAAGTCCTTCCAAAGACTCCTGTCAGCTCCGCGCTGTTTCCCAGCCCTTTCTGAAAGACAATCTAATTTATGAAAAGAAGCGCTGCCCGCGTGAGGAATGAGAGCCCGCAAGCAGCCGAGCGGCGGAGCCGGTAAATTCCCGGGGGGCTGAGGCGCCTCCGACGCACAGGCGCGGGGTGAAGCTGCTAATCCCGGCCTCGCCAGCGCCCACGCCCCAGAACATTCCAGGGTGGAGGACAGTAGGGAGAGTGGGGCCCTGGGACCTACACTCCTCCTGGCACCTTCTGTATGAGCTACTCAGGGCTGCTGCGGCCAAGGTCAACAAATCCTGTGGCCTAAATCAACGTACGTTTATTACCTTCCTGTCTGGACGTCAGATGCCCAACATGGGGCTCACTGGGCTGAGATCGAGGTGTCGTCAGAGCTGCATTTTTTCTGGATGCTCTGGGAAGGAATCCATGTCCTTGCTGTTCCCAGCACCGAGAGACCACCTGTGTTCACGGCCCGTGACCCCTCCTCCCTCTGCAAAGCCAGTGACGCTGACACTGTCCCTCTCCTGCAGACACCTATCTGGCGCTCCCAGCCGGGAAAGCTCTCAGTTTGTAAGAATCCTGTAATTCCGACCCAGTCGGGTTGGGATGGACGTGTAGTCAGTAGAAGCACCCAAATGTGTTTGACTAACACGAATGACTCTGAGCCCCCAGTGGCTACACAACCTGTCCCAGCCACACCGAGAACCGTGCCCGGCTTCTGTGACTTAACTGGTCTACGTCTGAGCACCATGAACACTTCACCGTCCACTTGGCAAGCCCAGGCTGGACCTGAGCTGGCGGCCTTGCCTTGCTGGGACTTTCCCTTCCAGACCCTAGCTCCAGCTCACTGCGCTCCCTCAGGGTCTGGAGGGGTGATTGAAAGCAGAGCAGGACAGGAATTGCAAAGTGGGAGCAGGTGCAGGGAAGCCTCACTGAATGTGATGAGTGAGAGTGAGCCCTGCAGCCTTGGGCAGGTAAGTGCAAAGGCCCTGTGGTAGGGATGTTCTTAGAATATTCAAGAAAGAGTCAGGTGTACTGGTTGGTACATCAGAGGTGGTAATAAACATTTGTTGACCGAGTTCATGAAGTCTTAGACACTTAGTTGAATGAAGCGCATGTGCCCTGCCTTCCACATGTGGAAATTATTACAGGAACGGCCGGGCCTGGCCCGGAGCCTCAGAGCCTCAGGGAAGCAGCAATCCAGAAACAGGAAAGACTGAAGCACAATGAGAAAGGGAGCCCCAGAGACAGCAAACCCTGCTTCCCAGGGCTATGCGTAGAAATACCGATAATCTGAATGAATCGGTCCCCACAGCTCCGGAATTTCCCAAAGCAAATGACAATTACTGTGAATAAATGAAGATGAGAGCTTGTTAGTGTTTCTGTCAAGGAATCCAAAAATGGATTGCGCTCCCACACGGAGCTAGGAAATGAAGGTCGTCAGCAGTCAGGGCTCCGCGAGCGTCTGCTCGGCGGGGCGTCCGGCGGTGGGGCTGGGGATCGAGGCCCGGGCGCAGCCTGGTCCTTGCTGACCCGCGGGGAGATGGCATTTTGTGGAGTCTATTTGGGAACGCACAGCTCAGAGAAGTAATTTCAGCAGCCTCACAGATGTCAGCGGGCTCCTGGACGCCCATCCTTCATCTCGGAAATAGCTCCGCGCCGCTCACTGACGGGCGGAGAAGGGATGGAAGCTTCGTTTCTCCCCCGTGTGGACTCGCTCGTCTTCCCTCGGCGCGTGCCAGGGCCAGGAGGTCACTGTCACATGTGCCACTGGAGTTCTCCTAGTGTGATTCTTCCCTCCAGCCTCCTGCCCACAGACGCTTAAGTGTACTTTGTAAAGAAAAATAAAATAAAGAAGAGTTGTAAATTTATTTGTATGGGTTATTATTGGTGATCACACTATCAAAAAAATGAGAAATGAGATGAAAGTTGAAAAGTGCCAGTCATCTTCCGGCTGAGGGGATACATCTGGGTTAGTGGAAATTATTTTCACCTGGAGGGGCAGGGGTCATGGACAGTGATGGCCGAGGTGCCTCTACTGCAGGTTCGGGGGCAGGGTCCACAGAGAGCTGCTCTCCTCGGGGCCTGGCTCCTCCAGGGGCTCCTCTCAGGGCTCCTCTGGGGGCTCCGGGTCCCGGTTCATGGTGGAGAGGCAATCCTGCAGCAGAGCTGAGGGAGGCTGTGAGGACACCATCCTATGGCAGGAGCTGCCTGAAACCCGCGTATCCGTGTCCTGGGGCTGCCGCCAAAACGAGTTCCCACAAAAATGTATTCTCGCACAGTTCTGGAGGCCAGAGGTCCTAAATCAAGGTGCTGGCAGAGCTACGCCCCCCTGAAGGCTTCCCGGAAGGGTCCTTCCTGCCTCTTCCCGCTCCTGGAGCTCCGGGCATTCCTTGGCTAGCGGCCGCGTCCCTCCAGCCTCTGCCTCTGGCTCTGCAACCCCCTCCTCTGTGCCTGTGTCTTCTTTCCTGTCCCTTAGAAGGACACACACATCACTGGATTCGAGGCCCGCCCAGCTAATCCAGCATAATCTGATCACAAAATCCTTCACTTAATTTTATCTGCAAAGGCCCTTTTTCCAAATAAGGTCACATTTTCAGGTTCCAGGGCTTAGGATGTGAACACATCTTTTGGGCGCTGACCACTCAAGCCACTGAACCCCGGGACTGCCCCAGCATCTCACACTTAAAGACTCTGGCCACTGCACTCCTTGGGATGGCCGCATTGGTCCTGCAAAATGGGGACTTCCCCAGGTGTCCTGGGGGACAGAACTCAGGCTTCTGGTCACCTCCACAGGCAGGTGATGGAGAAGAACTGGAGGCAGGAACCCGGACGGTCTCCAGGGAAGTCCCTGGATGACTCCCGAGAGCCTCTGCTGGCAAGGACAGGCGGACAGAGGGGCTGTGAGCAGGCCCAGGACGGGCAGAGTAGGAGGGTTAGCTCCCCAGCCCCCTCGCTGCTCACAGGGAACACTGGGTCATATTCCACAGCAGGGGCAGACCCTGCTGCCTTCGGAGCAAATCTGGCCCAGCCTGGTTTTTTTTTATATGCTTTCTTGGCACACATCCTGCCCATCCCTGAGCCATGGTCTATGGCAGCTTTCACAAGAAAATTGAGCCCCAGGACCCTAGAGCCTGCAAGACTAAAGTGGGAGCTACCTGGTCATTTCCAGGGGAACCGGAGGAAGACCCCTGAGGGGCTACGATGTTGCAGGACCTCGCACAAGAAGGTGGTGACATGGGGCACCCATGGAATGGCTATCCAGGCAGGGGGCCAGCGAACTCAGAGGCCTACGGTGGGACAGGGCTGTCCTGGGCGGCGGGCTTGAGCGGACAGAAGTCTAAAGAACACCGTTTGCAGGGTCAGAGCGCAGGGCGCCTCCTGCGCCAGGTGCCGTCTGGGCTGAGGCTTGTGAGAGGCGGGTGACGCTTTTGTGTTCTGGGCGTGGCGGGTGTGTGCGGCTCAGGCACCCGGGCAGGTGGTGGGTGCCCTGCTCACTCGTCTGTACCCGCAGCCCGGCAGGCAGGTCACGCCTCCTCCCCTCTCCCTGTCTCTCTCGGGGGACAGCAGAGGTAACCGCTCACGCACACGCCCTCTGTTACTTTGGGGAAAGAGACCAAGACCCCGAGGGCCTTCACGGCCACCTCAGCGTCCGATCCGCTCTCCTTCACCTGCTCGGCCCGGTCTGATTTGCTTCGGAGTGTCCTGAGCACAGGCTCTTTGTTCTCTCTCTGCCCGGGGCTGGAGTCGCCGAGCACGGCCACAGAGTGGTCGCAGCCAGACGTCGGCCCAGGGGTGCCAGCACGCTCGGCCGCCGTCCTGACTGCATCTGGGCCCGTGCGTGCATCCCTAACGCTCAGGCTCACTTTCAGGGCTCCAGGATCCCTGCAGGGCTGTTCTCTGATGGGGGGAGGGCAGCTGGTGCCTGTTCCATAGAAAATCAGCAAAGCAGCCTTGAAATGGGAGCCTGAGCTTTGTGAAATTATTGATTTTCTCGGTGTGCAAATTCAAGCCTTTTGTAGGGCAGTTGCAGAGTCTCTGTAGAAGTTGCCTTTACATGGGTGAAATTTTAATTTTCTGTCTGCAGAGAACTTCTGCCCAGGTGTTGGAAATATCATGGGTGGGGGGTCAGTGATGCTCGCAGGCTTGCATGTGAGGCCCCTGCCAGGAGGCTTGGCCTGCGGGGTGGCAGCAGGCTGCTCAAGAGCAAAAGTCAGGACCAGAATTTTACTTTGAGTTATAAAAGCAACATTTTAATGCAAAAAGAAAAAACCCCACAAACACCAAACCAGTATACTGACATGCCTGACTGTCTGCTTGTGCCCTGAACAGCTGTATTCTCTCGGAGCTGATTTAACACACCCAGCAATCCCCACGTCGTGGAAGTTCAGAGTGTGGGCCACTGTCTGGGGGTGGTCCTCAGCCCCAGCAGGACTCCATCCTGGTGGATGAGACCCTGACCCTCCCGTGAGGTCCCTCCTTGGCATGCAGACCCTCATCTGTGCCAGTCGGCTGGCTGGGAGGGGAGCAGGAGGGAGACAGTCCTCTGTGTTCTCTTCAAAGGATCACTGTGTTTTTTCCAGGCGTTTGAAGATGGTACTTCTGGGGAAATGTAAGTCTGGAATTATTTCATGTAGAAGGATCAGTGTTTCCAGCATTTTTTTCTCAGCTAATTATCATTCCACATTTCACATGGAATGGGTGACCTTCTGCTACCTAATGTCACTTGGCCTGAGGTCGGCCTCTCTGTAGTTCCAGCTTGCCTCCCCCCGCTCCCCCCCCCCACACACAATGGGTGTAGGAGAAGTGCCATTAGAGCTCAGCCTGGTGACTCCTGTGAACGACCCTGCAGCTGTGGGCACAGCTGTCTGGAAGCAGCTTGTAAAAGGCCCGGGGCCACCTGCTTAGGCCGAGGTTCCACCTCCAATGTCAGGAGCCTCTGTGATGCTCTGGAATCTCACCCTAAGAAGGATCGCATGTCACCCACGTGCCCTGTGCCTTGTTTCCCATTATGAGATAGATGCAAAAAGTATCAACTTCAAATACAACCAAACGCATCTAGATTCATGCCCAGCTGATTAAGGACATCCAGAGTTCATTACTTCCGATTTTTTAAAAAAAGTTGTAAAGACAGCGTAGTCAATAAATGGTGCTGGGAAAATTGGACAGATACGTGCAAAAAAACAAAACTAGACCACCTTCTGACACCATACACAAAAATAAACTCAAAATGGATTAAAGGCTTAAATGTAAGACTCGAAACCGAAAATCTTACAAGAAAACATAGGCAATAAAATCTAGGACATTTCTCATAGCAATATTCTTTCTGTTAGATCGCCTCGGGCAAGGGAAACCAAAGAAAAAATAAACAAATGGGACTAGGTCAAACTAAAAAGTTTTTGCACAGCAAAGGAAACCATCAACACAATGAAAAGACAACCCACTGAATGGGAGAAAATATTCACCAACGATAGATCTGATAAGGGGTTAACATCCAAAACTGGTAAAGAACTCAAACAACTCAACACCCCTAAAAACAAACAATCCAATTAAAAAATGGGCAAAGGACCTGAACAGACACTTCTCCAAAGACGCCATAAGATGGCCAAGAGACATGAAAAGATGCTCAGTGTCACTAACCACCAGGGAAATGCCCATCGGAAGCACAATGAGACATCACCTCACACTTACCGGAATGGTTGCCATCGATTTGTCTCCCGGTTGTGTCTGGGTTTCCCCAGGAACTCCTTTGTAAATAGAGCCTATTTCTGCGTGGTTACTTCCCCCCCACCTCCCACCCCCACCCCGCACCAGGACCATCAGGACTGGATTCTTGGCTCCTCTCTCTGAGAGCGGGATGGGGTCCCTGGAGAGGAAACCCGGGAACATGTGCCCCTCCACAGCTGCAGCCCCGGGAGTGTCTCACTTGCACCGGCGAGCTTCCAGCCTTTCATCAAAATTACCAGTAAACCTTCCTCCCAGTTACGGCCCCACTGGTTTCTGCTGCTGGTCCCTGGGCCCTAGCTTGATCCTCTGGCCCCCCTGCTTCTCCAGTGTCCAGGTTTCCTGCAGCCTCGCTTCTCGGGTGGGTCTGAGCAGCGTCACTGATCTCCCAGGGGTGCAGCTCTTTCCCTTTGGGGGGCAGAATGGCGACGCTCACAATCTGTAACGTCAGAGCTGAGACCCAAGCGCCCATCTGATGCTTTGAATTGCATTCATGCAACAGCCCGCCGCTGGGACCCCGGGAACGTCGGCTCCCCGCCAGCCGGGACGGCATCTGCCGCGAGAGGCCTCCGCCAGATCTGGCGCGTTTCGCAGCCGTGACCGAGGCTGATGACGCGCTCCTGCTGGGTGGCAGCGATCAGAACCAAATGTCGGCAGTGCCTTCAGGAGCTGCTTTGCAAAATTCTGTTTGATAAACTAAGCGAAGTGTTATTTAGCAACTGGAAGATAATTAGGAGGCGATTACTGAAACAAAAAGGAAGCCCGAGTCCACAGGCAAACAATTAGAATCCAGCCCGAATTTACGGTCTGTGCTCTCGGGCCTGAGCGGCAGGAGCGTGTGAGAAATCGAACAGAGCCTCGTTCGCACGCCTGGCGTGTTGTCAGAGAAACACGACTGCGTTTCTCACTGCCCGCGTGATCAGAGAGGTAGCTGGTGTGTGTGCTGTGTGGCTATATCTGTGTGTACGTGTGCGTGTGCATATGCACGCATGTGTGCATGCCTGTGTGTGTGCTGAAGGGCGTTGCTGGGGCCAGCCCCACCCGTGTCTTGCGGTATCCTGTGCACACACCTCTCTGTGTGCTGACTGCCTAAGAGAGCTGCTGGGCGGCATGGCGGACACCTGAGCAGCTTTCACGGACGATCGATAACTGCTCCGCAAAGTGGTGGCACCAATTTACCCTCCACCTACACGCGACGAGAGCCCAGGGCCTCAGGGCTCGCCGCCATTCACCGCTGTCCGACTTCTCAGCCGGCCTTTCCCTTTGGACCCTGTCGTGGTTCTACTTGCATGTCCTCATGTCCGCTGACATTGAACGCTTTCCCCTGTTCCATGTCGATGCGAATAATCACTTTTATAAAGTGCCTCCTGGCCAAGTGTTTGGTCAGCACCCTTGGCACCTGTGCATCCTGGCACCTGCCCTCAGCTCCTGTTCAGCTCCGGGGAGGGCTCTGGCCCCACTGGCAACGCCGGCGAGTTCCCCGCACGGCCCGGGGCCTGTCGTCTTGGGTGCAAACGACACAAACAGGTCTGAGCATTTACTAGAACAGCCTGACACCCTAACCTACCCTTTTTGGTCGGAACAGAAACTGGGATTGTGGTTTTGCTCCTTGGCTGTAACGCTGTCCCCGGCCACCTCGCACGGCCTCCTCTGGGCCGCAGCCTGAGCCCCTCGCAGCTGAGCGGCAGAGCTGGTCTGTCGCCGTGCCCGCTGCCAGCTCGCTCTAAATTAAGCCCATCTGTCTCTCCCACACGCCGCACTGGAACTCACATATTAGTTGCTCTGAAATGTTGATGCTCGACTTGGCGCAGGCTGGTGGCAACGTGAATTCCAGGTTCTACTGTCATAATGTTTCATTAAAAGAAAAACAGCCGAAGCAGCCGTCTCAATTAAGAACGATGCTCCTGTCACAGATTACCCGACAAGGAGCAGATCTGCCTGGAGACGCACTTGGTGAAAAACAGGGTGAGCTTTGGGGCCCCAGACGTCCCCTGAGGGTAGCCAGGGGCTGAAAGTGTGGCAGGTGAGGGGACATGGGGCCAGGGGAAGCCGTCAGGGGTGCTGCTGCTTCCGGCGGCTTCCATAGCGGATCCTTCTTGGTCCCAGCAGTGGGAGGTGGGGACATTGCCCGTGGAGCCGCAGCTGTGAAAGCATCCAAGGTCATTCGTGTCTAGTGCTGATCAAGCCTGGTCACAGCTGGGGTCGTTTTGGTCACTGGGTCTCCCCAGTTCCTAGAAGAGGGCCCAGTAGAACTACGAGCTGACTCAGCCATAGCTTCAAGGAGGCCAGGTCTTCAGATGACCACCTGTGCCAAGGGGATGACAGTTTTCAGTGCAAACTCCCATTCCACAGCCTTCTGACCATCACTCCCGGAAACCTGGAGTCACACCCTCTCCCCAGGGCCCGTGGTTGCCCTAACCCAGCACCCCACCTGCAAAGCAAGTGCTGTTAAGAGGCTGCTTCTAGAAATGGGTGCTCGGAAATGCAGGCATCCCCATTGTGATGGCGATGTTGGGACATGCTGGCAGAGTTTTAGCCTTGAGCATGTTTGACTGGCACCACGTGGAAGCAAAGAGGGCACCTCTTGCCAGGGTCTGGGCTCCTCCGTGCCAGGGATTGCTGGTCGCATGGCTTTCAAGATGAACTTCCTGCCCTGGTGCCAGCCCCGGGACGGAGTTTGCAGACCCAGCCATCACACACAGAGACAACATGAACTGTTAACATGATCGTGAGTCACCCAAGGGACTGAGGAGTGACATTTCCCAGAGGGGGACAGAGCTGGCCCAGGCACAAGGGGAGGTCACTCAGAAGCATCAGCAGGAGGAGACCTCGTCTTCACATACCTGCAAAGGCTCAAAGCTCTGTGACACTACAGTGAGGAGTAAATACTGCTTGTGAACATAAATGATAAATATTTTCAAAAACATTATTGGTAGCTCGGTCTTGGCTGGCTTTGATTTAAACTTCCCTTTGATTCTTATAAGATTTTCTTTCCCTGAGCAATAAGAGAGAAACTGATCCTATCATTTACATGCAAATTCACGTGGAAACAATATCTATGACTTTTCATTTCTTGCTGTTTAAACTTTTTAAAAGCAAATTGAGACTGATGACTCAAGTTACCTCATTTGATTTCCTGAAAAATATGGGCTACAGAAGAAAACGTGGAGGGAAGGCATTTTTTTACCTAGTAGTAACATTGAGAAGAAACTTTTAAAATTTAAAGATAAATATTAAAATATAACTAATTAGTGTAGAAGCAGAAGTAATTAAAACAAATGAGGTCACCGAAGACTTAAACATTAAAATAAATTGAGTTCATGCAAAAGTTGGGCAGCATTGAATAATAGTGTGTATTTAATCACAGCCCCGTTGAAATTGATTAAATATGCCCTTGAAATTAACTATTGAACATTTTTAATTGGTTAGATGTAGCCCATTTATTTTCCTAAGGACTTGGACCAAATTTCATAACTTAGGCAATTTCTAAAAAAACACATTTTTTATTGACAGTCAGAGTTCCGATGTCAACATGAAGAACGCTGGCGGAAGTACTGGAGCCTCTGAGAGGCAGCTTTTGGGCAGAGCCGGTGCGTCCGGGTCCGAGGGAGTGAGAAGAGGGAGCCGGACTCCCCATCTGCACTCAACCTGCCCTCGGCTCCCTTTCTGGCTCGCGCGCCCCCCACTTTTCCCGTTCACACGGGACTGTTACCGTAACGTGGAACTCAGTCTCCAGAAGTGGAGCTTAGTGAGGTTTCTCCCCATTTTCATTCGACGCGCACATTTCTCTCTCTTTCTCGTTTTTTCTCCACGGCCAGTTCGTCTGTCTGCTGCAGTCCCAGGGCCTCCCCTTCGAGGATTGGGCGCCAGCGGAACTTCAGGCCCATCTCCACGTGAGGACATCCGACTGCCGACGCCGGGACAAGGGTCTGAGTGGTGGGACCCGAAAGGCGCCATGTGCCAAGCTTGCTGGGCCCCGAAGACAGAGCAGCTCAGAGGCTTTGGCTGCGGTGCCAGGGGAGAGGCATTGGAGAATAAAAGTTTTATGTGTTATCAGTGACTGACTGGGGTCAAGTTTATGACTCCATTTGGTGGCACCTTTCTGAGAGTTCCTGAGGCACAGAGAGGACTTGTAAAGGGCTTTTCCATAAAAAGCTTACGGCCACACAGCATTTCTCGACATACAATATTTAACCTGCAATTTCCTGAATATATAGCTCTGTTGCTAGCATCTGCTTAGGAGGAAAATCGATTCGGTTCTGTCCGATTAGGACTCCACTGCAGCCAAGTTCAGATGAGCTGAGAAATGGGGACCCCGGCCGTTTAATCGAGGCCGTGTCTAACTTCGGGGTGCGCACCGGCATTAAGACAGTCTCCGGGATGCCGATGGTGGCGTGGCCGTGCTGCTGGGCGGGGGCCGGGCTGTGCCAGAGCTCGGCCTGGGGGCTCCAGGGAGGTACAGGCCGTCTAGGTGTGGTCGGTGGTCACCAGGGAGGGACAAGTGCTCACACTACAGTCCGTGTCCTTACTCACCGCAATGTAACAGGGCTTCCCCATGAGCCAGGGCCAACAGGGCCCGTGGTTTTCAAAACTCTACACAGAAGAACCATAAGCTGTCCCCTGGACCCCTGAGATACTGTGAGTAAAGGCGGCTCGCAGCTCTAAGGGTCAGGGGGGTGCGAGGGGGGTGCTGGGGTTGGGGAGGGTGTGGCCCCTGATGCATCCCCACTGCTGTAGGGGGGGAGCCACAAGCACCCACTAACTCGCCAGCCTCTGATGTTCTGCTCTCCGCGCTCCGAGGCGCAGTGGTTCCCACACGCGGCCTCCTGTGTCCTTTATCCTGTTCCTGTTCTTAATGAGCAGAACATCGTCTCCTTTTCTGAAGCAGTCATTATCGAGAATGTGAAAAATATTCCCCTGGATGCCTGAGGCAGGGAGATGCTAATCATCACTTCCAGACTTCAAATGTCTCTGGTTATCGTGGGCGCACGTATTGTAATTATTTATTGCTGCGTATGAACCATCTACAAACAGTGATTTCAAACAGCCATTGCACTAGCTAACAGCTGTGTGGGGCAAGAATGTGCCATGGGCTTGGCTGGGGTTTTTCTCTCTGCCTCAAGGGGTGTCAACTGGTGCCGTGAACAGTCTTTGGCATGTGTGTCTCTCTCTGATTCTCACTTTCTATCTCTCTGTCTCTGCCTCTCTGTCTCTGTCTATCTCTCTGACTCTCTCTGTCTCTGTCTCTCTCTGTCCCCACTCCTGTCCTACGTGAGGTCCCATCCTTACCCCAGAGCCTCTGGTGGGGCGTGGGCTTCCCAGCAGGTTGCCTTAGATGCCGGATTTCTTACACGGTGACTGACTCCATGTTCTCTGGGTGCAAAGTGAGTCACCATCCCCCCCTGGTTCAGGGGGAGACCAGGGGCACCAGTCTCCATTTCTAGAAGGGGGAACAGCAAAGCCACATGCAGAAGAGAGTATCCGATGGGAGACACTGTGCAGCCAAATATGGAAAATAAAGTCGGCGGCCACATTAGGATAAAGATAAACCCTGCAGGAGACGCACAGCACCGAACGCTCGGGCCACTGAAAGGCAGACGCGGATCCCCGAGCTCAGAGGCCTGGGCACAGGAGAGCTGGTCGGCGGGCCTGAAGGGGAGCACTGCTCAGTGTCAGGGGACAGGCACACCCGCCCCGGGTCCATCGGGGAGCCCAGGAGGCAATGGCACCTCCGCCACTCAACCTCCCTGGAGAGAACATCCTGCCCACCTCAGGAGGTGGCTTCGGGTCCGTGGGACTCACACCTGCCTCTGCGAGTCCTCGAACCACAGTGGGACACACACGGACCACGCTGAGTGAGTGAGGGTGCTGGGGACCAGCACCCAGGACCATGACGTCTCAGAGTGCCATCTCTGCCATGATCGAATCCGAATGCCGGTCACCATGTGAGAGAAGCGCTAAGGAGACACACAAGGGAAGGACTCCATGAGCAACACATGGAAGGAAACGTGGCTCGGAGGACCTGACGTGGCAGGGGGTCTCCCCGTGTGGTGCACCTTCCCCAACTGGGCTCCTGACTCCCTGGCTCAGAGGTGGAAGGTTGTTCCTCACCCTGCCTGGGAGGGAGGGACAGATCTGCCCGAGGGTCATGGGGATGGCTGAAAGCATGACACCCCAGGACACCCATGCCAGGTGCAGGGCCACAGGGCGGTGACGTCTGTGACCAGAGTGAACAGCAGGGGCTCCACCAGGAGGCTCTGCAGCAACAAGAGTGTGGGGCGCCCCTTGGTTTCCGTGGGAACAATTCCACGGGCTGGCAGGGACCCCAATGGAGCCTGAGACAAATATCAGAGCCATGGCCCAAACCCAGGGTAACTTAGAAAGGGCCTCCATGAGGACGGCAGGCACCCGGCTCTGCCCTGGAAGACGGGGCAACCTGGTGGGGCTGCCGGCTCCGGCTTCGCTGCAGAATCGGGCGCAGATCCCAGGCTGTGGGGCTAAGAGGGGAATTATCACGTGCAAGCCAATCTGCCCTTGACTTCCCTCCTCCGCTCCCCAAAAAGGGGCCCTTCCATCTAGAAAGACATTCACGCCAGGCTCAGGAGGATGGTGCGAGAGCATTTTAGGTTTAAGAACTGAAACAGTACATTAATTAGTCTAAATAGCAGCGAAATCACAGTCAAAGCACCAGGGAAAGCCCTCGTTGAGGTTGTCATTAATATTTAACATAAACAGCTTTCAAATATCCCAGATGCCAAGACGGAGGAGGGGAAGGTCTCCGTGCGGCATTAGGGACCCGAATGACAGGCAGTTAACGCAGAGAAGCCCTGGGTGGGGTGGACAGGGTCCCAGGCACGCACTGTGCTCTGTCCCCCTGGCCTGGTCATCTTGGAGGGCCGGGTCCTCTGAGGTGCCCTGGCACCCTGGCTTCTCCGAGTTGCTACGACCGTTGTCCCACAAGAAGGAAGTCACGGTCTGTTGGGGGCACATTTGATTTTACTTCCAAACACAGAGCTGGAGCAGACGGCTGGGAGTTGAGGGGAGAAGTGCACCCGCCCGACGGCCTCCTGCGCACAATCTGAAGGCGAGCTCGGCGAACAAGGGCCCCTGGGTTTCACAGGTGCGGAAATCCTTTCCCGACGGGAGTTTCCTTTGTCTCGGAGATGCCCCTGTTCTCGGACTTGACTCCCCTTTCACATGTGTGTTTCCCGGTGACTGACGTTCCTGTTTTCAGAGCGTAGGTATGAAGCGCCTTTCAGGGGGACACCGCAGGAGCTTCCTCCGATGCACCCGCCTCTCCACCTTCAGGACCCTGAGCACCTCTGGGAGGGGTGGGGGTGGGCGGGGCTGGTGGCCCTGGGTTGTCCTCGGGGAACTGATTGGTTAAGTCCAGGGGCTTCCAGCTTCCGGCCGGCGGCTGTCCCCCTCAGCGAACCCCGGGGCTGCCATAGGGAACTGCCCTAGACGGGGACTCGAGGCAATAGAAACGGAGCCCCGCTCGGTGCTGGAGGCCAAGAGCCTGGATCGCTGCGTCGGCAGGGGTGTGCCCTCTGTAGGTCCCGAGGAAGAGTCCATCCACTCTCCTGGTTTCTGGTGGCTGCCGGCCACCCCTGGGTTCCTTGGTTGGAAGACACCTCACTCCAATCTCTGCCTCCATCTCCACGTGGTCATCTGCCCTCTGCGTGTGGCCCTATGTCTCTTCTCTTCTTACAGGGACGCTGCCAGCCACACTGGACTAACGTCCACCGTGCTCCAGTGTGACCTCATCTTGACTACTCACAGCAGCAAAGACCCTATTTCCAAATAAGGCCACATCTGAGGTTCTGGGTGGGCATGAATTTGGGGGGACTCAGCATAACAAGAAAAAGTCATATTTTAATAAGTTCCAACTTGTGGTCTTATGTTCAGAGCAGGGAATGGGAGAGGGTGGAGGGGTGGGGACCCGCTGCTCACCGACTGCCCTGGGCAGTGCTCCCTGGGCCCTGGCCCCACACAGCTCACCAGGCCCCTCGTCCATCGGCCCAGGTGGGGCCTGGAAATCTTTATATTGAACAAACCACTCAGAAAATTCTTATCTTTGTGGAATGCTGAGAAGCGCCTCAGAGAGCCATTATTTAGCATAAATAGCAGGCAAATCGAAGTCAGAGGATAGCTGGTTGAATGAAATCCTATTGACATCTGAGTGAATAAAGAATTTACAGGAGACGGCATGGAGTCTTTGTATCAGACGCAGCTGCCCAGTGGGTGCCCAGTTAGTTTCTGCGCTATTGTGTGCCATCTGATGGTCAGCAGTGAACAGCGGCCACAGAGAGGAAAACACAGTCACCGAGGATGGGACCCCTGTGAAGCGGCAGACCCTTGTCCTGCTGGGTTTAAGGGCCGCAGGGTCGGACTGGAGGTGGAGGCACCAGCTGTGGCCTGAGACCTGGCAAAGGACCACTGATACCCATGTGGAAATCTCCTTTCTCAGAGAGAGGGAAGAGTCCTCCAGCCTCACGTTTTCTAAAGACACAACAGGACGGGAAAATGTGGCCCTGTGCCCACTCCCCCACACCAGCAATGGACACACCAGCGACCTTAGAGCTTCAGAATCCTCCTCAACACACGACTCCAGGCATCAAAGTCACGGTCACTGATGTGGACATATGAGCTGAAATCAACTGCAATATCTTTTTTCTATTTCCCCATCTTATCTTTCTGAACCATGACTATTTGAAAGCAAGCCTAGGGAGGGTATTGAAACCCCAAGTTCATGGGCATATAGGACTCTGGATTCATGGTCTCCTGCAGGGAGGTCACCCTGTTACTGAGTTAACACCCAAGGGGGCAAAATAGAATGAGTCTGCGCTTCCAATGCCCGCTCTGTCCACAGAAGATCTTGACACCGATGAAGCAATGATCTATCTGCTAGGACATTTCCTGCTAAAATAATCCCAAGCTCCCGCCCGGCGTGGCTCAACGGTTGAGCGTCGACCTAGGATCCAGGCGATCAGGGTTCAATTCCCGGTCAGGGCTCATGCCTGGGTTGTGGGCTCGATCCCTAGTTGGGGGCGTGCAGGAGGCAGCCGATCAATGACTCTCTCATCATCGATGTTTCTCTCTCTCTCTCCCCCCTCTCCTTTCCTCTTTCTGAAATCAATAAAGATATATTTAAAAATAAAATAAAATAATCCCAAGCAAAAAGGACCTTTCTTGGTGTAAAGTACATTTGGATATGTGCATGTGTGTTTGTGCATGTGTTCATGTGTGTTTATGTGTTGCATGTGTTCATGTATATACACACGTGTTCGTGTGCATGTGCATTCCTATGTACACATGTGTGCATCTGTTCACATGAGTGTGTTGCAGGTGTGTATTGATGTGTGCGTGTGTGTGCGCGTGCATGTGTACATATGTGTGTGTGTGCGTGTGCAGTGCATTGCGGGGCCCCCTGTCACCTGGACAAACACCTGGGAGTTCAGACACTGTCCAGCACTGGATGGTGAGCACCAGGTTGTGCTTCTGGGGGGAAATATATGCTTTCCTTCCTGAGACAGATTTTTCCTTTGTGGTATTTTCTCATGATTTCTGACTCTGTCTTGTGAGCAAATACAGGATGTACTTAGGGGTTATTTATTATAAATGAAGTAAGCGAAATGTTCTGCAGAAGAAAGAAATATGACCACCAGGAAGAAGCAGAGAATTGAGCTTTCAGCAAATGCACCTGTGGCTGGCGCTCCATCTGCTGCTCCTTCACTTTCCTCTCCCTCAACTGCCACTTGAACTGACAAGGAGCTAATTAGATTCCGCTTCTTCAAGAGCAAAAGAGTCATTGATTTCAGTGTTTAAGATTCCGCACCTCTCCTGCGCTTCCCGAGGCCTGCCTGCACCTGTGTGGGACTGGCCCTGTGGCCTTCCTAATGGGGACCCCCCCATCACCCGTCACCCGGGACGCAGTGGGGGAGGGCGGGCCGGGAAAACCCCACGGAGAATCTGTGCCTGCAAAGCAGCCCCCGGTGCCTGGCAGGGCCCCCAGGCTGTCTGGTGACTTTTGGCCCAGACACCTGTCTGCAGCCCCAGCCACACCTGCACACTGGGCCGTGCCTGGGGACAGTGTTTACACACCGGAGGAAGATGCTGCATTTTCTGTTTTCCTTCATGTTTGCCTTTTACCCATCTTCTTTTTAAATTAATGTACTGAATGCCGTTTTTCCCTGAAAAAATAAAGTTCGTCTCTTTCAAGTTATCAAGGGGGAGCTGTGTGCATTGCACGAATCAGAGTACTGCCTGGTCCCATGGAAGGGGGCATTTTTTTAGGTGGGTTCTCTCTGCTCCAAGCAGCAGGCAGTCCCATCAACTGAAAAAGTGACAGGACCCTGTCTGTCTGTCCTTCCTCCACTGGGCAGCCAGGTCTCTCCAGTTAATGGGTGTCTGCCTCCCTCACCCCTGGGCCCGGTGCAGACATCTGCAAACGGCCTGTGGCCGCTGCTTGGAACAGGAACTGTGGTGGGTCCGGCACAGGGCTTGGCTCAGTTCATGTTTGATTCATTAATTAATTCTAGTTGTTTTAATGGTTAATTCTGGGGAAATTTGTGCTGAAACACCTAAGGTGACAGAAAAATGACAGCAGAAAGTGGGGGGTCTGGACAGGAGGATTACCCCACCTCGGCCCTCGGGTATACAAATCAATGCCCTCGTTTAGAAATAGGACTTTGTCTTCACCATATTTATGCATCCGGAATATCGGAACATTTTAACTATAAATAGTTGAAAACATTTACACGAGAGGCAGGGTTCTCTAAACGATCAGCTCTGTGCAGGGACAGAGCGACAGGACAATGGCTGCATTGCCTGTGTGGGCGTTTCTGCCACAATGTCCAATGCCCCCCAACGAGCACTGTTTCCGGTACCTCCCCAAAACCTGTGGCTTGTGTGTCTGGTCAGGTCTGCTCAGCAGCAGCCGGCCATCATCAGGCTTTGATTCTGTCCCCTGCATGTCCGCTCCTGAGCCCGGTGACCCTGTGGAACAGGCCTGTCTGCAATGCGCCCATGTCCCCGTGCACATGGCGGGAGGATGCATGCAGGCGCCCAGGGGCCCCCAATCTCGTCATCGTCTCGCAGAGATGAGGGGTGTCGTGTGGAGGCCGCCTCTGCCCTGGGCCTGTGAGGGGCCCGTGGACACACAGCTCTCGGTGCTGATTTAAAACAGCCCGAGAAGGGGAGGCCTCATCTATGTGCAGGTCACACCTGACAGCCGCTCTCAGAGCCAACCTGGAGCCGTCATCGAGTGCCCAGAGGTGCCGCCACACCGGCTCTCCCAGCCCTGGAGGAATGTCACCAAGGCCGAGTCTGAGCTGTCCCCAAGGCAGCCGCTGTGTCATCCTCTGAGGGGGCTGCAGTTTGACAGGCAAACTAGGGTAACGTTCTGCTCAGGATGCAGCAGTGGAGGGTTTGGGTTTATTTTTTTCAATTAAGAAGCACTGCAGGCTCCATTAACGTGTGGGGAATGAAAGAAATCTGCTCTTTGTGGTCTCTGCCACCCTGTCTAGGAAAAGTGCCCACTTTCCCACCATAGTGGCCTCGAGGAGGAGAGCAGACCACAGGCTACTATCTCCGAACGACAACAAAGCCACCCCTCCCACCCTCAGCAGGGCCCTGTGCAGAGCTCAGTGTCCCCATGTCACCCGTGACTCCACCCTCTGGCTGCAGAAAACAAGGGAGTCTGTTGGCAAACGGAGCACAGACACCAAGACCCTGCAAATATAATTGAAGGGAAACGAAGGCCCGGAGACTGGAAGCTCTGCTGGCGTTTCGACAACTGTCCAGCATTTTAAAGGACACAGCAGGCTCCTTGGGAGCCAGGGACTAGTGGCTCCTTGTCACTTAAGTCTCACCAAAACCTGTTTCCTCCGAGACCCTCATCGCCCGCTTCACGGCCTCCAGCCCATCGCTCTCTCAGCTTGCCTCTTTCTGTCATCAGTAATGATGTCACCTGATTGTTGTTACCTGTCCACACAGGCACGGGAGCTCCACGCAGACAAGTCCCAGCACCACCTGCCCACTCTGCCCAGCGCTGAGCGCGCGAGGGGCCTCTCTCTATAAAATTATACACATTCACTCACTCATTCAAGAATATACATAGGTGCAGACTCATTCAATAATACATACGCTCATTAGAGAACAGAAACACAGCCCATATATGTATGAATGAGGGAGCTGGACGAGTCCTCGTGGCTCTTTCACTCTTGCCAAGTGATAATGGCATTCTATCTCCATAAGGTATTGACGTACGTTACCCCTTGAATAATACATTTAGTTGCGGAGCTAGCAGTTATAGAAAGCATTGAGTACATCTAACGTGGGCGTTGCTTGGCTGTGGCCGCGTGGCGTGGCCCTCACGTGGCTGATGTCTGGGAACCGCGGGTCCAGGGCTCCCTTCCGGGAGCCATCCGCTGGGCGCTGGCTGAGCCTCTGCGAATCCTCGGAGGCAAACACTCTTTAGATTAAATATTTTAAAAAGTGAAGGAAGGCAGACAAGGAGAAAAAGCCAGAGGCACGAATCCTCCCTAAAGGCAGCTCTCCTTTCAAAAAGCCATGGGCAGCCCGAGCTTTGGACGATCTTGTAGCTCAGGAGCAGCATCTGCTAGATGCCAGTAAAAGTGGAATTACAGCCCGGCCGGTGTTGCTCAGCAGTTGACAGTCAACCCATGAGCCACGAGGTCACGGTTTGATTGCCGGTCAGGTTCTGGGCTCCACCCCCGGTGGGATCAGCGGAAGGCAGCCAATCGATGATGTTTCTCTCTCATCGAAGTTTCTATCTCTCTACCCCTCTCCCTTCCTCTCTGTCTAAAAAATCAATAAGAATATATATATATATATATATATATATATATATATATATATATATTAAAGTGGAATTATACAAATGGGAAGGAGTCTTCGCCCCATCCAGCCTCTCCTGGGCGTGAGGCGCGGCGGGGGGTGGTGAACGCACCAGGCCCTGCCCAGCTTCCCCGGGAGGGCGAAGGCCCCACGCTGTGGCCAGCAGGGCCGCACCCTCTCAGGGGGACTGGCCTCCAGTTCTACAGTGTTTAGCCTCAAAGGTGAAGAAAACCAGCATAGAAAATAATGAATTTAAGGAACTCTGTTAGGAGTCACAGACGTGCTCTCAAGTCTGCTTCTACCTGGACACCTGAATGATAGGAGAGGGGCGAGGAGGGGACAGTGACACCAGGAGAAGGAGAGGGGTCAGAGGAGGAGCAGAGAGAGACAGGAGGGCCGGGAGCTTCCGGAAGCAGGAGGCATTTCCAGCAGAACCCCAGCTCCTGCCTCTTGCTCAGGGACAGGAGGCAACAGCCCGACGCCCTCTTCGGAACGAGCTCGGCTCGGTTTGCAAACCTCTGTTCCCAGCGGCACCCGGCGGGAGCTGGGATGTGAGCGGTGGCCGCAGAAGTGAGGAGAACAGAGCTGCTGATCTGGAAACTCCAACAGAGCCCTGCTCACCGCAGTCTCGGAGCAGCAGGAGTGGGACACTTGAGAAATAAAAGGGGAATTTAGAAATCAGCTTGGCGATTTTATCTCTGTGTGTCATTGTGTTTGGAGGGGAGCGCAACATGAGCGGTTAAGTGGTCGGCTGAAGTCTCAGGAAAAATCCCCGCATTATCCGTGAGGGTAAGACCCGCGTCCGGGAGAGCACGAGCCCTTCAGAAACCTCTTTCCTTGCAGCCAGAGCGAACAGAGAGACTGCTGGGCACGGGCCCCAACTCATCTCCCTGAAATCGATTTTGTTATTTCTCATTCTGTAAACTGAGATGAAGTCTGGGCAGAGAGAAAACCTCTATTTTTATTCAGCTTTTTTGCTTTTTAAGGAACTGCAGGCTTTTGCTTACATATCCTTTCCTTCCGTCCCCTAATAATTAATAAGGAAAGATTTTCTCTTCTCTGCGGACAGAAGGAGGCTTTGAAGTTGGGTGAGAACATCTTGTAACATTTTTCAATTGGGTTTTAGGGAGTGAGACTGACCCCCTGAGTTTCCTGGGGATGAAGCGAAGCTGAGGGACCTGGAGCCTTTTGATGGGGGACCCAGTGGGCAAGAGCTTCCCCTGAGGGAGCCACAGGCCAGTCCCCCTCCCTCTTGGCTTCTGGTGTGCGGTCACTCTGACGATGCCCTGCTGGGCTGTCCAGGGGACTCTGCTGAGTGACCATGAATCCCTTTCTCTATCACTTCCTCCCAGTGGCAGGCTTTGGGACAGGGATCAGATTCCCCAGGTACAGAGGGATCTTCTTGTGTCTGGGAATGTCATTTTATGTCCCACTAAAACCCGCAAGCATTTGAGGGAAGGATATCCCGATCAAGGAAGGGGGTAGGGGCCTGCCAACGTGGCACAGGACTGTGGTCTCTATGACAAGGGTTCCGGCTGGAGACGGATGCAGTGCTCTAGGGGTCGTTGGGGAGATTCCAAAGAAGAGGCAATGGCCAGGTGACAGGCTGGATTGAGGGAACTCCCAAGGATGAGGGACACAGGGCCTAATGATGCCACAGAAAGGGCCTGGGAGGAGCGGCGAGCAGACCAGGTGAGTGAGCGCAGGTGCCAGGGGCTGTTGGCAGGGGCCGTGGCCATGGGCAGAGGGAGCATCCACAGCTCAGGCTCATGCAGGGCAGCTCGGATGACTCCTGCTGGATGCCAGACAGTGGATGCTGGGTACTGGACACAAGACACCAGACTCTGGATGCTGGACGCTGAGGGGAGCCCAGTTGATGCAGTCCCTCCGGATCGCACTGTCACAGCCCGGACAGGGCTGCCCTTGTCTCTATGTCTCTTCACTAAGCCCACTTGAGCTGCCCTCAGCTGGACTGGCTTTCATCACATCAGCTCAGCTGAGTGGTCTCTTGGGTTTATGCACATGTGAAAAAGATGACAAATGGCCTGGCCCAGTGGCTCAGTGGGTTGGAGTGTTGTCCCAGGCTCAAAGGACAAACAGAGACAAAGGAATGTGGTACAGACCCTTACAAAGAGGGTCCCGTCAACTTGAAATCTCCCCTGAACACGACCTTTACCCTGTATATTTCTAGGAAGGACGGTGCACAGGGCAACCACGTCTCATCACTGTGCCCAACAGCAGACACTCATGACCTCCCTGGGTCCTCACCGCCGTCCCAGGAGCCTGGGACCATCAGAGCCTGAACAGGAACCATTCCTGGCCCAGTGTCCTCACACCCGCAGCCAGAAGCATAGTTAATAACTGGACATTTAACAGGTCACTAGCCTGGCCATATCTCAGAGGTCAGGATCTAACCCTAAACCATTGAACTGAGTTGAATTGTGTCCCCCAAAAAAGATTTGAGTCCTAACCCCCGGTCCCTGTGAACATGACCTTATCTGGTTGTAAGATCTTTGCCGATGTAATGAAGTTTCGATGAGGTCACAATGGCTTTGGGCAGGTCCCCATAGGGTGACTGGGTGCCACAGGCACACAGGGAAGAGGCCACATGATGACAGAGGTGGAACTGGAGGGATGTGTCTATGAGCCAGGGGTCACCAAGGATTATGTGAAACCACTGGATGCTGGGAGGGAGGCACAGAACGTTTTCCCTCGGAGCCTCCAGAAGGAACTAATCCAACAACACCCAGATCTTGGACTTCCGCCTCCACAGTTGTGAGAGGACAAATTTCTGTTGTTCTAATTCCCCTCGTTTGTGGAACTTGGGATGGCAGCTGGAAGAAACTGGTTCACCACCCTCATGGCAGACGTGGGCAGAGCGAGCACTGGGGAGGGGTCGCATGGGCCCCCACCCCCAAAGATGATGACCGCACCTCACAGATGCTCACACTCTTCTACTGAGCAATGAGAAGATACAAGATCTGCCTGGGGGCTGGAAATACCTTCTCTCTATAAAAATGACCACAACTGTGTGGAGACCCTGGTGTGGGATGTACAAGTGACATTTACCTCCCTGGGTGTTGGGGTTCACAGGGACCTCAGAAGCCCAGGTCGGGTCTGCATCTTTGATAGACATTTTGGAAGTTGGCACAAATATGAGAAGACTCTTTCTCTGCCCCCCTTGCCCCCCTCTTCCCCCTCACCGCCCCAAGCACAGATGCCCCTGTGCAAGCACACTCCTCCTGGCCGGCTGCCCCAGGGGGTGCTGTAGGACTTTTCACGCTACAAGAGGTGGGAGCTTGAAATGTCCCAATTCCAAGTAAAATGAAGCTTGAGTCCCCTGTGGAGCATAAATGCATCGGGCTATTTATGTCTCACATTCCTGCTGGGAAAATCCACTTTGAACACTTGAAACTCAGAGCCGCCGGCCAAGGAGAGAGATTTTTAATTTGTATGAGGATCTGGGGCTCATGCAGCAGCCGCCTGGTGACAGAACTCAGTGTCCCCTCCCTCTCGCTCCAGGCAGAGAGAAAGCTGACAGCCAAGTCTTTTTCCCCGGACAACTAGGTCCCCAGAGAGCTCTGGACAGTGGAGGAGGCAGGTGTCCTGTGGCCCCTCTGCCAAGCCTTCAGGTTGAACTGCTGGATCTGACCTACTGGTGCCGGCCCCATGTGGGGGGCTGTACCCAGGGCTCACCAGGATGGACAGGTCACCAGCAAGAACTCCTGCAGGTTTGTCGAACTGGGTTGGGGCAGTGACATATGTCAGGCTGCGTCCTGTGCAGGTGTTGGAGCAGCAAAGATGGGCCTATGTTCAAACTGGCATAACCGAGACCTGTCCTCCTTACCGAGGGGTGTCAGTGGTACCCGCCCAGTTGGATAGGCCAGTGGCCGAGTCATCCAAGGGCCAGGCTCTTACGATTTAGGGAGGTTTCGCTCTTAAATAAGACTTCCATTCCTAGCAAATCCCATGGAGCTACATGCAGAAAGCAAGTTGCAGAGAGACTACAGATTTGGGGACCTGGGCCGCCTCCTTCTGGAGCTTCCTTTCCGCCCCCACGTGGGCTCGAGGCTCCACGAGCCAGGTATCCACCGATGCTTCAGACGTGCTTTGAGGGAGTCCAGGCTGGAGAGCATTTCTCTTCTTTCTTTTAGGGCTACAGCCTCTGTGGTATCAACCAAAATAGGAAGGAAAAGCCAGTGCTCCCCCTGCGGCAGTCTCTGCCAGCACCCAGGAATGTGCTAGCACCATCGGGAGAATTATTAGGATGCTCGGGAAAACAAGCTCTTAAGAAAACATGTTTTGGTGTAATAAAACGAAAGGGCCACGTTTCTCCTGCCAGGGGAATTATGCAGAGGGGTAAAAAATGGGATGTAACAACTGTCACCTCCCAGTTAAACGTTCCATGCCCGGCAATGGCACACGGATGGCTGGAGGGGAGCGGGAAAGCGAGCTGAGGACAGAGACTGGACGGCAGCTGGAATCATTCAGGGACAATGATGTCCACTCGCCCATACCAGTGTCTGAGGAGGACGGTCAGTGTCCCACAGGAACAGCAGAGGGTCAGAGTGAAGCGATGGCCTCAAGGCAGACCTGCCAGAAAACTCTGAACCAGTAGCCCCGCCGGACCACGTTCCTATTGGCTCCCGGGAAACAGGGAAAGGCATGAGCCTGCATGGGCTTGCTGGGTGTGTGCTGCTGTTCAGTGACCTTTGGAAACATGTCCCCTGCATGGGGCAATGGAAGCATCCAGTGTCAGAAAGTGGCCCAGTAAGGGAGCGGGGGCATTGGACAGGAGCAAGGTTGTACCAAGCCTGGGTCTCAGTTGGCTTTGCTTATCCACTGCCAGGCCTGTGGTAAGTTTCTCGGTCCCTTTGTCTCAGGCAAGACTAGGCCCGGGAAGGGCTGGGCCCAGGCAGTGCCCACGCGTGATGTTCAGACCCGCCGCCATCCAGGGAGGAGCACAGCCGGCCAGGTGAGCGGGTTTCAATTCACTCACCTCATCCATCAGCTCAGCCAAATCCTCATGCACACCTTATACTATATGACAGATCACTGTGCCAAAAAAGACACAAAAAGACATAGAAACACTCCACTCCTTATTTACTGGTCAAGTGGCCTGCAATTTCTTGCTGATGTTGGCCGACAGCTCAACAGCTCCGGTTTTCCTTTTGTCCCAGACCTGCCTCTGGAGGTGAATGAACATCTGAATCCGTCCCACACTTTCAGCATAGACTCTTTTTTTAAAAAAAGATTTTTTAATGATTTTAGGAAGGGAGAGGGAGGGAGAGAGAGAACATTGATGTGAGAGTGAAACATCGATCAGCTGCCTCCTGCATGCCCCCACCAGGGATGGAGCCTGCAACCCGGCCATGTGCCCTTGACCGAGACCCTTAGGTGCACGGGACGGTGCCCAACCAACTGAACCACACTGGGCAGGGCTGGACTCTTTTTATTGCTCTTTTTTTAAAAAAAACAATGAACTGTGCATTGTAAGTAAGGAGAAATAAAACCCATTTTTTTCACAATGATATTACTTAGCCCTGTTCCTTGGATGCAATGCTTGTAGTGACGCACGAGCTCCACTATGAACGAGTCGCTCGTGTTTGATGCTACCGGCTCTGAAGCTGCAGCAGCTCACGGATCCGGATCCACCATGAGGTCCATGCAGAAGCTTGGTTACCCACCAAAAGGCACAAACACAGACGGACGGACGGACGTGAAGAACATGGGGCCAGGACGCAGAGGCGGGACGCAGGGCTCCGCACCACCCTCAGCAAAGGGGTGAGGCCAGGGGGGAGGGCTGCCCCAGGGCAGGTGTGAAAGGGGCTGCGCTCTGCCCAGCCTCCCCTCCCCTCACACGGGGCCTCTGCGGCAACAAATACAAGTGATCACGAATACCGTTGTCCACGTGCACAAGGGCCCCCAGAATGCAGGGTCCATGTCCACGAGGAGACCTGCACTGGAGCTTGCAGGGGAGGGAGCTGGGAGCCAAGCTCTTCTGTCAGGAGCGGAGGGGACAAGCTTCCAGACCCTGATATATGAAGCGAGGTCGGGCTGAGCCGAGTGGAGAGGGTGCTAATGGTGTTGGAGTGGGAGCAGCCCACATCGTCCACATCGCAGCAAAGGGGCTGTAAAACAGGCTGCTGGTTCTCACGTTACCGGGAGGATGGGGCATTTCTCTCCCATACATCCGGTCCACTGAGACTGGCCCCTGCCTCGCTCAAAGTCCTGTGGGCATCAGGAGCTTCCCCACTGGCATCAAGGAGACAGGCCCACAAACTATCTGCTTCCCACATCAACTCATCTTCACCAACCACCCAGGCCCAGGGCCACCAGCAAGAGGAGACTGAGCCAAGCTGGACTCCAGAGCTGCCCCTCTGCTGAGGACCCCTAATCCCTGCTGGGGGCCTCATGCTCCCACCCACCCCAAGGGCCCTCAGCACAAACCCCTCTGGCCTTGGCTGAAGCACAGCCCCCTCCACACCCACCTGACATGGCACCTGGGCACTGCTGTGTCTGGGAAGCAAAGATCACTCCCCAGGGGCCCAGCCTGAGGGCAGAGGCTCAGCATTGGTGCCCCCAGTTCACGGCCCAGACTGGGGCCTTTCCACTCCCAGCCCAAGGAATAGGCCTGCCTGATCTCCTGCCCAAGATCCCGCCTGGCACTAGAGTTCCCTCTCAGCTGTCCCCACAGGCCCCTGAACACCCTCGCCAGACGGTGCCCTTTCCTGCCTGTCCAGGCGTATCCTGGCTTATCTTCAGCCCAGCAAAGGAGGTCCCTCCATCTTCACCCTTTGGAAATCCAGGTGCAGACACAAGATCCCCTTTGCTCTCAGCAACCAGGTCAAAAGATTTCTACAGCAGTGCCTCCCAAATCCAAAACCAAATCCCTGGAAGCCTGCACTGAAGACAGTCACATTCAGAAACTGTCCCTGTCTCCCAGCCTCTCGGCGCTCAGCCTCTCCGCTTTCTGGCCCTCTGGCCCCCAACTCCCGGGCTCCTCAACCCCCCAGGTCCCCCGGCACCCCAGCCTCCCCACCTCTCGGCCGCCTGGCCTTTACAACTTCGGAAACAGCAGAACATCTGCCCCGTGCACCGCGGCCGTGATTTGTTTGGCGAACGTAACGCACCCGAACATTTGCTTTATGTCAGCAATGGAAGAGCAAACACTGTCATTCCGCCCCCACTAATGCTGCAGGCTTCTGCGTAATGAGGGCCCGGCAGGCAGGGAGGGTGTCCCATCGATCTTGATAAGTGGAATTCCACCTGCACTTGCTAGTCATCTAGGCGTAATGACGCCGAGGCCTGGAGGAAGCTGGCTGCCCGAGAAGCCAGGGAAAATCGAAGAGAACCCAGGAGTGACCTGTGGCCTTAGTCTGCAGTGACTGCCCCCAGCGCCACGTGTGGTGGGCAAATGCCTGGTTCTGAAGGGCCTGAACCCACTGAGAGGAAACGGGGATGGTCTGCAGGGTGGGAGGGGCAGGCGATGAAGCTGAAGACCAGGAATGTCCCTGACCAGGGCTTCCCATCTTGATTTCAAAGAAGCAGGAGATTCGCTCACCTAGAGACACCTAGGAAGTTGTGGGAAGAAGGGGGCTGGGGAGAAAGGCCGCCAGCCCACCAGACACAGGCTCATTCAGTTAGGGGCCCATGGTCCTGCAAGGGGGTCCTGAGACCAGCACAGCCTGCAAGGACAGAGCCTGGCAGGGGCTAGGGACACAGCACAGGTGGGGACATATCACAAGTGGCTCACAGCACAGGTAAGACACAGCACCAGTGGAACCACAGTGGGGCCACCTAATGAACTAGATGAAGGCAGAGTTTGTTTTGAGACCACAGTTCGTCTACTCAGGGGACTTGGCCTCCTCCCAACACTGCTGAGCCACATCATGAGGCCGCAGCACACTTCAGACCTGCCTCCAGCCAGCCCTGGCCCCTGGCCTGGGCTCCCCGGCCCCGGCCCACAGGGCAGGGCTCCCAGAAGCAGGAGGACCTGCTGCCAGGGGAGAGGCTGGGTCAGGCAGCCCTGCCAGGCTCGGCTACAGAGGACAGAAGGTACCCAGACACCCACCTGTCCAACTTCCTCAATGGGAGGGGGCTTGCCCAATGTTTTCATGGTTTGGAAGTAGAACAATATGTTTGAAAACCGATAAACACCAGAACTCCGCAGGCAGCAGGCAGCCTTTAACAGTCCACCTGGACGACAGTAAAGCTCCCTCTAACTGTAAATCCATAGCCTGTGTGGGCCGTTCAATGACCGGCTTGGCTAGAGGGGGTCTTGACCGTAACCCTGCCCTGGAGCCGGCCAGTGAGAAATCCCTCTGAGGCAGTCTACTGGGGTTATTGGCTTGATTAGCAAATATTTGAAACAGCTCCAGAGAGTCGTATCTCGGATGTGACACGGTAGATGATTAAGAACTGATCTGCTGAGTTGAGGGATTTTGTGTTCGTGCCTGTGTGTGTTTTATATATATACATATATATATATATACACACACACAAACACAGTTTGTCAACTAAGGTTGACAAGGCCCATATGTTAAAACGTTTTTATTTTGAAACTTCCAATACATCAGATGTTATTTATTTGCTATTTAACGTTTAAATGAAGAGGAAATATTTATCCCCCAAGCAAATCAAGGCCAGAACAACAATCTTGCAAAGGTCAGATTCTATCACTTTGGTTAATTGGATCTGTCTTCGAAGTCACACTGCAAATACTTCAAGGGCCGTGAGGGCACTCGAGGCTGCTGAGAACTGATGGGTGCGAGGCCGAGGCATGGGCCAGGCCGCAGACCCTTGGGCTGCCCGGCCATCCTTCTGTCGTGTTTCTTGAGGGCAGCGATGGGACGGGCCTTACCTCGGTGTGTCCTGGGTCAGTGAGTGATGCGAGTGCCCAGGAGATTTACAGCCTGCTGTGTTCTCCTGCCTACAGCTTCTGTTTCCTTCAAGCCCACGGAAAATCAAACGCTCCCTCTGAGCTCTGCAGGGTGAGGGCGGCCGGGGTGACCTGGGCAGAGGTCTGTGCTACCCCTTGGCCACACTGGGAGGTGGTGGGGTCCCAGCCTGAGGCCCAGAGGCCAGCAAAGGGCACCGTCCTCGTGGCTGTTGTGTTCCATCTTTTCCCTAATTCCGTGCGAGGCTGGGATCACGAGGCCTCTTTCAACTTGACAATGTAAATGGGGAAAACATGCTCACAAACCCCTCTCTCTCTCTTTGTGTTCAAACCGTCTTCTGTTTAAACCCAGAGAGGGTTCCCGAGCATGCAGTGAGAGGAAACAGAAAACCAGAACTGCTTGTCCCCAGAGGAAGCGAGAGCAGGGACAGGCGGGCACTGGCGGAGCTGCGAGCCGTCAGAGGGACCCTTCCGCGCCTCAGGCTCGAGGTTCACGCGCAGGCCCTGCTGAGTTTGTCCTGCGCCATCAGCTGGTCGCTCGCCTCCCTGCCTTCCTGTGGTTTGGGGCGGCTGAGGTTGTCACATTAATGAAGCATGAACACGGGCGTCTTGTAGAGTTGAGTCAGAATGGGCCCGATTTCCGCAACCTGATACGGCGGGACATAATTGCACATTATGCTCACCTTGTTTTACTAAATTCAGGGTTATTTTGAGGCTTTTTTGTTCTTTTATGCACAATTCAATTAATCTACCACAGCGAGCTGCTTGCAGTGACCATAGTAACGGCCACACAACCCCCAGGAGGTGAGATTTCTGCAGCGCCACTCTATCTGTCCTGGGTGCGGCCGTCGCCCAGTCTGTGGCACTGGGCCTCTCATCACTGTCAAAGAGCAACAAATTCAGCCCCCAGATAAGGAGAGAGTTTGTTCAAAAGGGTTATTAAACTAGATGGGGGAGACGCTCACACCATGAGATCTGCAGGAGCCCCAAGTTCAGGAAGACAGGGATTTCCTTTCATAGGGAGGAGTACCCAAGACTAGAAAGAACTGGGTGTAGGGGAGGGAGTGGGTGCTGTGATGGGACACTTGATCAGGGAATGTTCTTTGGGACAACTGTCAAGAAGATGTCTCTCCACATTCCCATGCACAAGTGTTGGCCGAAGTTCAGGGCCTGGAGCAAAGAGAGAAGCCTGTGTTGGGAAGGGGGGAGTGTTCTACCCTCTTAGGTTCTACACCTGAGGCCTGTGAATTAAAGTGGTTTTAAAAATAAACAACAGGTAAACAGGAAAAGTGCATGCATGCAACGTGGGAATACTCAGTGCTGAGTGACTCCAAGAGGCGGTTAGGATTTGAAGCTCATATGCCTCACAAAGTGGGGCAAAGCAACAGGGAGGAAACGGGCAACTTTATGGGAAGAGTAACTAGATTTCTTTGGGAAAGGTGAGTGGGTTTTTAGGAGGACGAAGGAGAAGAAGGTTTGTGATGTTTCTTTTGCAGGTTCAAGTGGCCTTCCCCCTTCTTCGTGGCCTGGGTACCCCCCAGAGAGGGGGCTCCTGGTGGGTTTACGCTTCATCTTTCTGCTGAGAGCAGGCCCACCCTGAAGAGGGGACGCGTGGCAGCCTCGTCTCCCAGGAGTCATGGCCCTGGGCTCCCGCAGCTCCTCACGCAGCCCTGGAAGGGAGCCCCGCGCTCGCCGGGCTGGGGGCCTGACCACGCAGCGCCCCGTCTGCCTGCAGTCGTCTTATCCCATCTTTAAATAGTTCGAGGCGCCTATCGTGTATTTATCACTTTATCAATTTGCGTCAGTCTCACTAATACATAAGCCACATCGTGGCAGGGACTTGGTGTCTAATCTCCTGTGCTCAGCGCACAGAGTGGAGCCTTTACCACAGCAGACACCCGGCGCCTCTTCTGGGGGAAAGTGGGTGTGTGAAGGAAGGTACGCCCAGTTCCTACGGGCTCTCCTCAGTGCAAACGGCCGAGCTCAGGCACTGCGGGTCCCGGGTTACGATTCGATTCGTTGGATACGGAGGCGGCGCAATGGGTCTAAGTCATTCGCTCACTCATTAATTCACCCTGCAAACCTGCGCTGCAGTCCAGGTCCCCTGGGGGTGGCGCCGAGGCGTCAGGCGCTGTTGGAACGGCGTGAAGGGTAGGCCGGGTCGCTGCCCCTGGTCCTGAGACACTTTCCCTACTAGGCCAGGGAGGGGTCTCTCCGAAGCGTCCCGCAGGCCCTGCTGCGGCGCTTACAGAGCTGGATTCTGCCTCTGCTGCCCACCCGCAGAGCCCGAGCCTTTCCCATTAGAACTGCCGCCTCCTGAGGGGATATCAGTCCCAGCTCCGGGAGATCATGACCCTGCATCTTGAAGGGGGTGCCCACGCACAGCCCCCCATGTTCTCCTCTCATGACTGCTCGGTGCCCCCACATATAGTTCCATGCTGCTGACATGCCGGCCCCCGAAGGGGCTGCCCTTCCCTGCTGCTATTCTCCCTCATTCTGCAGGCACAGGGGGGCCGGGGGCAGCCTGGTGAGCACCCTGGGGGAGCCCCCCCTCCCCCGACCTCAACAGCACAGTTGTGAGGCTCATTAGATCCATTGCCCAGAGTGCTCCGCAAATCTCTCAATCCTCCACAGAAAGGAATCTCCTGTCATTTAATTGGAGCGATGGTTTTTATGAATAAAATAATTAGAAAAGATATATAAGTGGCTATAATAACCCATTAGCAAAAATTATACCCTTACACTTTTCGCTCCCGGCGTGAACTACTGAGAGTCACGCTGCTGCTCCCAGACTCCTGCGTCACCCGGCCAAGTCTTAGACAAACGCAGCCGGGCGTCAGGGTCCACACGTATCGCCACCCCTGAAGGAACTGGGCATTCGCTTTTCCACCTGTCAAGGTGATACAAGATTTAGGGTTCACGTTTTGGACAATACATTTCTAGTCTGAGGTCAGAAACTAACTCACCGTGGGCTCCTGGTTAAGCCACCAGAGACCTTGCTACGCTTCCGTCCCCTGGCCTCTGTGGCGGGGTGTTAGGGAGTGAAAGGAGCTGTGGAACGATGGGCGGTGGCCTGCGTTCGGGGATAAGAGGCGCGTGCTGGCCAGCGCTGGTGGGGGTACACTGGGATGCGCTGCGGTCGGGAGATAAGCTAAGCTCTGATCGGGACTGTGCCACGGAGACAAAGGGCCAGCGGAGGGCTATCGGCCAAGCAGAAGCAAGGGACTGGGAAAGGCAGCCACGGATGGGCAGGAGCTGATGTCAGGGCAATTAGCAGAGGGCACCCCTAAAATCTGACATCCTAAACTCCCCAGGAGCTCATGGCACGGAAGTGACTTCACTCACAGCAAGAGGACTGGGCTGGGCTGGGTGCACACGTAGGCACAGAGGAAAGTCTGAGAGATGTGCAGGCCTGCGGCGAGGCTGGGAAGTTATCAGGGCTGCCGGGGGGAAGGGGGAAGAATACACTGTCCAAAAAGCAAACCCGAGCCGGGCCAGGTGTCCTCCTGCAGGGCACCCGAACCCAGGCCGCTTTAAACGAGCTTCACTTGAGAATAAAAAATGGTGGCGTCCAGTAGCTGGGCCCAACTTAGATTTTCTTTTTGTCCCTGAAGCATGAAATAGAGGACAGTTCAATGGCCTGAACACCGACAATGGAATGGAAACCAAACATCCAAGGGGACAATAATTTCACTTTTTCTCCAGATGGTTTTGAGTGTAGCCGCCACCAGCTGGGTCCTCTGCTATTTTGGTCAAACAAAAGCAAGTATATTTCACCCCCAAAAGTGGTATTTTCTCCTCAAAAATTCACATTTAAGAACATTTTAAAATTCTTTGTAATGCTGTTTGGCGCTGGGAAGGCGGCAGGCGGTAAATCGGTGTCACACCCTTCATCATGACCCAGAAAAATAGTCAAGTGAAGCACTAAACTCATCCGTGGGTGCCGTGGAATTAATTCCCGGGGAAATGCGAGCTGACAGCTGGGAGCGTGGCGCCGAATTTACCGTGCTAACCGAACATCGCCTCGCAGACGGCAATGGGGGCTCAGCATCTGAATCCAACTTGCAAAGGGGTGTGCACTTTATTTCATGGAAGCTTTTTTTATTTCAAAAAGCATGAGAGTACCCGAGGCCCCGGACTGCGCATGGAAGGGCAGAGCAGCCCTGCCTGTCCTTCCTGTTATTCTGCATATGTCGCCGCATCTTTGACATGGAAGCAGATATGTCTCCCACCCAGGGGAGCAGAACAGGTTACGGCTGATGGAAGAAGCTCCCTCACTCTTTTCTGTGTCTCGGGTGCATGTTCAGGGCTGCTTATGGGTGTTGACTGTGCAAGACTCGCAGTGACCTGAAAACAGGGCCCCCTCCTAACCGCCCCGATGTGCTGTGGCAAAGCCGGGACCCCGCTGATTTCGCCCAGGAACCCGTCAGCCCCTCGCTCTGAGACGGCATCTGCACGGCCCAGACAAACGGCTCCTTCCAGGCGGTGAGTGGAGACACGGCACGCGAGTGGGAGCGCGGACGGGCTCCCTCCCATCACCCCTCGCCCGTCCCCTCCCTTATGTGTCTCTTTCCTTCCCCAAAGAGACACGGAGGTTAAGTGCAGTAAAGATGACAGTCAACAGTTTCAAAAAGACAATCAGGACCGATTCCCTGCAACCCGTTTTTCTTTCTCTTATCAGGGAGAGTGGAGGGAGATAAGCCAGTCGCTCCGAAAGAGCGCGGCACTCGGGTAAATGTGCGCCCGAGTCGCAGGATACTTGCTGGTTATCGCCGCGAAGGAAATTGCCCTCATCTCTCCCCATTTCCTCGGGCGTTTCTGTAGGAACGCAGCTTTCTCTTCGGCTGAGCATCCGCGAGTTCTGTCCCTAATTACCAAATTAATTACCTGTGAACGCAGCCGCTTGTTTCCGCGGCCGATAAACGCTGTTGCGGTAAACAGGCGGCGGCCTGAGCACGTTCTGGAAAGCGCAGGGCCCTCCCCGCCTTCAGACTCTTGGGACGGATGGGTTTTTAATCAGGTGTGTTATTTATTAAAGGCGCCCCTTTATTTCATTATTTCAATGATGCTTTTCTCGTTTTCGACAGTAAGGATTTGGTATTTTTCACCCTGTTTCCCTAACACGAGGGGCCCGCCCCGTCTCACCGCAGCCTTTACAGAGCTAGAAAGTCACCACCCTTGTTCCCAGGTCCCCGGCCTGCGCTGTGCAACAGCCTCCAGCCCACTCGGCCGTGGTTTCTCTTAACACCCCGAGCTCCTGCTCATCAGGACCCCTGAGCCCTGCGAGCCCCAGGACCGCACCTGCCCTGGACCAGTGCGGGCAAGGAGCACCAAGCATGTGTCCTCTTGGCGCTCGGAGGCAGGCAGAGAGGACACACGCGAAGGAGAACTGGCCACTTAAACAACTTTCGAGTGACTTTGTCAACTGCCGTTATCCTGTTGAATCCCTGAAAGGGAGGGGGGCTCCTTCCACCTCACAATTGAGGAAATGGGGTCTTAGGGCAGTAGCCCTCCCTCCACAGTGACCCCAGCCCCGAGGGGCTGAGGTGGGACTCGAACCCCAGCCTGTGCGACATGACCCTAACCTGGAAACATTCTGCAAGGATAGGATAATTTCGACGAGACGTTGTCACTCCCCCGAGGGAAGATGCGGCATCTCCAATCCCTGAATCATGTCTAAGGGATACATTCCCTCAGGCAGCATCCGGCGTCTCTCATTTGCTCTCTCAGGAGAACAGGCTCACGGCTGCACCTGGCACGACAAGGCCATGATCTCCCGCAAGAAAAGCTTCAAGATGACGCCGCCCTCCATGGTCAACAGCCCCCGAAACCAAGCGGCCTGGGAGCGCGGGTCTGCTGCGTTCCCCGGATGGATGTGCTGTGCATCTCCCCGAAAGCGGCCCGAGAGGCAGGGAAGCGGGCTTAGCTCGCCCACCTGCCTCAGGAGCCGGCGTAAAATCGAGCACCGCCTATCAGCATGCTGCGCAGGGCTCCATTTTAATTGAAAATTATGCGTCGGATCCCCGCCTAGCTGGGCTCTATCCCCTCCGCTCTCTTGCAGGGCCTGGATTTACGCACCTGCTCCCGTGAAAAGCTCGGCTGTTTCCCGTAAACACACGCAGGCCTCGGCTTGTTGGCGTGATAAATATTGCAGAGGTCCTAATGAAATCAGGGCGGAGCTTGAAGACGGCTGTCCCCTGTTGATATACTACACGTGAGTCATGTCCCCAAGAACTGCTGTCCCCAGACATCGGGGTTCCTGTATGAACATTCCACTCCCTGGTTCTAAATGGCAGAGGAGAGACCTCGCTAATGGATTTATAGTTTATCAGCGGGTTTCGGGGAAGCTGGAGATAGATGGGTTCTCTCCAGTATGTTCATTTAGGAGCAATCGACCAAGTCCAGCTCTGCAGTCTATTTGTTTTGGTGAACGGGGCCGCTCGCTATAATTCACTTGATTTTTAAGGAGGGCGTTTAGCTACGCAGGCTGGGGAACCACGCTCCTGTGGATCAAGCCATCAGGAAGTACTCGCAGAGGCATTTTTAAGGCAAAAACTTCCGTCTTATTTCTGAAGCAGCCTTGGAGATGAGAACATGGCTTTGAAGATGTAAATTTGAATAAAATCCGGTTTAGGGCATAAATTAAATGGCTTTCAGGCAGAAGCGTGACTTGGGGATTACTTTCAAATTGGGCGGCAGAATGGCCGATGCTCTGACAGCTCTGACGGTGAGAGTGCGGCCAGGGGCAAGGTGCTGGGAGCGAGGCCACCTCCTCTGAGGCTGCGCCCTCAGGTCGGACCAGGTGGAGGGTCTGGGACGTCAGCTCCACACAAGCAGAGAGGGGCCTCACGACTGCTCCGTCCCATCCTCTGGAAGCATCCTGGCCTGTAGGAGATGTTTGATAAACACAGGTGGCATCATGAAAGACAATTAAATGTTCCCACAAGGGTCAAGATGATGGTGTCGGAGAGAAAGGGCAGAGCGCGAGACCAGGTCACAGCCGCCCCGGGAGCGGCCGCTGGGAGGGGAAGGCAGCTGAGACTGTCACTCTGGTGTGAGCGGGAGGGTGGCGTGGGGCATGGAGGGTGGTCAGGTGACCACAGGCGTGCTGACCAGGGGAGCCTGCCAGACCTCTGCTCTGTTCCTTTTGGGCCAAGATCCACCCACAAACCAGACCCCTCAAAACATCTTATGATGGGACACGGATGTCAGAACAGTGGGCAGGGCCCGGGGAGCGAACACCCTCAGCAGAATGGCCACATCTTCTCTTGAGGAAGTGAGCCCGTCCTTTCCCAGCTTCACAGGGACACAGTTGACATACAACGCGTGTAAGTTCAAGGCACGCCACCATGTATCAGTTTGACACACGTGTAACACGCAGTGTGATCACCGCCGACTGTGGCACCAGCTAACCCTCCACCACCTCACGGAACTACCAGTTGTGTTGTGTGAACATTTCAGATTTGCTCTCTTAGCAACTTTCAAGTACACAATAGAGTATTTATGTCTATAGTCGCCATGCGGGCCATTAGACCCAGAACCTATTCATCTTCTAACTGGAAAGGTGTGCCCTCTGGCCAGCGTCCCCCAGTCCCCCGCCCTCCCCGCGGTCTCCTCTGTGCTCCTATGAGCCTGGCCTCTTTCGATTCCACACACAGTGAGCTCAGGCAGCAGCCGTCTTCCTCTGTCTGACTTCTCTCCGCTAGTGAACACTTTGGATGGCCTTGCTCCCGGCCTGCGGGTCAGACGGCCAGCAAGCCCTTGCAGGTTAGAGATGACCATTTTCTTCTGGGTGCCAATTCCCCGGCCGAGGCCCTGCACCCAGACTGACAAGGACAGGTCAACAGAGCAAACCAACAGGACTTGACTGACGTGTGCATCTCGCACACTCGGTGGGGGGGGTGTAACAAGTGAGTCAGAGGGGTGGCGGGGACTGGGCTTCCCCAGCGTCTTAACAGAACAGTGTGCAGAGAAGTGACAAGGCAGAGGCCAAGGGCTCCAGGCTCTTCAGGGCGGGGTTGGGCACAGCTGTGGGCAGGTGGTGATATGGGTGGAATGAGGGGCAGGTGAGGGCCTGTGGGAAGGTGTGTTTGTGCAGACGCTCAGTCCTCTGGTCTCCCCTTCCCGGTATGGGGGGCTCTTTCATATGGGCATTCATGTTGTGTCAGGTAATGAGGCGGGCAGAGAGCTCACCCTGTGTCTGCTGGTTTTCAATTGCCTTCAGCTCAAAATAAGGCCGCAGCACATTTGGGGTGGCATGTTCTGAACCCCTCCCCCCTCTAAGAGAAGTGATCCGGGTCCCCGCGCACACACAGGCCTGGTGTCCCAGGTGCTCGCTGTCAGTCTCCTTCAAGTGCGCAGCACGCCCAGGCTGAGGAGAGAGGGCCCCGTAGCACACGCCGCGGGCATTTACAATTAAATAAAAATATCGGTTGCCTTGAACAATCCGTTCCTTCCACCCCGCTGCCTGCAAGTGGAGTGTGTGGCTGTCTGTGTGGGCGTTTGGCTTTCCCAGCAGCTAGGACATAAACGTAGCTGGATTATGTGACTGAAACCTTTGTGTTTCGAGAGAGTATCATTTGAAAGTAAGCGTCCTGTGGTTTTGGGTTGTTTTTTTAAGAATGTGATCAATGGGAGAAGAAAACAGCATTGTGAAGTTAGTTATCCCAGAGAATAAAGTCTCCAAGCAGCTACTTAAAGCCTCCCATTCAGCTTCAGATATTTCCTTGGCGGAAATGCACAGGCCTTTCATGTGAGATGCTGCTGTGGCCAGCGGCCCTGCTCAGCTCTTTAGAGCAGCGCAGCGGGCGTGGAGCAGCAGTGAGCCATTGATTGTCCAGGCCCCCAGAGCAGCAGGCAGTAATGCCCCTCCGCTTGTACCGCCGCTTAAATAATTGTCTGCACCTCCGGGAAGGATTTTCCTTCCACACTTTGAGGGGATGCCAATTGGCCCTGCGCCCTTCCTGGGGTTCTGTTCCTCAGGACCAGCAAGCTTGGGGGCCAAGGTAGAGGCCTCCTTGAGAAGAGGGTTCAGAAGAGCTAACGATCGGACAAAGAGAGAGTCTTTGTCAAAGGAGGAAAAAGGGAGGGAGGGAGGGAGGGAGGGAAGAGAGGAGAGGAACCCTGTTGATAAGATTAGCTAACGGATGGGTTGGTTAACTGACGGGTTGGTTAATTGATAGGTTCATTAATAAAGGTTTTGTTAATTGATCTAAAGCAGTTCGTGTCACTTGGTAGGAACACACACTGAGCGAATGAATGAATGGAAGAGCATGTAAATGAGTCAATAAGTGGACTGAATAATAAATTAATGAGAGCATGGCACATCTAACTTATAAGTGGCGGATCCAGAAGTAAAACAATAAAAAGGTAATAGAAAAGTGGAACATTTTGTCTGTTAATGTATAAATTATTCACACAAATTTAACTTTCTAGAAACGTCATCACTTCGATACCACCTATAGTTATGCAATTTCATAAAGTCAAAGGTGGCCCTCGAGGTGACTTTTCCCCTGTTCTGATCCGGAGAGCTTCTCCCTCTGTCAGTATCCACAGCATGAACCGTGCGCAGCGGTGTCCTGTGAAGACCACCCTGGACCCCACTGTCGCCATGCAGGCCCACGCTCTCCTTCGGTTTGCACGCAGAAATCAACTTTGATCTTTTAAAAACCCAAATGTCTATCTGAGGGGGACAGAGGGGCATGAAGCCCAGGTCTCTTCTTGGTGCTGCTCATAGGGCACTTGGCAGGCAGCAGAACACAATGCAGGGGAGACCACAGGGGGTGGGGGTGACACTGCCACATGCAGACAGAGAGACATGTCTGTGAGCGCCCGTGAGGCCGAGACCATTCACTGCTCAGCTGTGGGGCTTGAACCTCACACCAGAGGCTGACTCATCTCGATCCTGCAGGAGCGGGGAGCTCAGCGAGATCATGATCTACAAACGCGCCCCGGCTCATTTACCTCGCTCAGATGTTCATTTTCCCTCAATAGGTGAATTTTGTTAATACTTCTTCCAGACCTGAGTAATAGGAGCCGGTTATAATGAAGCAGCCCAAGGGAGAGGCTGCCCCAAGCCAAAAACCTGTGCGCGCTTACAAACATTCCGTGTCTGAGGACACACAAATACAAGTGGAAAACTTAATGAAAAGTGTAGCACTTTACAAGGGATGGGCAGCACTTAGAAATCAATACATATTTCATCAGAGCCCTCATCCGATTAGAGAAACCGTTAGCGATTCTGCAGCACAGAGGAAACCCCTTCAGCCAGTTGTCTTCGCCCGCGTGTCCGCAGCAGGACCGGGGCTCCCGGCCAGGCTGATGGATCCCGGGACTCCGGCCAGCGACCCGCAAGGTGATGGGCCTGTGCCCAGGAATAGATGTGCTGAGAAAGGCAGTTTGGAGCAGACGCGGCCAGTCCGCTTCTGTTGCCTGTGAGGCCTGCTTTCGCACACTCGGCCTGCCATTGGCCTCTCACAGGCGGCTCCCTCTGGGGTGAAGGCAACGTGCAGAGGCCGGCGTTGCTGAACTTCTCTAGAACCCTGTAACCGACACCTGTGTCAGAGCAGCGCTCGTGCTGAGAGTTCAGACCAAGATCCCCGAGGGCGCCCTGGAAATGCGCACCCACGGGAGGCCTCCCATCTGTGTGCGCTGCTCTGGTGCTTCCACCGGGGCCAGGGCGGGCTGGCCCTCACCCGATCCCTGCACAAGTGTCCAGGCTGTCACTCATCCCACAGTTCCCAGGGAGGCTGAGATTTGGAAATGCCCAAGCAAGTGGCACTCCCAGTGATAGCTGATGGCTCTGCACTTACAAAGAGGGAGGGACTCTGGTTTGAAATGTGTGCCCGCAGTCCCTTGTCAAACTCATGGCACTTACAGCAGGAACATGGTGGCAGCAGCCAGAAAGAAGAAAAAAAAATGAGTTTCTTGATACAAGAATCAGGAGAAACAGCGAGACAGCTGATCAGTTCATCTCTTAACTCATCCCACATCTTGCAGACAGACCGGGCACCATGGGACACTGAACACAGTATATTGATCATTTGGGGGTTGATCCATGGCCCTGTGGGAATCAAGCTTGGGGCTGTGACTCATTAAATCTACTTCGTCATGAGTGTTCTTCAGGTTGATCTGAGAAGCATTTTTTCTGCATTTGGCTCCTGCCAAATTTCATATATTTAAAATTTTTAGAATATGAATAATGGGATGAAACTGTCAGTTTCACCCCTTCCCCCTTTACCTTCCCTTTGCCGAGACTCACTGGACCGTGCTTTTATTTCTAGTCCTTTAATGATACCCAGAAAATACTTAGATTTCACACGTCAAAAGAAAGTCTTTCCCAGGAGTCACTGTTTCCGAATAGCTCTTGAGAAAGAAATCTCTCTCTCGTGTGTGAGGCACCAGCAAAGCATCCTTTTACCTTCAACACCTTGACCTGAAATCCCTCTGCGGTTGCAGTCATCCCAGCTGAGGTGTGAGGGCTTGCGGAGGCTCATTGACACTTTCTCTTTCCTAAGCGACCTCACACGCGTCGGACAGCAGTTCTGGGAGGACAGATCTCGTCTGACCGGGAAATTAATGGCACAATCAAACTGCAGAAAGAGAGGAGCGATCCCTCACCGCTGCGAGGCCCCGAGAACTGCCTCCGTCTTTCTCTTAATGCGACCTTAATAGAGCCTTCATCAACACTTCTTTGAGCCGTGAAAGAATTTCTTGAAGATCTGATGTGGGCAGTAGTTAATATCTTAATTTAGACTCAGTCAATCCAACTCTTGTTTGGAGAAAGAAATGGATGTGAATCATTACCCGTTATTACAAGGGCACAAAAAGCAGGAACCTTGCATTTTCCAGCTCCGTTCGAGGCCCAGGTGAGAAGCCAATGCACTCCCTCCGAGGACTCCCCTCAGGTGCCCTTGGCGCTTACCCACAGGCCCACCCTGCTGTCTCCTCTCCCTTCCGAGGGGCTAAGCGTCGGGTGAGATGCCGTTCTGCAGGGCTGTGACCTGGTGCTGCCTGCAGCAATCCGGCCCTGCGGGTCCCCACATGCACAGTCAGGTTTGTGGTATTTGTCACTTTTTGGTGTGTGAATATCCCCAATGTGTTCGATTTCAACCTGCCAACACATTAATAACAGAGTCAGGGAAAGATCAGAGAAGGGCCTGCAGGGGCCACTCACATCTGGGGGCTGGCTGGCCATGGCAGAGCAAGGAATCCAGGGCCACCAGCCCCCGTGGGGGGCAGTCGTAGCAGCCGGAACAGGGCAAGAGGGATGTCCGGCCAGAGCTGGAGCCAGGAAGGAGATGTATTTCCAGAAACGTCCCAGGTCCTCCCCTTTGCCACCCACCAATTTCCCAGCAGCACTTCCATTCCCTAAGCCAGCCCAGGGGACTGGAGGATCCGGCCAGTGTGACCCCAACACAACAGGATGGAGGAGGAGCTGGCGGAGCTAACCCGTCCCTGCATCCGCGCTCTGCGGTGGAAACGACTTTCTTCAAGGAGGCAGCTCCGTTTCCCCACCTCGACACCGGCCCAGACCTGTGACTCCCCTTGTCTGGAAGAGTGAGCCACAGATGACTCCACCAGGGTTCCCTCCACACGTGGCCTTCGAGACCCCTCGGCCAGCTGTGGGGACAGAGCTCAGGGCACCGGCAAATCCGCAGCGATGGGTGGACGTGAGCAGCCGAGGTCAGGCCCACGCCCATGCCCAGGAAGCTGCAAGTCTGCCCCTGGGGGTGAAACCAAGGACCCACTTAGTTCGTTGTTAACACAGGGCCCTCTCTTTGTGGAAGGGGACTCTACATGCCTGTCATACTCCAAGTAAGAGACTCCAAGGGTTTAGAGAAAGGATTCAGAAAAGGGAGCTGGCGCGGAGACTGCCCGCCTGATCACTGTACCCATCTCTGTGGCCTCGCCCTTCCAGCCAGCCTGTCCCCCTGCCACCTGCGCCCCGCTGCCCGGCACGTCTCTAACTCCCTGGCCAGCCGCCCAGCCTGCCACAGGATAGCACTGAAAGATGCTCATTTGTCTTCCAAGATTTAACACATTTGACGATCACTTTGCCAGGACTCGGGTTTGCAGCGTGTTCTTTCTCCCTAGAGATGCCTTCTCTCTCTCATTAAACATGGGATTGTGACATGTCCATAATTAAGAATAAATAGATACAGATGTGGGGGAATGTGTTTGAAAAACCTGGATTATGGTCTCTGCTTAATCACTGACTTAGATTGACTGTGACGGTGGGAGCCCTCATTTCACCCCGCGCGGCTTCCTCTGTGACAGCCACATAATTCTCTCTGCACGCTACAGTCGGGCGGTGATGGCTTCTAAACAGGTTCACAGGAGTTGGTCCCCAGTGGACCGATTTTGAAAGTGGCACCATTTTACACCTGCATGCAGTATTTACTGATTGTCACCCCCGATGTATTTTGCATGCCTCCCCATGGAGGGCGAAGTAAAATGCAGAAACGACACCGTGATCTGTGCGGGCCCTGCAAGTGCCCAGGAGCCAGCACTTGGAATCACTCAGGTATGTCTCGGCCTCACATCTCAGTCCCAGGGCGTCACCAGGGACAGCATCTGATCTTGAAACTCAGCTCAACACACAGCGCTTGGAAGTTGTCACTGGCCGTCACCTGAGGTCTTTTTCCTCTACAAAGCAATTTTTAAACTTGAATTATTAGCATGTCGATTTAGAGCTAGACCAGTTGCAAAATGGGTTTGCGAACACTGATGCTATAAAATGAAGATGCATTTAAACAAAAATGAAAGGACCAGAGGCCACTGCCCACCCCTGGGTGGTGAGACATAATCAGGTCTGATGGGGAAACTGAGGCTAAGTCCAGACCCAGCACTTCCCTGAGCTTCCTGACAGCCCAGGGATGAGACACACAAGCCTGGCTGAAGACAAGAAGCTTTCATCACCAAGAGGGGCCCTCTCTCCTGGCAGTGGGCGTGGAGGGGCGTGTGGAGCCCGCAAGCTTGCCAGGGCAGTTTTCCAGTATAGAGGTATTCCACAAGAAGACTGGGTTTCAATCCTGGATTTTTTTTTAATATTCACTGAAGGGTATTTTTTCCATAGATTTTTAGAGAGTGGAAGACGGGGTGAAGAGAGAGAGAGAGAGAGGGAACATCAATGGGAGAGAGACACATCAATTGGTTGCCCCCCACATGTGCCCCAACCAGGCCAGGGATAAAACCTGCAACCCAGGTATGTGCCCTTGACCAGGAATTGAACCCATGACCCTGCAGTGTGCAGGCTGATGCTCTAATCACTGAGCTACGCTGGCCAGGGCTAATCCTGGATTTTTAAAAAATGAAACCCTGAAAACAATGTGCTAAGTTTGGGGGTGTCTGGGTTGCTCTTTAATAACGTCCTGACATCAGTGAGATGAAATCCATTTCCATCCCCTTGGCAGCTTTCCCCAGAGGCTCTAACCCTCCGATAATCCGACGTCTCCTCTCCCCTCCTGTGCAGTCTCTTCCAAAAACATCACAAACTCCACACATGTCTTGGGTGTGAACTTCACTGATGGAAATAAAAATTTTATTTCTATTTGTATATCTACTGCAAATAATTTTATATTCACTGTTGTCACACCAAGTAAACTTCCAAAATGCATTCGGGAGCTGCCTCAGCCTGTTCACAGGGCCCCAGCAGTGTGACATGTTACTCAGCTGCTAGTCAGGGGACTCTGAGGAAATAACAACCTTCATAGCCTGTGCAAGTCCCAGGGACTGTGGCTGAGATTCGGGGCCAATTACTGACAGCGGCTTTGCTTTGGGGCAGAGCACAGGCCTCTTGGAGCTCTTTTAGTTAGATGTCAGCTGGTGACGCAGCTCCTGGGAAGTCACGACAAGTCAAGCACATTAAGAGAACTGGGGAAGCTCCATGTAAACGGAGCAGAATGTCCCTGCATCCCCCGGATGTGAAAAGTCACAGCCGAGGGACAGTCCCATGGGACACCTGCACTGCCCTCCGAAAACCACATCCAGAGTCGACTGTGGGCATCCGCAATGACAAGCACACTGATCCTGGCAACTAGAAGCAGCCCGTGCCAGGCGCCCCAGGGAAGGAGCTTGCACAGCAGCCGGGTCATGTGTGTGGAGAGCGACAGCCCCCTGCTCTGTGCTTCGCAAGCGGGATCATGAGCCCTGGTTTACGGGGCCACCACCAGCGTCTCCATCTACAGGACGCCGGCGAGCCAGCTTGCAGGCCCCCGCTGCCGCCAGGCCCACGTGACCAGCTTGGGCCCGAGCCGCGCCCGCCCTCCTGGGCACCGGAATTACTGTATTTACTCTGGCCCCCAGACAGGATGCGGGTGCCTCGTCGTTGCCCGTGTGCTCTCGTGCTTTCTTTCTCTCGTTTCCACTTCAGGTCAGCTGGATGGTTTGCCGTGGCTCACGTCTGAAATTGCGCTTTTCGATCGAACGAGAACAGAACAGTGGGCTACAGATCTGTGGCTTAGCCTGAGTGTTGGTTGGTCAGATCAAGTCCACAGCGGCTTTCTCGGGAACTGGTGACAAGGACAACTCGCCGCTGCCGTCTTCTTGAGGGTGGCGTGGGGTCCCGGGGGGTGAGAGGCAGGGAGCGTTCAACAGGCCTGGGCCGGGAGGAGGCGGGGCAGCAGGCGGAGGGGCCAGGAGCTCGGGCACCACAGCGGAGGGGCGGGGCCCACACGCCAGCAGCCCCCATGCTGTGAGCCCGCGGACACGAAGGTGTTACCAGGTGTGGACCCGGCATCGAGGCTTCTTCTGTTCATCTTCGTGAATGGCTGGGTGTCACCTTCCAGTGGCCAAGGCTCCCTCTGGGGGCAGGGGGCTTGGCTGCGAGTCTTCGGGCATCTGTGCTTTTACTTCTGGCCGCAGCAGGGAGTGTGGGAGGAAAAGGGCAGGAGAAGGACCCAGGCGGCAGGTTCCTGGCTCTGGACCACGAGCCACAAGTAGAGCGAAGCCAGCTTGGGGGCCCGGAGATCGGCTGCACACTGGACTCTCATCTGTTATTCTTTGGTGCTTTCTGGAGAATGAATGTGAGACAAATGTCAAACGGCAGGAGCGAATGCCCGTGCCCAGTCTGGCCACTCGATGCGCCAACTCTCCCAAGAATCACACCAGCCCGACCACGTGTTAAGGACCTGGCAACTGTCATGAGTGGTAATAGGACACTTTGCCTCTCGTCTGAAGACCTTATTTGCCCTGAAGAGTGCAGGCGAGCTTGTTGTGACTGCTCTGTGATGGCCCTCGCTGTGTGAGCACCGCCAGAGCCCAGCTGTGGGCATCTTGAGCCAATTAAGGGCTTTTACCACCTGATGACAAGAAAATAGCCCCAAATCCAAGAAAACAGCCTTGGAGAGGCCCGCCAGCTCTCCTCGAGGAAAAGACTACATGAAGCCGTTGGCGCCAGCATATGAGAATCTTCAAGCACCATCTTAATAGGATATTTTGACAGGCATTTATTTCCATGCAAAGTCATGGGTTTCACAAGGGAAACATTGAAAAATGATGAAATGGGCACAGGGCCTTCGAGGGTGGCTCCTGGGACCACATGCCCAGAACAGTGCTTTCCCTGCTGTGCTGTGTGGTCCAGGCAAACCCACCCCTCCAAGCCAATCACGGCAGGGACGTCTCCCCTGGCAGTGGCCCCTGGCGTGGGGACACGGGGGGCTTCTGCAGCCTCTGGAAAGGAATCAGGACAAGGGTGTGTTGGGGGTTTCTCAGAGCAGGGAAGTTTCCAGTTTCCTCTTTACTGAATCGCAATTACCACGTTGCTCCCTGATGGCGTCCCATTACCAGCAACCCATCGTCCTTTGTCGGGCACTTCTCGCAGTTTGCAGAGCTCCCGTCCATGGTGCTTCTTTAAGAGAGAAAAGCAGAGACAGGATCCTGTTGGCACTGAAGCCCCTCTCGGCTCAAAGAGCGCATCTTTCCACCCTGAGCCTCCTTGGGCCTCTACATGCAAGGTTGTCCGTCACATTTTAGTTCGCAGAAAGTCTATCTAAAGGCTAAATTGCTTTCTGTAAAAAATGGAAACCTCAGCAGACCCTTCTGCATTGGTTCCTGCTTTTTAGCTTCCCACGTCTTCGCTTTGCGCTTGGACAACTTAACCACTCCTGTGTCAGCAAGGTTCCGGGATTAAAGCTCGCTCTTTGTTAACTTCTGCGCCCTGGTGGCCAGTGCGAGGGCCTGGGACTGACAGCCAGCAAGCTCGGGGCCTGAGCGGGGCCCCCGCTACTGTGGGCTCGTTAGAGATTGGTTAATAACTTGGTCAAAATGACCTCGGCCGGTTGCTTCTGCGATGCTCCATGAGCAGAACAAGGCCACGTGGTATAAGACAGAGCCATCTCAAGGACACAGGGAGAAGGGCTGGCACATGGGTTTAAGTGCAGGGACACGGCCACGCCTGCTGACCACTCGGAGATGCTGGCAGAGTTGCGGCGGGGGAGGGAGTGTGAAACTGGGTTGGGGGTGCTGGGGTAATCTACCGCAGATGAGGCCTTTGCATTAAAACAATCTATAATGTCTTTCTTGGTTTAAATTCAGAGTCTGCAACGTTACAGGTCAACCTTTTCACATTTGGAGAATGTCACTGAAATTCTGCTGAGTTTTATGAACTGACCTTCTCTGTCCTTAGAGCTACATTGAGGAAGGATGTCCCCCCTCACTTGGTCAGGACTCTCCCACCTGCGGTTTGAAGGCAGACTCCCCCATCTGACCCATCAGACTCGGTCTCCCAGTTTTCGGTGTTTACCGGTGCACCCCGCTCAGGGCCTCCGGGAGGCTTCCCGGAAACGAAGACATGGATGAGGTACCGAGAGAAAGAGGCATTCATCTTTTTTAAAAGATCCACCTTTTAAAAAGGTATTAAAACCGAGATGCGTTTGGTCTATACACATGACTGTGCCTGCAACTCGGGCCACAGAAGCTGGAGACAATGTAACCTCTAAACGTGGCATGTTGGGCCTTCTGTGAACATCACATGCAGCAGTGGATGTGATCATATAGTGAGACCAGGTCCTCACTGGCCTTTGGGAAGCATGGATGCAGCCCTAACGCCAGTGGGTTAGTTTATAAAACAGCAAACACACTCCACGCGGGAAACCCTCCGCTGCCCACCTCACCGTGGAGAGGCCCTGCCGAAGAGGGAAGGAGGCGGGGAAGGAGGCAGCGAGGATCCAGGGCCCCGGGCCGTGATTTTCAATAACTGGAAGCCAGGTCCAGTGGGTGGCTGGCACAGTCGCCCCTGCCCTGCTGACAGGGGTTCTGGGTTTGAAAACGTGTACCAATCCCTCTTCTGTGATTTCATACTTTTCCTTGGATTGTGGCCACCGCACAACATGACGGATGTGATGCACTCGGCACGGCGCCCGTGAACACCGTAAATATTAGACATTAGGTATTATTATTTTACTGTTAGAATAAAGTTCCATGGCAAAGAGGCATTTGAGGGAGGAGCTGCGTTGTGACCAGATGTCGGATGCTCGCTGCAGCTCACTCTTGTTGCACGTGTGCCACCCAGCTGCCAGCACACGAGGACCCACCTTCCTGAGCGGTCCCTGTCCCTGGATTAGCTCTGCATCTATCTGTACATGACCGTGAAGTAACCATGAGTCCCAGGGACATCTCTGACCCTCCTTTAGCACCACACAGCTCATTCTGGCCTCTCCTCCGGCTTCTCTGTGACTTCTTTTCTCACGTGACACGCGTGGCTTCCATTACCTGGGATTTATTCACTTGTTTACTCAACCCCAGCACACAAGCGAACTAGTTCAGACTCGCGAAACTGCACCCCTGTGAGGAACAAATCCACCCGCCCGCGTGCAGTGTTCACATAAGTCCTGTTATTTGTAGACTTACAGTCTCCAATTAACACACCAAAATTACCCAGGTGAGTTCCTTTCCCCCACCGCCCTCCCTGCGGAAATGTCACACGTGAGCAGTTCAGTGAGATGCATTTGTCACAGTTTGCGTTCCGTCCTGGGATCCCCAGTGCCCGGGGTGATTTTTCTAAATTTGGACACAGTGAAGCTCACTCTCTGTGGCGCACAGTCCCATGGGTTTCTAAATGCACCCAGGGTAGTTAGCATTTCTGACGGTCTTCATCGGTTTTGGAAAACCCAGTTTTCTACTTCATGGCATTTCCCTTCAGACTAAATGGCTCGGGTCAGCATTTCTTGCAGCAAAGGTCTCCTGGTAACACATTCTCTTAGCTTTCCTTCATCTGAAAATGTCTTTATTTTACCTGAATTTTGAAGAATGTTTTCACTGAATATAGAATTCTTTTTTTTAAATCTTCCCCCGAGGACATGCAGAAAGAGGGAGGGAGGGAAGGGGGGAGGGGAGAGAGAGAGAAACATCAATGTGAGAGGGAAACACTGATCGGTGACCTCCATACACACCTCAACCTCAGATCAAACCTGCAGCCCAGGTATGTGTCCTGACCAGGAATCGAACCGGAGACCCTCCAGCGCACGGGACAGCACTCAACCAGCTGAGCCTCTCTGGCCCATCCGAATACAGAATTCTGGATAAAGCCATTTTCTCTGCACTCTGTAGATGGTGTTCTAGTTTCTTCTATCCCGCATTGTTTCTGTGAGAAGCCAGCCGTTAACCGCATCACAGTTTCCCGGTGACACGCAGTTTTTCTCTTGCTTTCCGGATTTGCTGTCTCCGTTTAAATCTGTCGGGGCGAGAGGCCTCCGCAGGGCTTCTGCATGTGTTCGCTTCTTGGTGTTTATTCAGCATCCTCGCGTTTCACATCCGATGTAAAACTCTTTTGGATGCTGTGCCTTCAAATATGTTTCTGTTTCATTCTCTTTCTCTCCTGACAGCGCAATTACATGCGCCCTGAATCTTCTGATATCATGTAACGAGCCACCGAGGCTTCCCTCTCTAAGGAGACGCAGCGCTGTTTTCTCCGCTCCTCCCCGCGCAGTTCGCGTTGTATCAACTTCGCTGGCTCCCTCCTTTGTCACATCCACCTGGTGGTACGTGTATCACACGAATGTTTCTTTTAACCAGAGACTTTCTAGTTCTCTGCCGAGATTTTCTTTAATTAAACATAATTAAAGAGGTCCTGGGTTTTGGAGGAGCATCCTTTTGTGAGTTTTCCCTACCGGGTTCTCGCTGAAGATCAGAGAAAAATCCCTCCTGCTTCCCACAGAGGGAGGGGGAACAGTCATTAGAAATACGCCCAGAGCGTTCTCTGCTCCTTAGCAAGGCCTCCCCACAAAGGAAACCACTTCACCAGAGCCCACCGACGGGAGGGCGAGTTCCCAGGCAGGCTCACGCAGGACCGGGCCTGACGGCAGGACTGCAGAGCCGCCCCATGCTCCCCACGCTCCCCACGCTCCCCACGCTCCCCGCCCCGTCAGCAGGCTCCTGTGCAATACTGGGGGTCACAGCTGAAGCGCTGGAAGGCCCAGGCCCCACTAGAGCCTCTAGGGAAGCCCCAAGACAGAGGGGAGATACGGACAAGATCAGCAGAGGAAGCCTGAGCCCTGACACCACAGCCACAGCAAACGGTGAGCACGGCCGGCTCCCACGGAAAAACCCGAAACCGCACACTAGAGGCGCACCCACGGCAGTTCCTTCGCCAGGCACGTCCTGCCCGGCTTTGCGAAGACCACGAGGAGGTCCGCTCCAGGCAAAAGCACAGGCTAAAGACACACACCACGCATCACAGCCAGATTTGGGTACAGCTCGGATCCTGGAATGATCAGACCAGGGATATTTAAAAACTGTGATTAATATGCTAAGAGCTCAAATGGGAAAAAAGTGACAGCACAAAGCCCAGACGGTAAGGGAGCAGAGCGGCATAACCTCTAAGAAAGCCTCAAAGGAAAATGCTAGAAATCAAAAACCACGTCACGGGAATGAAGAAAGCCTTCAGGGGGCTCACCAGGGGACTGGATGGACATGGCCGGAGAAAGAATCTGAACTCGAAGACATGACAATAGAAAACATCCGAAACTAAAATTCAAAGAGACGAAACAGAATGTGGAGACTGGGCGGTTATAGCAGGTGTGCCGTGTGCGTAACGCGGGAAAACAGGCTAGCGCAGGACGCGTCTTTGACGCGGTACCGGCTGAGAGTTTCCCAAAATTAACAGCGGAACGAAACCGCGGGTCAAGGAATCTCAGAGAGCACCATCCACGATCAATACCTGGAGATCTACACCTTGGTCTATCACAGTCAGACTCCAGAAAATCAAAGACTAAGAGAAAATCCTGAAAGAAGCTGGGGGGGGGGGGATGGGAAACATCCCACCTGTAGAAAAATTAGAATAGGCGACGTTTTAAAAAGAAAATCAAAGTTATTTCAAAATTAAAAGTTAAAAACATTTAGACCATTCAAATGAGGGCCTAGTGACAGCGTCCGTCGTGGACACGCCCATGCCAGCCCCTCCCCGAAGGGCAGCCCCCGAGCCTCCCCACACGCGTGTGGGATTAAAAAGTCCCGGACACGAGAGACTGATCCATCCTGAGCCATTTGCCACGATTTTTGAAAGTGTTGATGATAAGATGTGGAACATGTTTCTGTGACAAATTAATTTGAAAATTTCCAAATGCCATGTTCTCTGTAATACATCTCACTATTCAATTTCTAGTCTCGCCTTTCGAAACGCCTGTGAGGCTGTTTGAGGTTTTATCATCGGACCCATGTTTTATTCGCAACACGTCCGCTGCACTTGCCCTCGCTCCAAATCGTATTTAAATACAGGACTATCATTATCAATCGCCGAAGGACTTCTTGTAAACACAGCTCTTTGAAATTTCCAAACTCCAGCTGAACCTGGTGCGTGTGAAGGGAACAAAGCGCGGGCGGTGGGAGCGGCTTCGGCTGTGGGCGCTCTGAGGCGCCCACTGAGCGTGTCGTTTCCTGGAGGACCCAGCGGCCGACTGCGCACCCAGGCGGGACAGGCACCCAGGCTCCATCCGCTGCGGCCAGGACGCCTCCATCTGGCGAGGAGCCGAGGAGCGGACGGCAGGTCAGGGGACAGCGGCCTCGCCTTGGGGGACACGGGCATGTTCATGGCTGCCTGGAGAAGAGCTGGCCCTTCTAGAAAGTCTGTGGACTGTGAGGACACAGCCACCTGTCTTCCAGCCACCTGATGACACCTCGTGGAAGCTCAGAGAGCTGGCTCGTAACTGAGAAGTTGTGGGGAAACAGCCACGTGGAAGAAGCCTGAGCTCAGGCTCTTCGGGGGAGGCGGGGGGAGCTCTTTGGGACAGACTATTCCTGTCCTGTGGGGTGGTCCTGTCCTCGCAGGATAGTTAATGTCTTACCCTCTGGGCTCCGAACACCAGGACAGTCCCCAGTCATACAACAGCCAAACGCAGCCCCGCTTGTTGCCAGCACCCCCAGGCAGTGCTTGTGAGCGATGCTGGAAGAGCAGTGAGAGGGCTGGTCACCGCCAGAGGCCACCTCTTCCCCTCATTAGACGTCACCTGGATACCTGGTCATCCCAGGGGCTGCTCCAGCGAGACGCTTGCTTGTCTGTCGGGAAAGGGGGTGAGCTTTCCTCAGACGCTGTGCTTAGGCTTCCGCGGGGAGTGTGGAGCACAAGGTGCCCGGGTGCTACGTGGATGGAGAACATTCCTGGGTCACCAGTGACGCTGGCCCGTCTCCATGGTCCTTGGCCATGACCCAGAGCCCAGCCATTCTCAGACCAAGAACAGCCATTCCTATGACCTTGGCCCCATTAGCTCTGAGGACCAAGCGCTGGCCGCCCCCTGAGTCCAGGAAGAGGTCTGTGCAGGGTGCCCCAGAGCCCTGGGAAGCCGGCAGAGAGGACAGGGGGTCACATGAGAGCCAGGAGCGACAGAGCAGCTGTTACACTCACAGCACAGGTGCAGGAAATCGGGAACTTTAGAAACCCCTTCAGGAGAGAGATGGGAAGCCGCAGGCTCGGCTCCCCGGATAAAGCCCAAACCCCCTGAATGACCGCGGGGAACTCAGGCCCACCAGGTTTGAAGTAGCTGAGCGATGGAGGGCCTTCCGAGTTGCTTCTCATGGACACACTTGGATCGAGAAGGTTCATCAGCATGTCTTTTACCGCAGGGACATTTCTGAGCAGCTAAGCAGAGTTAAAGAGGCCTCTGAGTTTCTCAAGGGGACAGGGCTGTGGGGAGAGCTCTGGGCATTCTAAGGATAGGAGGGAACACGTTCCGATGACACCCGGGAGCAGGGACGCTTGCTAACGGGAGCAGGATCAGACCAGGACAGCTCCCCCTCCAGTCTCTGCCGGGGAGAAACAGCAGAGGGGGCCACAGAGTGAGCAAGTGACATCGAGGGAGATGAAGATGGGATTCAACCCTGGGCTATGCTGGGCTGGGCGCTGAGTCATCCAGGTCACCTCACGCCTCTGGAGGAGGCCGGTGCAGCCGCAGACACGTAGGAATTTCCTGGAGGTGCCTGCACGCAGCATCGCTCAGGCCACATGACCGACCGGGCTGTTTGTCGTTACCGACATGACCCTACGTTGGAGACTTTGGCCCCAGCCAGCAGCAAGGACATGGTCTTGTTTGCGGAAAAGGAAGCCTCGTGGAGACCTCCAGAACATCTTGAGTGGGAACTAACGGCCACCAAAGCACCAGGGCGGATTTCCCACCAGACTCAAAAGAGCACCGTGGGCGAGACGCAGGCGTGATGGGAAGACAGCAGGTCGCGTGCAGCCCGCAGCTCTCAGGGGATTGCGGGAAACTTCAGAGCAAACACCCTGTTAGCACCGCTGTCCCGGGGCTCTCTCCATCCGACCACCCGTCCCAATCAAAGGTGCATGTTCATGTGAGGGGTGGGTCTGCACACGCCTCTATCTACATCTACATGCACATGTATATCTATATCTATACACACGTATGCAGGTGTAGATACATACTGCACACCTATAAATGTATGTGTATATATTATGCACATATAAGTTTGAGTGTATACATAACACACATACATATAAATATGCATGCAATATACACCTATATATATACATAAAAGACAAATATCACATGATCTCGCTTATACATGGAATCTAAAGAACTTAATAAACTGATGAACAGAATAGGTTCAATGACATGGAAGCATAGATGAGACTGACGAATGTCAGAGGGATGGAGGAGGGCGGGTGGGTGGAGGGGGAGAGAGTAACCAAAGAATTTATGTGCATATATGCACAGCCCAAGGACATGGACAATGGTGGGGAGAGGGACTGGGGAGGGGGAAGGAACAGGGTGGAACGGGTCATTGGGGAGAAAAAGGGACATCTGTAATATTTTAAACAATAATAAAATTTTTTTTAAAAAGTATATATGTGTGTGTATGTGTGTGCCCATATATATGAAGCCTTTTGCACATAATAAATTAATGACACTGGCTCTCTTCTCCAAATTCATCATAGACAGAGACCTCCCTTTGCCAATTAAGAGAACTGCCAGACGACCCTCCAGGCTCCCGGCCTATAGGACGGGGCAGAGGTGACCTCCGGGCAGCAGCCTTGTCATGCACGGTCGACAGCTTTCTTCCCTGCCAGATTTAAATGCTTTCCTGAGTGAACCAGCAGCAGAGAACCGCACTTCGCCTCCTCTCACGGCCAAGGGTGGGAGGTGGCAGTGTCCGTTCACACAAACAAGTAGAAGCAGCCGGCAGAGTCGCGCAAAGCATGGCCCTTTAAATTCTTCCGCTGCAGCCTCAGTTGATTCAGGAGAAAGCCACATTTGGGTTTGTTTTCCCCTCGAAAATAAATGAACGCGTCCTGCCCCCGACCCCGCCAACAGCCCGAGAGAGAGCGGTTTGCAGGATGGGGACGGTGGCCGTGATTCAGCCACAACCCCGAGGCATGGACCTCGGCCTCCTGCCACAACAACTCGGTCTCATAAATATTTAATGCTCTAGCTGTGTTTTCTTAAACCAGAAGTTGACCCTGATTCAAAGCAATCACAGAAGTGATCAGTATTTGCACTGCCCGAGGAAATAAGGAATTTGCATCTGGCTTCTCCGAGCCCAAATTAAACATTGAAACATTGTGTTCACGTGGCTGTCATTAGGCCCCTTCCAGCCGCTCTCCGCGTTCCCTTCCCTGTGACAAAAACGTTTCCTCTCCGAAACAAAATCACTCACGAAAATCACCCTTGTGCTAGGAGTGGCAGCGTGCCCCTCCAAGATGCCCGGCATCGTCTCTGAGGGGGAAAGTGCTGGGCAGGTGCACCCGACCTCACGGGGAGAATTCCTCACCAACAGGCTGGCACCCCACTTAGCACACTCCAGTCAGGGGCTTATCTTCGCCGTAATTCAATTCTTAAATAGCAACTTTGTATCCAGACTGCGGTTTCCCTCCCTCGCTCACAGCCGGGGAGGAGGGAGGGCTGGGCAGGGAGACCGCAGGGACAGAGCGGTTCCAAGAGGGACACGAGGACCCAGCGAGTCACAGGGTTTCCAACGCCGCGGGGTGCGTTTGAGCGGTCGCTCAGCAGTTGGAAGTGGGGATATTTAGGTCTTTTTCAGCCCAGGACTCAAGTAAAAAGCTAGCCAAGTGCTGGGGCTGGCTGGCCCCCGGGAACTCAGGACGATCTGTCCTTAGGATGTCCGTTGCCCACTCAAAGCCTCAATACGATGGGTGTGGCCTGGCCCGTGCACGTGGCCCCAGCCTCCTCTCAGTAACTCCCGTGGGTCCTGAAGGGGGGGGTCTGCAGGAAGCCCTGGTGAAATTATCCAGCTGGCCATTCACTCTGCCTATGTTTTATATTTTTTAAAATATGTTTTTATTAATTATTGGAGAGGGAGAGAGAGAGAGAAACATCAACGAGAAAGGAACAGCATCGGTCAGCTGCCTCCTGCACGCCCCCGACTGGCACGTGCCCTGACCCCGAATCGAACAGTGACCTCTTGGTTCCCGGGTTGACGCTCAACCACGGAGACACACCAGCTGGGCCTGTTTTATTTTTAATCACTGTGTTGTTTTAAAATTTTCACTTCAATGGGCAACAAATACCAATGTCTACTTAATGAATTATTACGGAGTGACCCATGTGTAAGCACCGCTCAGAAACAGCGTCGGGATCCCAGGACCTTCCCCGGTGCCCTGTCAGGGCCACGGCTCCTCCCTCTTTCCCTGTTAACAGCGACCTCAGTTTGTTCTCATGGGAATCAATCACGGCCTTTTCTGTGTTGGCACTGCCTAGCTCTTCATTGCTAATCGCTACAGTGTGGTTTGGCTTTGATTTTTTTTTTTAATATATTTTTTTAGTTCACGTAAATGGAAGCATCCACAATGCAGGCGCTCGCGTCTGCCTTCTCGCACATGACACGCTGCATTTCTGAGCGTCATCTGTTGGTGAGCGGAGCCACAGTTTCTCACTTTACTCTCAACTCTGCATTTGAGCTGTTTGGAGTGTTAGCTGTTGCGAATGAGGGGGCGCTGGGCATTCTTAGGTATATTTTCAAGGGCTTGTGGGCATGGATCACTGTGGGGCATTTACCTGGGTCTTGGAAGAGAGATATGCGGAACGATTTTCCAAAGTGTCGTTCCCACGCGACCACATACCCACCCATGAGTGTGTTCGGTCCCCATTGTTTTGTAGCTTCGCCAACACTAATTCTTTTCTTTTAAGGTCTAGCCGTTGGGCACTGATACCCCGGTGTGGTTTTAATTAGTACGGGCGCAACAGGAACACTCTTTGAAAACACCGCTCCTGCCTCCGTTTGTGGCGCGTGAACTATTCAGCGCGACTTTGTTGGAAGTCAGGTGACAGCACCCACCTCTTTCTCCCTGGACTCTGATCTGTAACATCCATTTACAGTCCGTCCTGTGCCAGTCCAACCTTGATTCAATTCCTGTAACCTTGTTCTCTTTTTTTCGACCCCAGCAATGCTCTGCCGAGTCTTGGCTTCCCTGAGACAGAGACAGAGACGAGACCAGGGTGGGGTGGACGGTCTGAGAGTAAACAGACGGGCCATGAGCCCACCGTCCCCCACGTCTGACCAACGAGCTCTTCTCTCGTGCCCACCAGCTGTCAGATGGGCCCCGTACACCACAGGCTCCTCTCCAGACGACGTTCACTCGATTCTCCCGCGTCCTGGCCACTCCCGTTGTCCTTCCTTCCCGACGGCCTGACGGGGGACCGCTTTCTCCCGCCTGCACACCGCCTTCGGCGTCTCCTCCCGCGCGGATGCCGGAGACGCGTCTCCTGTTGGGTGTGCTGGACCCATTCGATCTCCGTCCCTGAGGGACGGTCTCGCTGGGTGGGCAATTACGTTCACTCGCAGCTTTCCCCCTTTTCTGCTGGTTTGCCAGCTGGGGGGGGTGGGGGGCGGCTGTCACTCACCGACGCCCCCTCCAGCTGCTTCAAGGATTTTCTTTGCCTCCCGTTTCCAGCGTCGCGCTCCTGTGCTGTCTGAGGGCTGTAGACAGGTGTCATTCGTCACTTTCTCAGCCTCTGTCTTTTTCAGATATTTTTCTGCCTCGCTGCGGTGCCTCTCTCTCTGGGCCTGTGCCTCGCCTTCATGTCTGCGTGTTGAATTCCTGTGGCTCACCAGGACTCCTCTCCGAGAGTCTTTTCCTGATATATTCGGGTTACCAATCACGTCTTAAGCTCAGTCAGCTGCCAAACGAGCCCCTTGCATTTCTAAGTTCAGTGGTTATATTTTTTTCATTTCTAGAATTTCTCATCACTTCTTTTTCAGATCTACTCACTTGTTATTGTTTCCAACTCTCCACCACGTTGTTTTGTTTTACTTCCTTGAACAAAAAAGTATAATAATTCTGAAATTTGTGTCTGGTAATTCTAGTTCGAGAGAAAGAGAAATCGATACAGTTAAAAGGAGAAATGAAGGAATAAATCCCTTTAAAGTAGGACTCAGAAATTTTCTTTGAGGGCTTTTCATTATGGCAAAAAGTGGGAATAAAGAAAAATAAATGAATTAGAAAAACACATGTATCCTAATGAAGCGGGGGAAAGGAAATAAAAATTCGAAGCCGTAGGAAACAGAGACAATCACAGACAGGGAGTAAGCTTCACCAAGGCAGGTAATCATAAGAAAATACCCTATAAAATGCAGACAAATTCTCTTAATGTTCATAATTTTGGTAAATCTAAACATATAACTTTAAAATATACCTCAGTGTTAGCAGCATGAGGTCAGGGATTTTGGTCTGTGATTTTTAGAGATGCATGCTAAGCTCTAGAAGAGTGTCTGGCATATAGAAATTGTTCAATAAATACTTGTTGAATGAATGAGTGAGTGAGTGAATGAGTGAGTGAGTGAGTGAGTGAATGAGTGATTTAGTGAATGAATGAGTGAGTGAATGAATGGGGGAAAAAAGGAACAAAATCTAGATGAAATTGAAGATATTTTAGGAATACAAATGTTTCCAATTTTGTTTAAGGAAATGCTAAAAAATATAAACAAACCAATACCCATAAAAGAAATAGCACCTGCCCAGCCAGTGTGGCTCAGCCCCTGCACCAAGGGGCCACGGGTTGGATTCCTGGTCAGGGCACAGGCCAGGGTTTCAGGCTTGATCCCCAGGAGGGGCCGTGGAGGCAGCCGAGGGATGTTTCTCTCCCATCACTAACATTTCTCTCTCTCTCTCCCCCTCCCCTTCCTCTCTCTGAAATCAATAAAGACATAATTTAAAAATAAAAGAAATAGCACCAACAGCTAATTAAGCTAAAGCGACTTCCATCACATAACGTCTTATTCAATAATAAAACATAGAATTAGAGCCACAAATATCCACACGCAAGATTTCTAAGATGTATTATTAAGAGAAAAAGGCAAGTTTCACGTTGCCTTTGAATATGCATTCAGAGCTATTGAATTTCTGTACAAACCAGGCAGAGAGGAACATTTTATGTTTCTGTAAGTGCTTATCTGGCTTTGAGATTACATAGGGGAAAATCTGGAAGAATTTGCACCCGGACAATGTGTTTGCTTCTGCTGAGGGAGCGGGAGAGGGAGCCTGGAGATAAGCAAGCGAGGCTGGCTTTATCTGCTCCGTGATATTATCTGCATTTACGTAGCACACGTTTATTCATATACAGCTTCTAGTTAAAATTAATTTTTAAAAATGAAATGTTTAAAGTTGCCCAAGAAATAACCTCATAAAATATGCCAGGTCCAGGCATTTTTACAAGCAAGTTATTTCAAAACTCAAAAAGAGATCATTCTTACACTATTTAAATTATTTCGGCAAACGGAACTTTGGAAAACTTCCCAGTTCGTTGTATATAACCCTCACACTAAATCAATTTTAGAAGTACAAAAATAAAACTATTCAGTAATCTTAGCTATGAACAAATACTTGAAAATTCCAAATGAGTGTTAGCAAATATAATCTATCTAATCTAGCAATATATCTAATATAACAGAAAATGATAAAAAATGTTTAATTCTAGGAAAAAATAGTACATTTATTAACATAATTTATCATAGTAAGTCTAAGTAAAACAAACTACATGGTTATTATTATAAATGTCAAAAAAGCGTTTGGCCAAATTCAACATTCATTCCTGATTTTTATAAATTATTTGTAAAATAAGCATAGAAAAATATTACTCGGAATATGTTTAAATGAGATTAAAAAAAAGACTTATGTCAAACTATTAGCTCTCCCTGTTAAAGCAAAAATTTTCATTAGTACTACTATTTCTGAAGTCAGTGCAAATTTTAAAAATATGATATAGCAAAATATAAAGAAATTATATTGTGATTTTTTATGTGATAGGATTTTTCTCTTAGAGCATCAAATTGAAATGTATTAAAACAAATTGTTTTATGTTCATACTTTTATTAGGCTCCAAACCTAGTAACTGTATTGTGGCCAATGACCACCGGCTATAACGTGACAATACAAAGGATCCCACTGACAACAGCAGCAAAGCAGAGTGTCCCCAGGTACAGGGATACCCTGAAAGGGGCGAGCCCCGCGCAGGGCGCGCTGCCCGGGGGTGAAGGCCATCGAGTGACCCGGCCAACGAGTCTGTGCCGTGTGGGCGGGCGAGACATTCAGTTCTTGAAGGATGTCCCGTTTCCCCAGTTCGCACCACAGATTCAATGCTACTTTAACAGGAATCACAGCTACAACTGGAATTTCCAAGAATGGGGGAAAGAGGGCTTATTCCATAAATGATGTTAAGAAAACGGGAAACCAGATGGAAATAAAAGTCAGTGCAATGCATTTGATACAAGTAGACACCCATGTCTGATTTACACACACACACACAAAGCCTTTTGAAAAGTAGGCACACTCAGATATCTCTTCTCCCTGCTGGAATCATAATTTGATGAACGACTGTAAAATTCTAGTAAAAATAACAGCGCCCAACAGGCCCGCTCTCCCCATGACCACTTGCCTCCTGTGGGCAGCGCCGCCGCTGTGCCGACTTGCGGGGCGGGTCACGGTGGGGAGGCCGGGCGGGGGGAGGCGCACTGCCTTGAAAAGGGGGTGCTTTACAATCACGGAGGGAGCAAACACGCAGCCGACTGCAAGGCAGTGAAACTCGCCCGCAGGTAGAATTATAAAGCCGAGGCAAAATATTAAAAACAGCTACTTAGAGACACTTCGGGAGAGCAGAACACAATCAACAAAAGCCAGAGGGAGGGTTCGTGTTTTTTAAAAACAAAAAAACTGAGAGGAGTGAGAATTTGAATTTGTAGCATTTGGGGCCCCAGGGAGCTTTCCTCCACCCCAGTGAGGGCAGCAGACATGGCAGGCAGCCCGGCTCCCTCAAGGTGCAGGAGACGCAAGTCAGGCCTGGAAAGAAGCTAGAAACTTCCAGGGAAACCCTGGGAGAAGAGCACTGCAAGGGTGAGATTTTTAACAATTAAATGGAAACCCACCCGGATCACTGGCCGACAGCAAGCTCTGCGCAGGGTGGGCACCTGAATAGACGCTACTGAAGCCACAGAGGCCAGAGAGGGGCGCGTCCTGAAATGAGATCTGTCCCTCTGCTGCTTTGCTAACTGAGCGCGCTCCCCAAACACGCAGCACAGGGGGACAGAAAGCTAACACCCCCGGGCTCGACATTTCAGGGGACACAGCCACAGACTAGCAGAGCTGCTGGAAACTAGGGGGACCCCTAAGAGCAAGGAAGCTCAGAGAGGCTGGCCCCCAAACCTAAGATAATCAGCTGAAATCTCTGACGGGCTGCTAAATCGTTTGTGCACAGGTTAATTGTCCAGATACATAAAGAGCTATGGAAATTGATTTTAAAAGATTACAGTGAAATACAATTTACAGAAGCATGGTACCCGGTAGCAGCTGGAATACAAAATACAACGTAGAGATTTCAGCAGCTGCATAAAACAAAAAAAAAAAACAGTTTGTAACTTGAAGCCAGGCAAGTTAACTGCATGTTAGAACAGTAAAAATAAATGCTCAGAACACAGCAGACTCCAGAACCGCCGAGCACACCATCTTCTAGATTTAACCCCAAATGACTAGACATGCAGAGGAACAGAGACATGTAACCTGTACCCAGGGGGAAGGCAGTCAATAGGAAGCAGTGAGTAGATGTTGAGTTTAGCAAGCGGCTCTTATAAATGGAATTAAAAGATAAAAGGAAAGATGGTCTTCATAATGGAAGAGATAGGAAATCTCAACTGAGAAATGGAAACTATAAAAATGGAAATTCTACAGCTGAAAAGTACAGTACTGAAATTTTTTAAGTTCACTCTAAGGGCAGATAGGTCCAAGGACACAGAAAAAAAGTCAAGTTGCATATAAATAGAAATTAACAAGTCTAAAAAACAGCAAGAAAAAATATTGAGGGCCTCATGACGTCACCTCGGGAAGAGCACTTCCTTCCGCCGCTCCAGAAAGTGCGCCGAGAGTCAGAGCAGGACTTGGAGCCGGAGGAGTCGGCCCATCTCCGTCTTGCACCGAGTTTGCCAACGGACCCTGAAGGCCCATCTGCCTCCACTCAACGCTGTGTGTGCAGGGTGCGGGAGTGGGGGCAAGGACTTGCTTTTACAGCTTTGTGATTTCACCAGGGAAGAAGTTAAGGAGACCGTAGGGCCCACTAAACAATAGGTCCTATTTTATTTTATTATTTTTTTAAGTTTGTTGTAGAATGAATGATGCCCACAAGCATACATTTCTTTTTTTTAAAAAATGTTTTTATTGATTTCAGAGAGGGAGAGAGAGAGAAACATCAATGATGAAAGAGAATCATTTGGTGACCCCTCCCACACGCCCCCTTCTGGGGATCAGGCCTGCAACCCAGGCACAGGCCCTGACAGGGAACCGAATTGTGACCTCCAGGTTCATGGGTCAACGCTCAACCGCTGAGCCACACTGGTGGGCGGGTTCATTTTGAAATAATAAAACATCCATGACAACATGGGGCAAAACGCAGGGCTGACGTGGGTTTGGAGCCCCAGGTCGGTTCCCCAAATCCATGCTTTTCCATTGTGAATAAATGTGAAAGTTAAACCTAAAAGAGAGATCTCTTATTTAGGCATCTCAGGTTTCCGCACGGCCTCCAGAAGGTAAAGCACAAACCATCAAAAACAAAAGTCACGAAAGAGGGCCCTGAGCCGCCTCTGCGACAGCAATCACAGCAAACAAGCCGGGTTGGAGAGCCCAGAGCCGCAGTCCACACTCGGCTGCCGCCAGGTGATGGGTGGAAATTGGTCCCAGGTGACAGCGAGCAGGACTGTATCAAAATGAAAGGACGAGGCAATTGCCTGTAGCGCAGCTCAGATCTCTGTGCGGCATGGCGAGCAGGAATGAAAAAAGGGGCAGTGTTTAAGGAGCTCGTGACCTGCAGACATCGCGGCTTGCGTGGCACCCACTAGCGGCTGTGACCAAGAACCTCCTCTAGGGAGCCGTGGTGGCTCCTGAGAGTGGGGCTGACAGTCACTTAACTTTGGAACTGCAGTGCTGGCTCTCGGTTAGTCTAAGTGACTGGATGGATGGGTGGGTGGGTGGGTGGGTGGGTGGATGGATGGATGGATGGATGGATGGATGGATGGGTGGATGGGTGGGTGGGTGGGTGGGTGGATGGATGGGATGGATGGATGGGTGGATGGATGGATGGATGGATGGATGGATGGATGGATGGATGGATGGATGGATGGATGGATGGATGGATGGATGGGTGGATGGGTGGGTGGGTGGGTGGGTGGGTGGATGGGTGGGTGGGTGGGTGGATGGATGGATGGGTGGGTGGATGGATGGATGGGTGGGTGGATGGATGGATGGGTGGGTGGATGGATGGATGGGTGGGTGGATGGACCCACAGTGAGGGGCTAGGCACAAGAGCCAGGTCTCTGCTCCCAGGGCCAGACATAGGCCCCCAATGAAGACAGTAGTTTCTGAGGAACCATCATTCCCCCAAAGAGCCTGTCCCCAGCCAATGTCCCCCGACTGTAAAGCTTGGCTGCGTGCTGGGGCTCCCTGACCCTCATAGGGGCTCTCAAATAACAGCTATGGCACAATTTCATTCTAGCCTCAAAGCAAGAGCCACAGGGCAATTGTGACCTCACAGTGGGCGTTGGGCATTGTGGTGGGGTCCCTCATCCTTGCCAGGCCACACTGTCACCCCTACTGCTAAGGTTCTGGCAAAGCTGTGCCCCCCCAAAACAGGCTGCCTCTCTGGAGAGCATGGAGAGACTTGGGGACAAACATCTGGCCAAATATATCTTTAAGGGAAATGAGATGTGACTAAGGTGTGTCTCTGGGCAAAGCAGGGGAAATGCCGTCTAATCTGCATCCCATGGGACTAGTGTCGTTGGTCATAAAGTGCTCTCTTCTTACCCTGTGCTGACAATCTCAGGACAAGTCAGATGTGACTATTTCTCCAAATTTCCCTTATTGGAGATAATCAGTTCCCACGGAGCTATCTCCAAGCTCCTGTTAACCCACAGGACACTGGCAGCAGGCGGAAGGTCCCAGGTACCTTCCCAGGGACGTGTGTGGAGCTGTGTGAGGAGAGGTGATCTAGTTGTGGGAGGGGACATTAGTAATTCCCACCTGAACGGCTGCCCCATCCACCCTGCCATCGTCCGAGCACGCAGGGGACCAGCTCCCTGGGGACTGGGGCGGGCGCCTTCTGGTTGGAGGGAGGGGGCGGCCTGCGGCCGGCTCACGCACCGGGCAGTGAGCAGGGGCCCGAGGCACAGCCAGAGCAGGGGGGCACCAGCGCTCGCCCGCGGCCACGTGGGTCTGCCCAGATCACAGCCCTGGATGCCTTTCGGGGGCCCGACTGCAGGGTGGCAGCAGCAGTCCACCTGGTGAAGACATCTCCGCCGGCAGGTCGCAGGGCCACCTGATGCTCCACCCGTGAGCGTCAGCACTGGCGAGGACCTGCTGGCCCACGTGCCCTGGGCAGCGTGTCGCCACCCTGGGCTCCTGCTCGCTCCTTTCCCTCTCTATTGAGGAAACTACTTGTGGTTCCAACGGATTATAAATGTTGTGACAGTAAAAAAAAAAAAAGAGAGAGAAGACTGAGAACTTCCTTGACACATCTGTTTAGATCTGGAAATTAAAATCGCACGCCCACAAAGTCCTCCAGAAGATAGCGAAGGACGCCGCAGCGCCCCACTCGATGAGCGGCAAGCCGTCGATCATGAGGATATTATGCACATGAAAGAGCAGCTTTGTTAATTCGAGTCATCAGGATTTATTAATCACTTATTGTGTGCAAGGCATTGTTGTGGGGACCGTCGCCGCCGCTGGAATACAAAGAGGAGGAAGGCGCGCTCCGTCTCCCATGGCAACCGCGGGAGACCGTGGACCTTCCATTCCACGGAACCCGAGCGAGGCCGCGCTCACGGGGCAGCCGGCTCTGTGGAAGCCCGGGAACTGCGGCAGCTGCCTGGCACAGGAGGGGAGGGCTTGGCAGGGGAGAGCCGAGTGGCATCTCTGGAAGGCTGCCCCCCCAGCACCGTCTGTCCCACGCCCCTTCCCCCGTCCGATCGCCGCTAATCTGCTCCGGCAGCCAGCGTCTCCCACCCGGACAGGCCCTGCCTCCAGCCTTATTCCCCCACCGCACAACCTTGGAGTGAATTTTAAAAACACAAGCTTGACCACATCAGTATCTGGACTAAAACCGTTCAGCGGCTCCACTTTGCCCTCAAGATTAAGTCCAAATCGTTAGTGTCATCCGGCTCCCCCCATGTGCCCTGCTTGGATCTAGGCTAGAAGCCTCTGCCTTGCCCCGGCCCTGACTCCTCCCCATCCCGTAGCATCTGGTTCATGTGTCACCATGGTGATCGCGTCCTCTGGTGGTGTGGCTTCCTGCTTCTGTCCACCGTAGGCTGGGGCACTTGCCTTACCACGTGACTCCCACGCTGTATTAGGACGACCTGTTAACTAGACGGGGGGCTCCTAGAGGGCAGAGGCAGTGTCTGCTCAGGCCACGTCCCCTGAGCAGTGCCTGACCCTTAGCAGGTGCTAGGTGATGATAGATAGATATAGATAGATAGATGATAGATGATAGATGATAGATGATAGATAGATAGATAGATAGATAGATAGATAGATAGATAGATAGATGATAGATAGATAGATAGATAGATAGATAGATAGATGATAGATAGATAGATAGATAGATGATAGATAGATAGATAGATAGATAGATAGATAGATAGATAGATGATAGATAGATAGATAGATAGATAGATAGATGATAGATAGATGATAGATAGATAGATAGATAGATAGATAGATAGATAGATAGATAGATAGATAGATAGATGATAGATAGATAGATAGATGATAGATAGATGATAGATAGATAGATAGATAGATAGATAGATAGATAGATAGATAGATGATAGATAGATAGATAGATAGATAGATGATAGATAGATAGATGATAGATAGATAGATAGATAGATAGATAGATAGATGATAGATAGATGATAGATAGATAGATAGATAGATAGATAGATAGATAGATAGATGATAGATAGATAGATGATAGATAGATAGATAGATAGATAGATAGATAGATAGATAGATAGATGATAGATAGATGATAGATAGATAGATAGATAGATAGATAGATAGATAGATAGATAGATGATAGATAGATAGATAGATGATAGATAGATAGAGATAGATGATAGATAGATAGATAGATAGATAGATAGATAGATAGATAGATGATAGATAGATAGATAGATAGATAGATAGATAGATAGATAGATAGATATAGATAGATAGATAGAGATAGATGATAGATAGATAGATAGATGATAGATAGATAGAGATAGATAGATGATAGATAGATAGATAGATGATAGATAGATAGAGATAGATGATAGATAGATAGATAGATGATAGATAGATAGATAGATAGATAGATAGATAGATAGATAGATAGATAGATAGATGATAGATAGATAGAGATAGATGATAGATAGATAGATAGATAGATAGATAGATAGATAGATAGATAGATAGATGATAGATAGATAGATAGATAGATAGATAGATAGATAGATAGATAGATATAGATAGATAGATAGATAGAGATAGATAGATAGATAGATAGATAGATAGATAGATAGATAGATAGATAGATAGATAGATAGATAGATGATAGAAACATAGAGAAAGAAGACACAGATGACCAACATTAGGAACCAGAGAAGCAATGTCACTAGAGATTCAATAGGTTAAAAAAGGGTAATAAGTGAATATTATGAACAACTTTAAGCCTATACACTCAAAAATGTGGATTAAATGAAAGGTTTCTTGACAGATGTAAGCTACTGACACAGTAGATGGTGTTAACAGCTTTGTATTTATTAAAGAAACTGAGTCTGCCGTTAAGAATATTCACCCCACATCCCCACCCCCACCCCACCCCCCTACACAAAAAAGAACCTCTAGAACCAAATGGCTTTGCCATTAAATTACACCAAACAGTTAAGGAAGGAACATATCAAGTCATCACAAACATCTATAAAATCGAAGAGAGAGGAGTGCCTCCCCACTCAGAGGCCGGCATTACCCTGATTCCACAATCAGAGCAAGACAGTCTCAGAGAGTCACCAACCTCCCTCAGAAACTCAGGTTTTTATAAAAAATCTAAACAAAATTTTACTTTAGCAAATTATCCACCAACATATTAAACGAATTATACTCTATCATGACCAAGGAAGCTTTATTCCAGAAATGCAGTTTGCCTACCATTTGAAAATCAATCAGTGTAATTCATGATCTTACCAAACTAAAAAATAAAAGCTATACCATTGTCTCAAATGAATAGAAAGGCATTTTGCAAAATCCAACATCTGACTCGCCCTTAAAAACTCTTAGGAAATGAGAAATAAAAGTGAACTTCCTCAAGCTAAGGACAATCTATGGGACAATACAGCTGCCGTGACACCTTCTGGTGAATGTTTTCCCCCAAGAGCAGGAACAAGACAAGGCATCTACACTCATCACTCCATCAATACCGTATCGAAGGTTCTGTCCAGTGCACTCAGGCCAGAAAGAGAAATGAAGAGCCTGCCGGTCGGCCAGGAAGCAGAAGAGCTGTCTCTATTCCGAGACGATGACAATAGTTCAATGAAATCTATAAACGCTACGCGGATAAATAAGTGAGCTTAACAAGACTGCAGTGTAGAGATAACACCAGTGCCCCCAAATCGATCTTATTTCCATGCCAGAAATCAATCCGAAATTTAAATATAAAAACTATGCCATTGACAATCCTATTAAAAATGTGGGAAATAGATAAATCCAACAAAATAAGAGTGTAAAATAAAATGGGCAGGATATTACTAACAGACATTAGAGGCAAATAAATGTGAGAGAGAGACTTTGTCCAGAGGTCGTAAGATGAAATAGTGTTAAGATATCAATTTCCCTGCCCTGGCCGGTGTGGCTCAGTGGATAGAGCGGAGTCCCATGCGCCAAAGGGTTGCAGGTTCGGTTCCCGGTCAAGGGCACATACCAGGATTGCAGGTTCAATCCCCGGCCCAACTGTGGCGCCTGCAGGAGGCAGCCAATCAATGTGTGTCTCTCACAGTGACATCGCTCTCAGATTGTGTCTCTCTCTCCTCCCTCCCTCTCTTCCCCTCTCTAAAAAAATCAATGGAAAAATATCCTCAGGTGAGTATTAACAAAACAAAAAAAGATATCAATTTCCCCAAGATATATTTAGAAATCCAGAGCTATCCCAAACCAATCCCATCAAAGTCTCTGTGTTGAAATTGACAGACTGACTCTAAAATTCACAGGGAATTGCAAAAGGACCCGGAAGAGTGGAAAGGAATGTTGAAAACGGGAGGACAGCGCTGCCTAACTTGAAGACGTGCTATTAAGTCAGCAAGAGCTCTCCTCGCTTCATCAACACCTCGCCCCAAATAACAGACTACCACCAGGTCCGGCAGGATTACGGCCCAGCGAAGGTGGCCGGGCGACGCCTTCCGACTCACAGCCATCGTCTCTGCTCCGACACTTGACAAACGTTGACACGGCGTCTGACTCACGCCCTCCTGACGCAGCAGAAGTCTGTCTCCTGTCCCAGCACATCCTGCCGCTGTGACGAGTTGGAAATATGACAGGGCTGATGTTCTGTGCCAAACTCCATTCAGCAGGTGACTGAAGCCCGTTCGCTGCCTGACAACTAGAGCCATCGCCAGCTGGAGGGGAGTGACACCTGAGACCTCCAACACCGACAGTAAGAGGAGATGATGTCCGTGCCAGTCCTGCGCCTGGTTGTGACAAGGTGTCTCACTCCCACGCACATACAGCGTCTGAGTCAGAAGATAGGGTTTTTTCCAACATCAAGGCTTGTACTCGCTTGAGGGAGGGGGATTGGCCTCCCCGACAATTCCTTGCTTAGGTTTCTAGGAGGGAATCACCACTTCAGCTCCCTCTTAGCTTTCCCTTAATCACTCCCGAATGCGACCCTTCCCCAGAAACCTTCCTGAAATCATTAATAAGGGCCTTTGCTGCAACTAACTGGGCTCCTACCTGGATTACCACCCAGATGGTGCTGTGGAGAAATCCTGCAGGTGCCCGAGTCCCAATGTCGGTTGACACGGCAGGAGATCCTCGATTATAGAAAAGGGTGAGGTATGGGGTGGGGTCTGGGCCGCCGCCCTCCCCATTCAGGGCAGTATCTTTTGGCCTGTTCCCCGTGTCCATCTCTGCGAGTCTCTCCCAGGGTCTACACAGGCAACCCAAGAGTGCCGTCCGTGTCAGCGTCACAGGGCATCGTGAAGCACCCCGCACTCCAGCTCTGATTAAGCCCAGCAGGAACGAAGAGGGTCGGGGAGGTGAGCCCAGTTCCCGAAGCCTGCCCTTTACGGTGCCCACAGCTGAGCCAGGCAACCCTGGCGCCCATTTGTCAGCAAAAACCTGCAACTGAGAGGGAACGAAGAGAATGTTTTGCTCAATTTAGAGTCCGCTTGAAATTAATGGGGAATAAATGTTCCAAATTCAAACCTTTCAAGGGACAATTTTCATTAAGCCCGGGCTCAGCTTCATTTCTGATCCACTGTCTCGAGGAGTAACAGCTGCTCAGGGCACAGTAACCACGGTGGAACCGCTGAGGCCACGCACTTTAGAAGGAAAACTCTCTCCCTGACGGTCACCAGGAGGAAAGGGGAGTTTATGGCGAATTTGATGAAGGGCGATCGCAGGGCGAGGGCCCGCGGATCCTGGAGGCTGCCCTGGAGGCCGTGTGGAGATCCAAGCCACCAAACCACTCGCCTGACTCTCCCGTGAGCCAGCAGAAATGCGTGCCCCCGGGGGGAGGCCCTGCAGCTGGTCGCGGGTCCACAGGTGGCACACGCGGGAGCGGGGAGGAATCAGCGCCCTGCAGGAGGAAATAGCGAGCCCACGGCCACGGCGTGGGAGGACGGGAGGGGGGCCGACCTGCTGGCTGAGTCTGCGCTGGGGGTGGGGGGGGTGGGGGGGGTGCTGGCTGCCAGGCTAAGCTCCTCTGCTTACTTCCGAGTGTCCTGGGGAAACGGCCAAGGTCTGTGAGCAGAAACCACCGCGGCGGGGGGACACGGAGGGCTCCAAGGGGAACATAAAGTGTGGATGGGGAACTTCAGAAGACCCCGCGTTTCCTGGGTTGAGGGAAGAGAGACTGAGCCCAGGGCCTGCGGACGGGGGCTGGGTAGAGGGGCCCGGGCTTCATCAGCCCACCGAGTCTTCCTGACGGAGGCCAGGCCTTGTTCATAAGCCTCAGAACTTACAACCCTGATATTTAACACTCAGCGTCTTGATGAACAGACAGCAACTGGAAGAGGTGAGATTTAAAATCCTGCTGAAAACCTTAACCCAGCCCCAGCAGAGTTCAGCAGCAAGAGCAACAGCGCACGTCTGGGACGAAAGTGGCCAAAAATACAGACGAGAACAGGAAATGTTTAGGGAGGGTGGGGCTCAATAAATGAGATCCGGTGGGAGGCGGTCGGGGTATTCCCATGAGGGTCCAGAGCCAGCGTCTGGCCAGCGCCTACCTGAGCAGCCCGGGGGGACACAAAGGGGAACTAGCACATCCACAGAAATCTTGCTATCCGCACACACCGCTCGGTGCCCCCTCCCACGTAACACAGCTCTGGAAACCTCTCTCTGGGTCAGCCCGCGCCCCTGCGCAGAGTCGGGTGGTAACAGGTGAGTGCCACCCGGGCGGGGAGGGCAGGGCTTCCTTACGGACCCACCAGGTCCACACTTCAAACACTCTGCTGGTCCCTGCAGGAAATTCAGATTAAACTTCACCTTCAGAAAAGGAAAATGTTTTGAGAGGGACGCGACAGAGGACACCTGAGCACAGCGGGAGGAGAGGAAAGCCAGCGCGGCCTGAATGGCCACCTCTCGGCAGCTCGGAGCTCTTCCCCCCCATCTCTCAGCCGAGACGTGTGAAAAGGGGGGATCTCAGGACCTTTCCAGCTTTTAAAAATTCCCAGTGAAGCATTTACTCTCTCAAATGAAAATATGGCTCATTTGTGGTTGGACGCGTGGTTTAAAAGGCACCATGCTTCTTTCCGAAAAGCATACTTCATGGTCACTTAGGCGTGCAGACCTCAAGGGCCACCCTCCTCTGTCAGGTGAGGGGTGGGCAGCCTCAGCCCTGAGCGCCCGGCTCATGTTCACCTCCCGTGGGGACAAACCAACACGCCCCGGGCATCGAAGCTCTGGGGACCAGCCGTGCATTCCCGTTTATTGGTCTAACAAATTTAGAGCGTCATTTTTCATAAAGATTCACAGGATCGGGGCCTTCCTGAATTATTTTCCAAAAGAAATGAGTATGGAAATAAATGCTCTTTCTGCTGTAAGGTTACACCCTTGATTTGAAAGCAGGTGGCAATCAGTTCGCATTTATTTTGGGAGCACAGCTTGGACCTGATGTTATTTCTGGACTTTGAACCCTCTGGGGAGACAGCTCGGCTTCAACGTGGTGACGACCTGGTGTCCCTAGAAGAGCCCCCTCTCCTGAGTAGTCTGATTGGCTAGTCAAGGAAACTCAGTGTGCGCTTTACTAGGGGGATCCCCAAGCGTGATGTTTGCAAGCATGCGAATCACAGTTGCAGAGACCACATGCAGGGAACCGCCACCAGCCACTCTGCCCCAAGTCAGACCCTCAAAGTCCCCGCCTCTTCCCTGTGGTGCACAGTGACCAGGTAAAGCAGCCCCCAGCCCCGGGCCGACCGGCTCTCAGGTGTCCGGTGCCTTGACCAGCCCCACCCTGCTGGGTGTGGGAGCGGGACACAGGGCTCTCCACTTGCAGATGAGTCAGAGTGACGCCCTAGGTTCCTACCGCAACTTCATGGTGTCTTCCTGTGTCACACTTCCCCCAACTGTCTTTAAAGTGTGACATATAATTACTTGACTAATGTCCCGGAGCAGAGAAGGTCTGTTATGGCTGGGACTTGCCTCCTTAATCCCATCACCCTAGTAGGAAAGCCACGTCTGATGTAGAGGGCGTTCCGTGAATACCGGAGAGGGAATCAATCAACCAATGAATGATCAATCAATCAATCAATCAGCGGCCACCCAGAAAGTTATTCGCAGAATAAGGGGCCTTGTTCCAAATTCAACATGCTCTTAGCTGTGAGGGTTCAGGTATATCTGATGGAAATGGCCCTGCTGTGTACAGGGTCAGAAGGAAATGCACACAACCTACACACACAACACATATAACATACAACACATAACATAGCATACACAACACAGATGCAACACAACATACACACACCACCACACAGCACAGCACACACAACACAATATACACACATACACATACAACACAACATACACAACATATACAAACAACACACAAATAAACATATACATATACAAGTCATGCACAGCATGACTTGCACACAATACACATGACACATACATACAACATACACAGACTCACAACCCCTACACACACACAGGGCCTTGTTTGGGGACCATGAGCAAACCCGAATCTAAAAACACAAGGTGAAGGCTGCGTCAGTCCTCCCCGTCCCCAGGAGCGTAGGTGTGGGCTGTGCTCGGCGTCTCCTCCCGGGAGGCCCAGGTGGACCGGCAGCCCGTCTAACTTGACAATGCAGACACCTGACAACCATGACCTTGGCCAGGTGGTCAAGGTCAGCCTCCCAGCAGTAAGCCGTGTTGACAGTGATGTGACTCGATAAAAATGCCACTTTCTCTGTGGTCCTCCTTCTAAAACCACATAACCCCAGCCTAACTGAGAAAACATCAGGCAATTCCCAGCGGGGGGCATTCGCAAAATAGCTGTTCCCTACTCCTCCAGCAGTCAAGGTCACCAAAAATAAAAGCGACGGAGAAACTGTCACAGCCAACAAGAGCCTAAGGAGACACGAGACTAAATGGAATGTGATATCTGAGGTCGCATCCTGGGACAGAAAAGGGACATTAGGTAAAAACTAAGAAGGTGAGTTTAAATAAAGCATGGATTTCAATAATACGGCGTCTGTGTTGTGCATCAGTCATGACACGTGTACCGTAGAAAAGTAAGATGTTAATAACGGGGAAAGCTGGAGAGAGAATATGCTGGAACACTCTGTATATTGTCGCAACTTTTCAGTAAACCTAAAACTATTCTAAAATTAAAAGTTAAGAATAAAAAATGAACATATTCATTTGCTGCGGGTGCTTTCAGAGGCCTGAGTTGGGGCGTCCGTGCTCCACCTCCTCGGTCTGGCCGGAGCCGGGGCCCACGGGCCCCGTTGTCCACTTGCTCCCGGAGCCTTGCGATGTGCAAGCTGACCTCTCAGGTGTCGGTCGGGGCTCAGACAACAGAGTAGGATGCACATTCAGGCCTATGATAAATATCATCATTTAAAGTGAAATTGTTGCATCGTGATTAAAGGCAGCATATAAAATCCAAATGGAAGACACTCTATACCCACCGTCACCCAATTAAAATTCAAGCACAGGCCAGGGGAAAGCTTACACATTTGTTTCCTTCCTCCATAACTCATATTTCCATTCTCTTCCCACAGAGCTTCATCCCCAAGGAACCACTGTTTATGCAGAAAATTGTGCCATTCATCACCCTATCAGGCCACCCTTCTCTGCTCAGGAATATTGATACAAAATATATGTGTACTTTCCACTTCCAGTGACCATAGGATGCTAAGTGATACAAATCATTTTTGTCTGGATTGAATTTTTCTACATTGCTACAAGTGCACAAGCAACAGAGAGTAAGTGTGATCGATATTTCGATAGATATGTATTAAACAAAAAATAATATTGTATTAAAAGTGCACTATTTAATGAAATGGGGCTGATTTTTCCAAATAGTCCATGAGTCCTTGAATGACTCCAGTCCTGATCGCTTGTTTGGAGCTGAGGTCAAACACTGATTCTATTTCCATTTATTTTTATAGATGTATGAACTGAGAAAACTCATTTACCTAAAATGTGTAGATGAGAATGGAGTCTTGTTACAATTGTATCACTCAAAGCTTTGAACTTCTTCCAAGATACATGCTGAAACCCACATAGCAAGCGCTCGCTCTCTCGCTCGCTCTCTCTGAGTCAGAATCTCAGGTGAACAACAAGACGAGGTCTTTGCTCAGTGTTGTCCGGAAACCCAGTTTTGTCCAGTTTTCACTGGAACCATTTCACTTGCTAAAATCCCCAGCTCACCCCCAGCACATTTGTTTCCCCAGCACGTCCGCAACATCACAGGTTCCCGAGGCCGGTTGCTGGTCTTCGCCCCTGGGTGAGCATCCAGGTGAGACTCGGGGGGGTGAGCGTCCTGCTGAGGCCACGCTGCTGTGCGAGGAGGGAGAGGACCGGTGTGGATGGGGGAGGGCACCCCACAAAATGGACAGGTGAGGGAGCATGGAGGGGCCTCTGCGGAAGGGGGGGTGACGCTTTATCACAGTGTCCTGGGCAGAGCATCCACGTGGTGACCAACCTGGGCTCTGGGGTTGATGGCCTTGGACTCTGATCCCAGCTCCGACACTCGCTGAAGGCAAATGATTTAACATCTCCAGGCTCAGGGTCACGGTCAGTGAGCGAGGCTTCCTGGGAATCTCCTTAACTGTGAAATCCCATCAACAGAGGGGTCACAGCCCCGCCAGCCCAGCCCCTGCTTCATCGAGAGGGGGCCCTGGGTGGTCTGAGTGACCTGGCTAAGGGGGAAGCAGAAAGTCAAGTGTGTCTGGCAGTCTTGCGCCTGCTCTGGACCGGGTCATGTCAATGACTCAGGCACATCCCTGTCCCCAGGGGCAAACATCAGCACCTTCCGCAGACCCTTGAGGTAGAGCAGCAGGTGACGACCTCCCCAGACGACGTGGTGCCCGAGGTTCCCGAGGTACCACTGCCCGATCCTGCTCCTCCACACTCGAAGGACATCCGCTGGTAGAGCCGAGGCCGCCTGCGTAGACGCCCAGAAATCCAGCCAGCCCGGGATAGGGGCTGCACGGGGCCATGTTCCAGCCCCGAGCCCTCAGCTCCCCTTCACATACAACGACAGCGGGATAATTACCATGTAATTATACTTTACGATGAGTAGTTTTGTTTCTGAAATAAAATGTGGCCACCAGCTGGTTCATGTGCCAGAGGAAGGGACAGGATCTCATTTCCAGGAGCCTGTCCAATGAGAGCAGAGCGCCCAGGCCTGCAGGCCCTGGGCAGGCGCAGAGCTGGCTGCACCTACCGGAGGGAGCAGGACCCTCGAGGATCAGGGACTGAAGGCCGCGGACCCACCGCTCAGAATGGCGAGTCCAGGTCCAGCCTCAGGGATCCGGCTCGGGCACTGCACGGGACCCTGGAGGGCTTCGCAGGCCCACAGCGCTCCCCGGTGTCCGTCTGTCCTGCGAGACTCCCTTTGCAATTTGAAGGGACCGAACACAGAATCGCATTTTCCATTTAGTTGAGCTACAAATACCATAACCGCTACTTTCAAAGCTACTGGGGCTTTGTAATGTTGCCTTCAAGAACCCAAGGACAATTATTGACCAAAAACAAAAAACAAAACACAAAGAAGTAATTTTATGCATGTCGATGCCTCGCCACAGAGGTCCGTTAACACAATCAAGGCTGGAGGGGCCGCAGAAGGAGATTTGTTGGATGATGTTTCCATTGTCCTGTGCCTGCGTCCCCTGACACCACCCAGCCCTCCGTCTGTGCCCCAAGCATGGGTCTGGACTGCTAACGACTCTGGCTGCTTCCCGAGGCTCCCCCGGAGCCGAACATGGTCGTAATTAAAATTCACAGCAGATGCTACTGAAAACATGTAATCTACCCGCAGAGGAAAAACAGTGGAACAAAGAATTATACGAGGCCTGGTAAATTGTTAAAGAGAATTTCAAACAACAAAACAAGCACACAGAAAAGGAACCATGGCACAGGATTGCTCCATTAATAGAAGAGAAAGACGGTCCTCAGGGAGCACGCTGGCCCCCCGCCCTCCCTCCGCTCAGGCTGCCGGGTAAGGGCCCAGGGGAGGGTGAGCCCTGCTATTTGCCAACCACCAATCTAGCTCCTAGAAGAAAATGTGAGGGTCTGGTGTTTCCCTGTCCTCCCTGCCATCTGACAGCAGGCTGTCGCCTCCTTGACTCTCGAGGTCCTGAGCCCTGCAGTGGTCCCAGCCCTGCATTCATGGGGACAGCCCGTCTCTTGCTCACAGGCTCCTCTCACAGGGCACCTTGTTCTCGGACCCGGTCAGCTGGCAGTGACACCTGCTGAATCTACTTAGGCAGCACCCACGTCAGTGGCCGCACGGCTTTGTGTCCACAGCAGGAGCTGACCCAGCCTTGGGGCTCCCGTTTTCCATATAAACCTACCCTTGGGGGCAGTGCCCCACCCCAGCATGGCCTGAGCCGCACCCACTTCGAGCCCCACACCTCCCTGTACCTGGCGAGAGGAGCCTGACCCTCATGTATGTCCCTAGGACAGAGCTGGAGGCATGAAAGCCCCTTACTCCAAACAGATGCTCAATCCTTCTGCAAACAGTAGCTGATTGTTCTTGTAGCCTTTGCCATGGGGTTTGGGCAAGTGTATTTGTTGGGCTTAACTTTGCAGCCATTAGAATTTGTAAACAGTTCAAATATATGCTCCAGGATCACATACCCTGGCCCTCTGCCTGCCCTTCCACTGCGGACTCTCACCACCCTCTGCCACAGGACATGCTGACGGCTGGGGGGCCTTCCCCACGTCTGCCAGGGCTCCGTGGGCTCTTCACTGGACCCTCAGTGCCCCAAACCGTGCTCAGTAAATACGTTGAGTGAAGGAAACAGACGGCAGTTAAGCCCCAGCGCCCGCTGCCCACTGAACAAGGCAGGTGTTAGGATGTCCATGCCACTCGGCCTTAACCAAGGGGCCCCCGCCCTTTCCTCACAGCAGCATCGACCTCCTTGCCCCACTTCCTGGCATCTCAAGACACGTATGTGCATCTAGACCATGGCAAACTGCACAATTCTGAAGATCCAGCAAGACAGTGATTAGCCCTGGCTGAGGCACCAGTGCCAACCACCCTGTAGGCTCGCCAAGGCGGGCTGCCCACGGGTCAAGGCCACAGGCCCCAGCAACCGCACTCGGGCTCCCCAGCCTGCCTGTGTGTCCGCCGACCCTGCCCTGGTTGCTCAGGAGCACAATTTTTCCCCAGCAAGTAACCGTCCCCAGCCCTCGCCGAGGTGCACAGCTCCTCCCTTCAATTCGAGTTGTTTACAGCCTGCGCCCATGGCATGCAAATGCGTCTGCGAACAGAGATACAATCACGGCTCATAATTGAAATTTCAAAACATGAAGAACTTAGAGTTTTAGGGATTTGGTTTTATAATAGAAATAAATAAAGGCTTGCCATATTGGCAAATAAAAGCTGACAGTTAAGGAATTGGATTTGCATACCAAATATTTCCTATTATGAATTAATCAGCATCAAATCCTGCTATAAGTCAGCCCATAATTGGGGGTGAGGGAGGGGGCAGGCATTGACCCATCAAGGCTTTCTGCCCAGAATGGCCCCTGAGTGTGAGAGATGAACAGAGAGCCCCAGAGTGCAGTGTCCCCCCAGACAGCAGAAACGAAGTGATGGGCTCCATTTTATCAAATAATGTCTTATAATTTTTATCAGGTGATCTCGGGTGTCAGGACAGGGCCAGGAGTCCCCAGAGCGGGGAGTGAGCGGGTCCCAGCAGCACACGCGGGTGGCGCGGTTCAGGGAGCCACGTGTCCGCGGGCGCCTCCGCTCCTCCTTAGCTGCCCCGGGGCCCCGTCCCGCACGGCGTTGGGCGGCCCAGGTGGCCCCGCCCGTGGTGGAGTGGACAGGCTGCCCCCGTACCCACCAAGGGGACCGGGCGAGCCTCCTGGCGGGCAGGGAAACAGCTGCATGTTTCTAGGAGCCCCTGAAGGGGCGACCCTTTGGGGAATTTCAGAAAAAGTGGATGTGGGGAGGGGGAGGCAAGGCACCAGCTTCAGCTGGGGTGGGGCGAGGGAAGGGCAGAGGCCCCGGGGGGCGCAGCTCAGAACCAGACCCTGATGCCAGGAACCCTGTGGGTTCCGGACAGAGAGCCGAGGGAGTGGTAACAGTGACTAGCACGGGCCTCCAGCAGCGCCGTGACTCGTCCCGCCACGCTCCGAACTCCCAGTCCCGGCGCCACAGGCCTCCACGCAGCGAAGCTTCGTGTGCGTGAGGCTAATCCCCTGCTGACTTCCTGCGGGGGCACATGAGAAAGGTGGCTGCCCCTTGAACACATATTCGACATCTCTGGCCTCAACACCTGGGTGTGCCTCTCTACCCAATTGCCTCCGCGAGCAGCCCGGGACTCCCTTCCATTAACACGAGCTCTGGGCCCGCCGGGTAAAGCCGACTCATAATTGAAGCATTCGTGGAAACAGTGCATGAAACTGGAATTGTTACCTTAGCCAGGCGAGCTCAAAATGGAAAACTTAACTTTAATTCTCATTTCCTGAAAAAACTTGTCAAGTGTCTAATTAAAACGTATCCGCTGGAATTGTTTTAAAATAACCGATATTTGAATAACAAATGAGTCAGAATCTAATTCTGATATCTCAGCGGGAAACAAAAAGCATGACCCCTGAGTCCCCTAGAGAAGGCTGAACACTCCATTAAGGCCAATCTCAGAGGACACTTCCCCCGGGAAGCCTTCCAATGCCTCCCCCGTCACGGTTACTCTCCCTAGAGATCCGAACCCTGCCCTGGACAGCAGGTGTTGTGATGTACGACCCTCGGTTTCCTCAGCCTGTTAGCACATGGCCATGGGGTCAGATAATAAGAGGTATCGGTCAAGAAGAAGAAACCTCCCCAAATGGAACCACAGTGCTTGGTAACAGCCGGCTGGCGAGGTGGAAAGAGAGGACTGGCCCTCCTCTGCAGCGACTGTCCCACGGCTGGGGCAGCATGGAAATGGGAGGCCTGGACACTGGTCCCCACCTGCACCAGCAAGTCACCCCCGGCAAGTCACTGTCCCCACCCACCCTGTGTGGAGGGGGGCGGTGACCGCCCCTGGCTCCTTCCTGCTCTGGGCAGCAATGGCCGTGGGCGGTGCCCACAGGAGGCATCTGTTCCTGTAACGTGGGCTCCATTTACGTCGCAGTAAAGAACAAACGCCGGCGGTGCTGTACCCGGGGGCAGAGTGCCAGGTGCAAGGGGTGTTTATGAATATTTACTACTCTTGATGCTATTTTTAAAATTAAATGTTATGCTCTTCCCCACAGTTAGCATATATTACTTTTATAATCATAAAACAACATAATTTTTAAAATTCATTCATTAGACCCAAGACTAGTGACTTCTCTCAGATTTAATTACTAGCTCGATTAGCCACAATTTACCAACAAAACTACATGAATATTCGGCGGCTGCTCTGTGCACGTGGAAGGGAGGCCATGGAGCCTCCACCACGAAGGAAGCTTTTCAGGCTCCCGGGGCGGCCGCCCATCTCTCCTGTCCTCCCCCCTCACCTCCACCCTGCTGGCAGCATGTGCAGGCTCCTCTGACCTGTCCCATCACTTGGGTGCCACCCGCAGCACGTGGCTGGAGTCTGGCAGTGAATCCAGAGGGCACTGGTGCCCGAGGAGGGGGCAGCCGGCCAGCCGGAGTTTGTGGAAATGAAAGCCCACAAGCTTCTGTTTCTGAATCAGCCTATGATCCCCTATATCCATGGGTCCCCACAGGCTGACCCCGCTTCCTGTTCAAGGAGAGCTCCAGCGAGTAGATGAGGTGACAATGACAGCAAATGGCAGCCTGTAAGCCGTCCCCGCTCTCACACCTCCCTAAATAAAGCCCCGGCTTCGGGCTCACTGCCTGCAGAGACAGAAGGCTCCCGGGACACCCCCAGAGTGGCCCAGGTGCCAGGCCAGGCCAGGAGCCCGCTTGACCTCACCAAGGACCCCCAGATGGTGGGGCAAGAAACACTGGCTTCAAATCCATTCACCCCCATTTAAAAGTCCCTTTCCGATCCCACAGTGAGCGTCACTGTGGAGAAAAAGTCCAGTGTTGATCAGATGCTGACCACACCATGCTTATGGTTTTGAGCGAAAACGCTCACGACACCAGTGGCCAGTCTCCATGCCCATTTCATGGGACTTGGATGTCAACCCTCCTAATTTAAATGTTATGGAAGCAAGTTGTTTCTGTGCATTTATTTCACATTAGGGGTCAGATCTACAGTTATTGGGAGTTTCAGGTCAAAAATGTGATTAGAAACGAGAGCACTGTATTCCCGACAGGAAATACGGCGTCCTCTACAGCGGTCCCCATTATAGCAATCCTCTGCCTGCTAAGGTGACAAATGGGCCACGTGTCACTTAGCTGTCATTTTATCTAATGACATGCTGACTTTAGTAAACCATTTTTGCAAATATGATCCTGTAATTGGAGCATCTGTCTCGTTCATTATTTGGCAAATGTGCCCATTTAGCACCAGTCAAATGAAATTGGGGGAATTTGGCTAATCGCAAGTTAACAGATGCTTGTCCAGCGCCGGGCGGTCCTCACTGTGACGGACACGTGCCCCTCCGCTCCCGAGGCCCTCCTGGCGCCTCTCCACGCCCGCTCAGAGCCCTAAAGGTGAGAGAGCGGTGATCGCAGCACCTCGAGTCTTGATCCCGCAGCTTTGATTAATTTCAGGGAAAGCCCGTTGACTGAGAAGAAATTAATGAAGCCGACCTTGACGGAACGCCGCACGCAGGACCGTTTCCCGCGCCGTGTCTCCGTCGCCTCCCAGAGTTGGCATCGTAACTGTCGCCCCACGGCAGGTGCCCCGTGCCGTCCACTCGGGCTCTGGGGCAGAGCTTCCCGGGTGCACAGTTTATGCTAACACACGGCAGACGCAGCAGATGCGACGGAGTCCTTGTCGCCACCAAGGACGGGGGCCTCGTCTAAGTGGTCACACGGGCCCCTGCTGCGGAGGCTACAGGCCAACACCCAGTGCCAGCTGCCCTCCCGCAGGAAGCCCACCTCCCTGCGCAGGAACCTCAGGACCTGGTGCCCTCACCCCCCCAGGCGGCCTCTGCGCCTCAGGGGGCTGCTTCCCAAAATGAAGTGGACGCCTCGTTTCACTTTGAATCACAGTGAGGCCTTTTGGAAAGGACACGATGTGAGAGGACTTAAAGGGGGAGATAACCTCACTACATGGAGAAATGAGTGGGGGAGGCTCTCGGCTAAGAAATGAGATTACTTGGGCTGCAAGGAAAGCCCCGAGCCCGCAGCGTCTGTGCTTAGATTAGAACGAAATTTCCCTGTTCAGGCGCGCCGTGGAGTATGTCCCATCATTACGCTCGAGGAAAAGCACACGTTTTCTCCATTTCTTGACATCCGGTCCCGGGAGCGACTGCTGTCCCCACCCTGGTCCCCCGGACAAGCGCAGCGAGCCCAGCAGCCCAGGGGCTGGCGCTAGAGCCCCCTTTCAGAGCAGCCCTTCCCGCCCAGCTCTGTGCCGCGGGCACCGCAGTGGCCTCCGGGACGCTCAGGCCCTGCATCCCAGAGGAGGAGGGGGGCACCTCCCTCCCGGGGTGCTGGGGGGGACGCGGGAGGACAGGTGCCGACGATCAGTGACGGCGTATCCAGATGTACCTCCTGGGTTATGTCTTTCGGGTCCTCTCTCTTCTAACACGTTTCCCGCCTCGTAGCTCGGCCTGCGAGCGACGTCTCAGTCTTTCTTCCCTACGTAGCCCTCCTTGAAGCTCTTAATGGTTTTTGCCTTTTAAAGTGGGTTCCTTTGCTGTTGGGCGTACGGATATTGTAGTCATTACAGCTTTGTTAGAACTGTGGCTTTTAGCAGGAAAATGTGTCCTTCCTCGTTACGTTTAGCGCCTTGCTCAGTGCAGGAATTCTCCCGGGGCTGCTGGAAGCGTCGCTCCCCGGACTCCGCCCGGGCCCTTCCTCACCGTCACCCCGAACCTGGGGCCTCAGGAGCGGCCCCTGCACACAGCACACAGTTGAGGCTTTTTTGTGAAGGAAACTGAAAATCCTTTTCCCTCACACTGCGAGGGAAAGCCGTCCACCTGCACTAATAAGATGGATATGTTTAATTTAAACCTGTCATATTATTTCTTAACAGCTTCATTGAGGCATAATTTACACGTCATAAAATCCACCCACTTTAAGTGTAAAATTCAATAATTTTTTAAGTAAATTTACACAGCTGCAGAGTTGACACCAAAGTCCAATTCTAGAACATTTGCATCACCCCCCTGAGCCCCAGAATAACCTCATGCCCATTCGAAGTCACTCCCTAATCCCATCCCCGGTCCAGGCGGCTGCTAATCCGTTCTCTGTCTCTGTAGATTTACCTTTCCCTGGTACTTCAAATAAACGGGATTGTATATTCCATGGTGCTCTCCTGGTTTCTCTCACTTACAATACTGATTTTTGAGGTTCACCCAGGTGGTAGCAACACACCAGTGCTTCCTCCCTCTTCATTGGTGAGTAATATTCCACTGTATGGATAGAGCACATTTTATTGACCTGCCACCAGTCGATGGAAAGCTGAGTCATTTCTACTTTCTGTCTATTGTGAGTAAAGCTGCCATAAACGTTCATGTACCCAACTTTGTGTGGACACATGTCTCCGTGTGTCCCGGACACACACCTAAGAGTAGGGCTTTCCCACGTCCCCACACCTCGCCTCGCGTGGCCGGAGCCGCCGCAGTGGGCGTGCGATGGAGTTCGCGTCGCACTAGCGCCTGGGGGCTCGTGATCTTCGTGTGTGTCTGTTGGCCTCTCATTTATCTACTTCAGAGAAATTATTCCAGGCTTTGGCCCATTTGTAACTGACGAGATTGTTTTTGTCGTTATTGAGTTCTAAGAATTCTTTGTACACTCCGGATACAAAACTTTTATCAAACCTGTGACTTGCAAGTGTTTTCTTCAACTTCGCGGACTCTCTTTTTATTTTCTTAATGGTTCACTTTGAAGCGCCAATGGCTTTAACTTTAATAAAGTCCAATGTATCATTGTTTTCTCCCTGGGATCGTGGATGTGGTGTTTTATCTACGAAATCTTGGCTTAATCCAAGTTCATAAAGACCTTTTCCATAAAATTGTCTTTTAAAATGTTATGGCTATAGACCTTACATTTAGCTCTGTGACCCATTTTGAGTCCGTTTCGGGGAAGCGTGTGGTAAAGGGGTAAAATGTAAACGTCCGAATGTCCCAGCACCATCTGTGGAAATAATTCATTGTGTGAAACCATAATTATTGTGTATATTGTCTTTGTTTTTTAACTGATGTGCCTTCATTGCTCTTTATTTTTGTTTTATTTATTTTGGTATTTATGACAGTCTGTGTTTTTGTTCTAGAGGTGATGTTTCCACTGCTCTCTGTTTAAGCAGCCTTACTCTCATATTCGTTTATATAATTTTTACAATTCATTTGATTTTAACGTATCTTATTTCCACTTACTGCCCATACAACAATCAATGAGCTTATCGTGCTTTTTCACTTTTCCTTCCAATTTGTTTACACGCACGCACGTGGGCACACAGAGAGGGAGAGAGGGGGGCATTGTTTTAGTCTTAGATCCACAACTATTCCATAGAGATATTAACTCTATTAAATATTTACCAACAGTCCTTGCTCTGAAGCCCCCCGTCGTCTCTCTCCGGGGGATCAAGTCTGTATTCTAGTAGCTTCCTCAACAACGGCTCCTGCATGTTTAAAACTGTTTATAAAATAGCTGCGGCTCCTGAAGAAGAGCTTAACCAGGCCTAGAGTCCCCTGTCCCAGGTTCTTCCTCTGAGCCCTCAGACGGTCCTGCTCGGTGGCCGCCCTCTGGTTTGCACACTGCTTCTGAGAAGCCGGCCTGACTTCCCGCCCGGGAGCTGTTCACCCAGCAGCTCGCCAGCCGGGGTCGGCGTCGCTCCCTAAGGCTCAGCGTCCTCCACGACCGCGACCGGGCCTTTCAACACGGAGAGTCACGTCTTCTTCAGTCGCTGGGAGTGTTTGCTTAGCTGATGGTTTTAAATATTGGCTATCCCTCATTAGTTTGCATGTATGTAAATTATATGTAAATTAAGCCGTCTTTGCCCGCGTTCCGTTCCAACCAGTTCTCTTTGACGTTTTTTATTTCATTTTTGTTTTCATTGCTTTGTTTTTCCTATGTTTTTAATGCATCTTATTATATGTTCATTCCAATCGAGTCTTCTTGGATGTCTTGTAATTTGATCTTCACAGCTGATATGATTTTGTCTCTTTTCTTCCCTGAGTTAACTCGAATTTCTCTTCTTTTTTTGGGGGGGGGGGTGTCCATTTATGCTCTTGATTTTTTTAACTTTATTTTTACTGTTGACATTATTACAGAGGTCCCCTATTTCCCTCCACCCAGCCCCCGGCCCCCTCCCTCCATCCGTCACCTCGCTGCGGTCTGTGTCCGTGGGCTGTGCACGGATGTCCTTTGGATACCCCTTGACCTTCTCTCATCCCCTCTGACAGATGAAAGACATTCTGTAGAGAAGCTACCTCCGCATTATTGTTACAAATGTCCTCTCCCACCTCGGCGTGGCTTTTACCCTCTTGACGGTCTCCTCTGATGACCAGAGGTTCTTCATTTTAACAGCCTAATTTAGAAATCTTGTCCAGTCATATGGGAAATTTTAAATGTTTCACCCTTTATATGATGGTGTATGTGGGTGTGTTTTTTAACCCCTTTATAGGTTAAACTGTATACCTTCACTCCCCTTTTTTCTAAGAGCGTTAATCAAATGGTTTTTACCCATCTATTAAAATATCACAAGTTTTCCCTTTTATTCTGATAATATTCTGAATTACATTGCTTGACTTTCAAATGCTAATTCAAACTTGTATTTCAAAATATACACCACCTTCTAATGCATTTCTGGACTCCGTTTGCTGATATTTTATTTAGGATTTTTAAAAATCTACATTTGCAAATAAAGCTAAACTTACTTTTTTTTTTTTCTTAAGGTCTCTGTCAAATTTTCACATTGGTCCTTGTGAAAGAAATTGGGACATGTTTGATTTTTTTTTTCTCTTCTTTGCAGGATTTTGTATAGAATTTGTGTGATTTCCTGCATGCGAGCTTGATAAAATCTGCTGGTGAAACCATCTGAACATGGAGTATATCCTCTACGTGTGCACATGTGTGTGTGAAAATAACCATAAATTTGACCTTTTTAACTCTGGTAAAAATATTCAGATTTTCAATTTTTTTTGGTTCCTTTTTTAACTTGTGTTTCCAGGGATTTGGTAATTTCACCAAAATGTTCAGTACAGTTGTTCACAGTGATCGCCTCCTTGTGATCTGGTCAGTGACCTCAGTGTCCTTGGCAACAGTCCCTTGGCAATGGTTCCGACACTCTCCTGGGATCACCTGAGATCTACCCATTTTCAAAGACTCGGCTCTGGCTTTGTTCAATCTCTGTATTATGTACTTATTTTTCATTTCATTAATTTATATTCTTATCATATTTATTTTCATCTTTCTCCTTCCTGTGGGTATAATTTGATCCTTGCGGTTGAATTCTTTGATGATTAATTACCTTTGGTCCCAATATATGCTTTTAAGGCTTTAATTTTTCCTTCTAATTAGAACAATTTAGCTCCATTAACCACCCCCAACATGTGTGCTATTGAATTTACGTATCTTAAGACTCTATTGTGTTAAAAGCCTACCAGACCTTATGATTATGCTGTTCAATACACCCTGCATTTACCCTTCTCCTTGCTCTTAATTCCGTTCTGTATCCCCGAGCTTCCTTCTGGGATCATTTCTCTTCTGCTTCTATAATAATAATTGTCATTTCTCCTACCGTTGTCTCTGCTGGTTTTTTGGCTTCACCCTTTGAAAGATATCGCTGCAGCGTGTGCAGGGCTAGGTGGGCAGCGATTTCCCTCCAACACTTTAACCCTGTCTTTTGGGTTTTGTCTGAGTTTCATCATTTTGTTGAAAAGCCATTTGTCAGTCGTGTTTCTCTGGAAGTAAAACAGGGGAACCTCAGTTCTCGAACTTAATTCGTTCTGGAAGGCTGTTCGAGAAGCGATTTGTTCGAAAACACCATCATTTTCTTCCCATTAGAAATAACGTAAATTGAATTCATTCATTCCAGACCCCCAGATGATTCCCTGTTTTAACCTTTCTTATATACAGTACATGCCTAATGTGCTGTTTAACCCGTAAACAAACACTTCTTTTCTTAAATTTATCAAACCACCCCCACTCGCCTTAAACGAATCGCTCTGGGCGGGCGTTCCCGGGCGTCTGTCGGTCCGCGTGCGGGTCTTCACCTGCCGTCACCAGCTAACTGCTTCTCGTTTGTCCAAATCAAAAACGGTTTTCCCACCTCTTCAGTTAACTGCGAGCCGTGCTTCTTTCACACCATTAACAACATTAGCACTCTCGACGGCCTCTTTATGTTTTCAAATTGTGCTAATCGTCCATTTCCCCAGCAACGAAAGCAAACAAAACACAGAAAACACGCACACGCCTTCGCCTGCGGCCTGAGAGGCGCTTTGGGTCCTGCCGATGCATCAGCCTGAAAGGGTTGTCAGGTCGACCACCGAAGGTCGTTCAACAACGGAGACATTTTTTTTGTGTGAACGTTCAGTCATTTCTCCTACACATCTCATTAATTCTTCCTAATACAGGGTAGGGCGAAAGTAAGTTTACAGTTGTTCATTTAGAAAATAACACAATAATTAATAATACTACAAGAATAAACTCTGGTTTGTATAGTAAAACCTAACTTTGCCCCACCCTGTATTTGACCCCCTCGGGGCTGGTTCCATCCTTCTGCCTCTTAGTGGCTCGATCTCAGTATGTTCTCCTGACCCATCTTCAGGGTCACCGATTCTCTCTTCGCGTGTCTCCTACGTTATTAACCTCAGCCCCTGAAGAGTCCATTGCCGTTGTACTTATCAGGTCTAGAATCACTGTTTCCTCTTTATCATTTTTTTATAGTTTTAAAGTTCTCGACTCAGTTCATTTTTCCAGTCTTATCCTTCAGTCGCATGTGGCTATTTAAATTTTGTGCCTGAGAACTCTATAATGTCATGCCTGATCGTTCAGCTTCCCAGACACCTTGTGTCCTGGTTTTGTTCCTTTTATTTTTCATGATGCTTTATCTCCTCATATGCTAGCTGTTGCGTATGTGTGTGTGTGTGTGTTTTCATGAAAGGTAAAACTTTGCATAGGAAAAACAGCAGAGTTAACTTGAGGATTTTAATGATGTATTTTCCTTCTGAAAGCATATTCTTTCCTTCTACTGTTAGGTGTCTAAACTGGGATCACCAGTAATCAGAGGTCGCCTTAATCCAATCAGGGGCTGCGGCGTCTTACAGGTGCCTGTGTGGGCCTCTCTATTTCTGGTTTCCCCTTTTTCTTGAGTTGTACATTTTTGAGGGCCCAGACCAAAGCGTAGGGGTTGCTGATCTTTTTGAAACGAATGCACGCTCTTATGACTCGCTTTCTGTCTGGCCTGGCCCCTCCACGTTCCTGTCTGTCTTTCTCGCTGACTTTTAGGTTCATTAGATGTTCTCCCATCCGCCTGTTTGCCATCCTAGTAGCTTACATATCCTTTTACAGCTCCTTCTGCGCTCATCCTGGAGATCACAGCCGTTGTCTTTTGGTTATCACAGTGCGACTTCAAGCGTTGTCTCCTCAGCCCCCAGGACCTTTACGGAAAACTTGCTCATCTCCTGCCTCTGGGCCACGCTTTCTGAAACCAAAGACATCACAAGGTTCAAAGCCGCCCCAGACAACAGACTCATGTTCCTGCGTCTCTCTCTCTCCCCTCCTAGAACCTGGCAGTTCTCTGGTGCTTTCAAACAGAATTTTAGATTTTTGTCTTCAGCTCCTCTAACTGTCCTCAGTTGGAGGGTCAGCCAACCCTCATCTGCCTTCGCCAGGGGTGGAAACTTGGTAACTCTCATTTTGGCGGTTGTTTGGTTCGTCTCCAGTCTTTGGGGTTTTCACCTGCCAGTAAAGAGAGTATGCATCGGGGGACTTCGAGCCTTTAGAGTAATATTCAAGATTGAGCCCTCGCTGTGTTCAACACCGGCCTGAGTCTTTGCGTGTTGTTCTACCCAGTCCTCACAATAAGGCTCTGAGTTGGGACTGTAGCTACAGCCTCACCCCACAGGTCAGAAGCACGAAGCCCAGAGGAGAGCCTGCCGAGGCCACGTGTCCCGGCCGGAGAGCAGTGGAGGCCAACCTGCAGAGTCCGGCCTCGGAGTCCCAGCTCCGCACCACTGCACAGCACGCGGTTAAGACTCGAGCTGGGAACTCGCCAGAAGGAGAGGAAGTGCTTGATGAGCCGCCTCTCGCCAGAACGGTAAAAATGCACATTAAGAAGAAGGTTCCTTTTCTAGATATACTGAAACTCAGAATTATAGAAGTGCCACCAAAGGGTTCAGTAGCTCTCCTGCTAAGACCAATAAAACTGTATTTATCTGTTTTAATTCCGGTATTCTCCCACGGGGAGACACAACCCTTTTAGTTACAAAGCCGCGTGCCCTTGGGGGCAGAGTTAACAGGCTGATCCTTTCATCCATTAACCGAGCAGAGAGAAGAACCGGCAGGAACAGGGGGAGGGGACAGAGTCCACACGGCAGCTGGCGAGGCTGTCCCTCCTCGGCCAGCGAGAGGTCACCTCTCTGTCACCTGACAGATGTCTGCTGCCTCCTTTCTCCAACACAGCAGCAGCAGCTGGCCTCCTAGCGGCAGGTCTGGACTGTCTCCTCTTCCCCCCTGAACGCAAACCTCAGTGCTGAGGAGCTGTGCGCCGTGCCAGCAGGACCCCACGCCAGCGCGCTCGACACCCGGCCCCCAGCCTTCCAGCGGGACATGGCCGAAGACGACTCAGGTCCCAAGAAGAAGGGAAGAAGAGTGACCAGAGAAAATGACACCAGCAAGGAAACTATCCCAACCACCTTGAAAATATCATTTCACATTTTCCCAAAAATGTTATAAATTGAGGTTAAGTCAAGTCCAACATTTTTTGCCAAAATGAACAATTGGGGAATGCGTTGTATGAACTTTTCACGTACACAAAACACAGGTGGCCGACTGCTGTGACCACACTGGGCTAGCCCAGCTCCCGCGACGACGGCGCTCCTGGTGTCCGGATGAGGCCCCTGCGAGGCTGAGGCAGGTAACAGGCAAAGTCAAGGGGCAGGAGCTTCGTGGGGCTCAGGGCCCTCTCCCCCTGAGGATTGCTGCTGTGGAATGGCCTGTGCGAGTGTTTCTCGCACTGCGCCGAAGAGCCAGGTGCCGTCAGCGCTCTCCTTCCTATAGTCTCAGAGGTTTGGTACCGACACGTGTCTTATCTTCTCACAAAGCATTTCAGAGAAACCTAACTGCCCCTTATCAAGTGAATTGCGGCTTTCAAAAAAGAGCCTTACGATAATTCACCCCTATGAGCAGCTCAGAGCTAAAAAAGTAAATTTAAAACATGTATTGAATTTTTGTAAAGGCCGCTGCCTCTGACTAGTATTTTAAAAATATTTCTCCCCGAAGCACGAACAGGAATTTCACAAAATGCAAATGTCAGGACACCTGAACTCAACAAATTCTCTTCTATTATCCTAACAGTCTCCGCTTCCTTCCCTAAGCTTACACATCCGTCTAGTCAAGAATTAAATAAAGTGAGAATCATCACTCGCTTAATGGAAGCTCTCACCCTGGCAGAGAGCTTATGGTGAGTCTAATGTATTCTATGTTGGGAAAAAAAAATCTTACAAAAAGCAGCGTAACTGTCACAGCTGCTAAATTTTCCCTGGGAAAAAAAAAAATGCATTTTATAGTAAGTGGTGTATTTTCCTCCTTCCCCCGAACTTGAGATTTCCCTGGGTGGAACTCAGGAGAACAGAGCTGCAGCCTGCGTGTCAGGCGAGGATCAATCAGTTTCCTGGAGGCATTTTTCTCTGTGAGAAAAGACCCCCATTTGCTCTAATCATTTTGGATTTTTTTTGCCTGACATGACGCTCACTCCTAGGGACAAAGTAAATAACCGTTGCTTGAAGTGCGCGCATTTCCCAGCGCCCTACCTGGGCGAGGCCATGGAAAATGTTTTGGCATCAGAAGACTGGCTTCATCTACCAGCCGTGACGTGTGCAAAACAAAACGGAAGAAAACGCCGTTGACGGATTCTATCAAGGTAACGAAGGTGGTATTTAGGGTACAGAACGATAGTTAGTGGCAATGCTTTTTCATAAAGCAGATGCGTCCGCCAGGAGGGGCCAGGGTGTGACCCAGAGACAAGCAAGCTCCCCACTTGGCCCCTGCGAACAGGACGCCTTGCCCGCTGACGCTGGCTGGCCGGTGTGGTCTCAGGACAGCAGGGCCGCCCACACCGGCATGAGCCCACCTGGAGGTGACGGCAGTTCTGCGAACCCATCAGAAGTGGCCACATGGCCAACCTACTTCAAGGGGACCTGAAATACTGTCCTCCAGGCACCCTAAGGACAGTGAGTCTTGTGATTTACAAGCACTAGAATGCTCCCCCTTTGCCCAGGGGTGGGCCCTAAACACCCGACGCCCAGATGTGCAGCTCTCAATGCCAGCTACCAAGTAATAGCACAGGGGAAGCTTTACAGAGCACCCGGTCGCACCCACCTAGATTGACAAACCTCCAATCTCTGGGGTGCGGCTCAGGCACCAGCAGCTTCAAAGCTCCACAGGGGATGTGAGGAGCCCTCCCAGCCCTGGCTCCCATCCCCACACCTGGCCTGGACGTGGGCTGCCATCCTTGCGTCCCTGGCCTGGCAGCCCGGCTGCCCTGTTGTACGTAACCAGGTGCTTCCTGGGCCTCCACCTCGTAAGGCCCATCAGGCAGCTGCTTTCTCACAAATCTTGTCAATTTGTGGCCATTTACTGAACTTCTGGAACCTTCTCAGAGCAAGTCTGCTAGATTCGTGACTGGTCACCGGGGTGTACGAGACTCAGGTGTATCTGCACCGTGACTCACAGGTGTCACTCAGCAGTCCTCACGCCACCCTGCAGGCTCCTGTGCCTGGCCACCGGGTCCCAACTCTGAACTTGCCGTCAGCTCACACCTGTCTTCCCCTTGGGCAGCCCACGCACAGGTGCCAGGACCAGCAGAGAAGCAGACGCACCGCCAACCTGCTGCCCAGCAGGCTGTGTGACCTGTGGCCAGAGAACATGCCGCAAGTTCAGGGCACCCGGGCAGCACCAGCTCCCCGTCAGCACCGAGGGCTTCGGTTCCCGGGCCCTCCAGCCTCCCCCGCAGGCTCCGCCCCACACCTATTGCCTCTGGGGCGCCCTCCGGCTTCCTCTTGGCTTCAGCCCCGGGAAGCCCTGTCAGGAGATGGAGGGAGGAGGGAGGGAGAGGGGCAGGGAGGCTGGGGTATTGATCCCTCTTCCCATCTTTGCTCTCTCCCTGCAGGATTGTCCAGGCTAAGTGCTTTCCTTGTGACGGGCACAGCTCCTCTAAGCTCCCTTCCTCCCTCCCTTCCCCTCCCACTTCATTTCCAAGCACCCAGTTCTCTGCCCCTTCCCTCTCGCCAGAGGAGTGACAGCCCGCCCGGCCACTCCTGTCTCCAGAGCACTGCACTGCCCCTCGGCTTTGCCTACACTCTGCCCACCTTTAAGTTACCTTTTTATTAAATGCCCCTTAAATTACTCAATTTCAGGAAGGAACTGTTTCTCACAAGGACCCAGGCTGGCCCAGCACCTGGGATGTCTCCAGGACACACCAAGGACGTCTCCAGGACGCACCCACTGGTCCACTGCTCTTCCCAGCCTTCGAGCCCATCAGGTACCAGCCTCTGTTGTCAATAGTCCTTAGGAAAGAACAGAGGCCAATCCCAGGTCTAACAGCTGCCCAGCCGGGCGTCCACCAGACCCCACAGAGCAGACTCCTCCCTGAATCTGCGTGACCGTATTCGTATTAGGAACCCCGGCCTGGGAACACGGGCAGGCCCAAAATCGAAATTATTTTGTGCCATAGTTGGAGGCACATTCCTTGGTTCCCGAGTCACTGCTCGTTAACTGGGCCGACGGTGCGCTCGATTTCATGGGAGGAGCTCCTGGGGCCACGACTTCATTCCACAGAGAAAAAGCTTCCCAGGAAACAGGTGAGTCCTACCCGCTCTCCCCTTTTTATGAGTAAACAAATTGCATCCGTACCAAGCTCGTGTTGGAGTTCCAGGTGTTACTGTCACTTGACAATAAGCCGCACAAACATCTGTGAGGGTTTAGCAGCGACCCTCGCGTCTCAGCCGCGTGTCAGAGGGTCCCAGGGCCTCGTTAACCAGAACGAGACACGCGCTGCCCCATTTAGTTAAGTTTGGTGGTTAGACTCGCTGCATATTCTGATTTTGACCCACTTAAGGAAGGGAATAGCAGGAGAGAGATACAGCTGCTCATAAATATGAAGATTATGTCCCCAGAGATTATGTCTGTATCAAAGATGATGATTTTCTCCGGTGAAGTTGTTTAGAAAGAGCATCCGAGCAGTGGCAACGACTCACCGAGCGCTTGCCCTGCCTCGGGGCGAGCTCAACGGCTTTGTGTAACCTACTGCAATTAATCCTCGTGAAAAAACCCATGAGGCGGACATCGCTGCCATCCCCACGTTACACCTGGGGAAACTGAGGCAGGCACCATGGAGCAGCTGCCCGAGGCGGCAGAGCCACGGCTGGGACTGTGGCCATGTGCCTCGATCTCCCACAGCCCCCCCCCCCAGTCCACGTTGCTGATATCCTGAAACACCACGGGGGGTCTTCCCGCCACACCTGGGGTCCTCGGCCTCCAAGAGCCCACGGCAACTGGAAGGCGGTCGTGCCCAGCGTTAGTGCCCCTGAAGCTACAACACCAAGGTGGCGCCCATGTCTCCCCTCCTAGATCATGACCGGAATCATCTCAGCATCTTCCTGGATCCAGGCTGGAGGCTGGCACCTCATTCTGGGCCCTTCCCTAGAACACCCCCAGTGGAACTGCACCGCCATGGCTCCACACACATTGATAACTCCTCCAAGACACGATAGTTCCCCCGCGATCCGGGGCCAGTTCCCTGTCTCCGGGCCCACAGCGCGTCACGGGACCATCTCACTGTGTTCTAACTACCTGTGACTTCAGCTCGTGTGACACTGGCCCTTCCCAAGAGCAATGACTCTATCCCTCTCCTTCATGAGACTCCAGAGCTTTGAAGGAGTCTGGCTGTTCATAGATAAACTGAGACAAAAGATCCCACTTGGCTATGCCCACCAGGGTGGGACAAACACGGCCAGTGCTGGGACATCAGAGTCCCTGCCTGAATCTCTACAGCTCTGCACTCACCCTGACCAGGGTCCTAAAGACTACGACTCCCACCTCCTCCAGGTACGTCTGGTCACATGTCATCCTGGGGCCAATCAGAGGCCACCCCTCTGCTGTACCCCTGGATGCTCCGATTGTGTCTACTTGGAAAACCCACATACCAGGAGGTCATCCCAGCCCCAGCTCTGAGCGAGTCCTCACAAGCTGGGGGTCCCCCCCTGGGCCCAGTTTCCTTCCACACCCCAGCTCAGAACAGCCACCTCAGAACCAGAGGAGCCCCGGGCAGGGGCTGGCATCTCTGCCTCCCGCAGGCCACCAGCCGCCCGTTTCCTGACACCTGCTCCTGGGCCTCGCGGAGCAGCCAGGCCGGCGCGGGCAGCTCAGGGTCGGCCACACTTCAGCTGCGCACCTGCGGCCCCGCTCTGGCCGCAGGGTGGGCACCGCTTGCCTCCAGCCTTCTGAAGTGGGCGAGAGCCCCACGCTCCGAGAGAACATTCCACACATACTGCTGACCCAGGAAAGTAGACGCTTTAAGTGGGTTTCCGTACTCACTGTGCCGGGCGCCTGTGCAGCGGCTGTGAAATCCTTGGGAGACATCAAAGTGCTCTGCGAAATGAAAAACAAAATAACTTTATAGCTCGAGCGAACCCCGATCATAAACAAACTGTAACGATGTAATATGTTTATTGAAAGCTACATTTTCTGCATTTTCAGCACACTCTTCTGCCCTCTGGGATCCGTCATGTGGTTCAAGCAGCCAGCAAGCCATCCCCGCCAGCAATGAAATGTTAATGGACTGACACCCTTGCATGGCGTGACTGTGAGCTGCGCAATTTGCTGCTACAAGACACATCCATAAAACATGAGAGGTGTTGTGTGGCGCGGTGCCTCGGTCCCCACACCCACATTCCGGGAAACTCCGAGGGGTTCCAGATTCTCGCGGAAAAGGCTCAGGGGCTGAAATGCCGCCAATCAATTTTGAAAATCCCTCTCCCGACTATGTACTAACGAAGCCGTAATTCAAAAAGTTATTTCTAAATGATTGCAGAACACACGTCCCTCCCTCTTTACCCTCCTTTGATCACACACAGATTGATTGCGGGAGGGGAGACAGTCCAACACCTGTCAACGGCCTTGCCCGAAACCGTTCAGCCACCTGAGATGGGGCTCTGGGCCCGAGAGTGTGCAGGTGGCGAGTGTGTGCCCTGCCAGCCCAGGGCTGCCGAGTCTCAGCGCCAACGAGGTTGTTGGCAAGGCCCTGAGGCCCTGTCACGAACCAAAGCTGGTCCCCGTCCCGAGAAGGGACCACTGCCCACACCTGGCAGGCCAGGCCCAGGGGAGCAGCGCCCTGCGTGTCTGACCCGCACAGCCACCGCCAAGCCTGCGGGAAATTGTTGATACTGGGCGAGAAGACAAGCAGAGCTAAATAGTGAGTGATAGTTACACATTTTATCACAAAACGTTCAAGTTCAGATTGCCAACTGATTACCTATGGTCCCCGGCAGACCCGAAAGCTGCCGCGGGCAGCTTGTTAAGGGAAAGGCCTAAGGTTTCGTTGACAACGTTCCAGCATTTTCTGGTCAGGGGGCTGGCTGCCTGCACCGGCCCAGGCCCGGCCACACTCAGAGCCCAGATCCCCCTCAGGGCTGCTCTTCTGACCTGAAGGAGGCCCTGAGAAACGAACCATCTCACCCCCTACCCAGGACTGTGGGCGTCACACAGCTGCACCGAGCCTGCTGGGGTCCGGTACCCCAAATCTAAGGATATAAATCTCCAATTAGGACCAGGGTGAATGTGCGCTCCCATCCTGTGCCCCTCCCTCCACTCCCCAGGAAGGACCTGCTCCCCAGGCTTGACTCCAACTGGAAAAGCTTTCTTGTTTCTCTCTGGGCTAGTCTTTACTTCTCCATCTACACAGTGATATTTCTCAACTCTGCTCCTTACAGAAACAGGCATGGAAGTAGAGAAAACAATCTAACGATCCCCGTGGGACCCCGCACTCAGCATCCCACCAAGGCCAGGTGCCCCCCCCAGCTAGAGTCCCCCCCAGGTGGGACTGAGCCCCTCCACTTAATGACACGCTTTAAAAATGACGGCGCCAGTTAACGCTCCTCGGTCATTCTATTCCCGACTCATCTTTGCAGCTTTCAGAGAATGCTTAAAATTCCTTCAGCAGAGCCTCAGGCTAAATGTGAAATTTTTAGGAAAGTAAACAAAAATCGCAATTTCCCTGTGGGAATTGGTGAGGAATGAGCGGCTCGCGGCGTGGTTTTCAAGTGCGGCTCAGGGCGGCTCCGGTGCGAGCGGGTGCGCTCGGGAGCCTCGCTTCTCCGGAGGAGCCACCGCTCGGAGCTCACGAGGTGTCCTGCGGAGAAAGGACCTCCTGCGTCCACTGCGAGGCCTGGGGGGGTGGAGGGGCTGGGGGGCCGCTCAGCAAGATCCAAGGGGGCGCAGAGGGAGCAGAACCCAGGCCGCGTCCCAACTGTGGACGGTAGAACGTTTACAAGCCCCCAGGGGAACATGTCCTCACATGGTGACCGCTTCTCTATGGAAGGGGCTAAACACGTGTCATTGGTAATCTCTCGTTTTCCTGGAGAGCGCGAGATGTGAGAGCTGCAGTTTTCCACCTTGCCGCCGTGGGGACAGCTGGGGGCCTGGGCCGAAGGCTCGGGCCTCGCCCGCAGGGGCTCTGACTGGCTGGGCTGCCGTGCGGCCGGCGTCAGGCCGAGGGGGCCCTTAGTGAAAGGAGTGCCAGCCGCGGGTGGGCGCGGCGAGCCGTTAACTGCAGCCCGGGACCAGACGCCTGTGGGAATTAGGTTCCAGGGGGCACTGTGGCGGCAGCTCCAAGGATGTTAAAATCCCAGCTGGTAAAGCTGAAGGTGAGGGAAGCAGGAGGTAGGCCGTGCAGGTCCTGATCTTTCCTAACAGAGAAGCAACCCCTAACTTCCCCATGAACTGGGCCTTGGTCCCTCTGAAGGAGGGGACAGGCGTCACTGCACACCATGCTCTCTGCTTTTACAGACCCGACACCAAACCAGAGGAGGTCCGATGTGCGGCACACGGGGAAGTGGGGCCCCGACTGAGGGCTGCCTCCACAGCCGGCAGGCGCCGGGTCCCCATGTGGACGGATTGAGCTCCACTCGGGGCTGGATCCCCACTTTGCTGTTTCAGGGCAAACTCCCACAGCCACTGTCGATGGTTCGCCCACAGACAGGATGCCCAAAACAGCAACCTGTTCAAAGCCTGCCATGCATGAGCCGTGAGAGCAGCCTCCAGCAGACAGGGGACCAGCCGGCACTCGGTCCCGGGCCCGGCAGGAAATGGAAAGTGACGTTCATTTTGCCCAAGACATCGTGAATCATTTCAAAGCACTCTCCCTGTGCCAGCCGGCAGGGTCTCCGAGCTTGGCACAGCCCGGGGACCTACGGGAAGAGCCGCCCGGCTGACTCAGCAGCCCTCGGAAACCATGGGGCCCTCCTGTGTTCAGGGCGGCATTTCAAACAGCCGTGTGCGCTCCAGCAAACCCTGAAGGGGAGGAACAGACTGCGTCTGGAGGTGGGAACATCTGGCCAGGCAGCAGGGACGTTCCCCAAGAACGCGGCACAGGGGAAGCCTTGGCTGGCAGCCTGGCGCCCACCCCGGAGTGCGGCCGATGGTGCCAATGAATCCCCGTTTCCGGGGACACATCTGTTATCACCACGGGGCCGGGCTCGCGGATGCTTCCAGGCTTTAGGGCCTGTTCTCTCTTCTCCATGAACAGTGTCTTTTTCCTACTTCAGCCTGTTTCTAAAAGACCAACGCAAGGTTTTATCAAGCATTTTTAGCTGTTCTTGAAGCAGAAATAACATCGCCAGTGATGTGTTCAACTTTCCTCACTGTTGGGGTCACAGCCCACAAGGACGACGGTGGTGGGACAGTGCAGCAAAGCTCTGCGATGACGCTGCATGTGGGACCAACAGAAGCAAAGGGTACAAAGTTCGCCAGAGGATACAGAGTTGCAGTTCTGTAGGCTGCATAAGTCTAGAGAGCTAATGGACAGCGGGATGATTATTAATAACTTGTTAATAATGCTGCACTGAGTGCTGGAAATGCTAAGAGGGTAGATTTCATCACAGAACAAAAATGGTAACTATGTGACATCTGTTGATTAGCTTGACTGTAGTCATCACTTCACGAAGTATATGTACATCGAATCACAGCACGCCTTAGAGATAAACGCATTGCTTATTAGAAATAAAACTTTTTAAAAAATCACCAAAAGATAAGAATGCATTAGCCTCAATGAGTGAGTGGACAGAACGCTGACCCTCCATTGGACATACTAGTTAATACTAGTTAACCACGGGAGATGCTGCCTGAACTAGGCCAGGATCCCAGGCAACTCTCTCTCCCAGGAGGCTCATTTCCCCATCTCTACACCTGCGCCCAGGAGTGGAGGTTCACTTCCCCTGATCCAGTAGAAACCCTTCAACAAGTCAACCTCCAAAAATATTTTGCTTCAGTCCTCTTACAGCTCTAATAACAATGCAAAGTATTGCCACAATTAAGGTTTTAAAATTAAACCAAAATAAGTTAAATAGTTCCCATTACTCATATTATGGTTCAGGCTGATAGAAAAGATAATGTTTACTAACTCGAAGTCATAATGAAAATTCATCTTTTAAGTACTTAATGGGTTTCCTGATACAACACGGCCCCCAGATACTGTCAGCAGCTAGGATTTTAAGTGCTGATCTCACCGCAGCTGACATCAGGAGCTCCTCCAAGGCGCCCAGTGGGAACAAGGGTCTCAGGGCCACTGACGGACAGCCGCTCATGATGCTTCAACCAGCTGGAAGCGCCCTCCGGGGCGGCCCGGTGCGGGGATTCACCCTCCTATTTACCAGTCCATGCCCCTCCGATGTCCCCTGGTGAGGGTGTTCTAGATGGAACCAGGGTCCCAGCATGAAAGTTCTGGGGGGGGGGGGGCACCTGGACCATGGGCACTAAGCAACTCCCCACTCCCCAGTGCGGAGAAGGTCCGAGGCGACTCAGGCAGTGTCTCCCGGGACTGCTTTCCCTGCCACTCGGTGTCAGAGAGCAAAGTCTCAGGCAGGCGGCAGGCAGAGCCTCATGGAGCCACCTCACGTGGCAGGTGTCTGTGGCTGTCCCGTCCCATGCGAGTCCTCATGCCGAAAGCCTTGGGTTTCAGGCCACACTGTCTCCGCCGTCTGGCACCAGCAGGTGAGTCTTAAAGAACATTCCCAAAATGTAGCTCAAGTGCACCAAACACGGCCGCTGGTGTTCCCGGGAAGGTGGCGCACCAGGGGCACCTGCTGTCCTTGAGGCCCGCTGTGACCTTAGGCGTAGGACTGTGCGTGGCAGCCAGAGTCGACGGGGCCGCCTTCGAGACCGACTCCCTCCGAGTGTCGCGTCAGGGGGAGGAAGTGATGCCACGCCCTGTAAGGAGGAAATAAACAGGTGCTTGGCATTTGGTTTTCCTGAGGACCTGCACCAAGCCACTAACTCCAGCAGCGTGCCAGCCCAGCTCCACGCCGAATCGGCTGCTTTCTTCAGTGTTACTGCTTTTCTCTCAATGACGCGGGGCTGACGGCCGGTCCCGCTTAGAGGGGCGCGGGGGCCCTCCCGGCCCGGGCTAGAGAGTGCGAGGCTCGTCTGTGCAGTTACAGCCACATCCAGCACCTGACCGGTTCTGGCCGCTAAAAGGGATCATCAATCCATCGTTAACTGAACTGGGTTGACTCTCGGGGAAGAGACTAAACCGGGCCGTTATCAGTGCGATTGAACAACACGGCAGGGTCTACACAGGCTCTGCCCTGGAGTTTCGGGCATGGCCCACTCAGGCCTCTGGTGTTTCCAGCTTGTCACAGAGCCAGTCACGTTCTTATTAAATTAGAAATCGGCATGGACCTTAGGGCAGCTTAGAGCCAACCATCCATTTCTAGGAAAAACAGACATGCTGCCACACTTTGTACAAAAGAAGCTGTTTCAAAGGACATGAAGCTCTGGGAAAGCGCTTGTGTCCAGGGCCGAGGGGCTGACTAACGGGGCAGACCCACCGCTGTCCTTACAGAGGCTGCTTGCAGGGTGACCCTGGGCCTCCACCGGGGCCTGCGATTCGGGAGCAGTCCCATCACCCTAACTGATAAGGGTGCTCACCGCACCTAAACTGTTACAGCTTCCGCTGGCCCGGGGTGAGCACCCGCTCTGATCCTGTCACAGAGGAGATCGGTGTGGCCAGGTGTCCTGGCAGAGCCTGGCCTCCAAGGAACACCAAAGGGAGTGGCGAGCCCCCTCCCTCCCAGGAGCCAGGACACTGCTTTATCCCAGCAGCCAAGCTGGGTTGGCTCCCATTCTCCCCCTGCTAGCAGGTGGCAGAGGTGAGACAGAGCAGCACCATAGGGAGCACTGAGAAGTCAGGGTGACCCCCCAAACTCACACTGAAACCACCCCCAGTGCGAGGTCTTAGGAGGTGGAGCCCTTATCAGAAGAGACCCCAGGGAGCTCCCAGTCCCTCCTGCCACATGAGGTCACAGGGAGACGACACTGGATGCAGCCCAGAGGAGTCCTCACTGGAGCCCCACCACACTGCCCCCAATCTTTTTCTGCTTCCAGATGAAACAGAACCAGCTGCCCTGCATGGCGTCTGGGACATTTCAGGGGAAACAGCATGTACAGCCGGCTCGGGCAGTGCGCGTGGGCATCGGGTGGGCACATGGCAGCTATCGCCCCTCCGTGAAGTGGAGGGGGGCTGTCTTCTACAGGGTTTTGATTCACTGGGAGTGTTCCAACTTTATCCATTGCTGGCCTCTCATTTTCTATAGTATCAGATGTTCTCAGGGACTGAGGATTCTGGTGTGCCAACCGAGTGGAGGGGGTCACGCAGGAGCGTCTGGAGAACTGCAGGAACAGATGCAGTCCATGCTCCAGGACGGCCGTCCCACGCCCCGGAGGCCAGGCCAGGTGTGTGCATTATCGGTCACCTGTGGGCCACCACCACACACAATCATGTCGTTCAACAAACCCAGGTTATTAGGAACAGGCACAGGCAGGTGGGAAGTGGCCCTGCCTGGCAGAAAGGGGCGCCTTCAGCTCTGTCCTTCTCTGAGCACCCCACACGGATCTCATCGGGCTCTGCTCTCTCTGGTCTCTTTTCTCTTTTCTGGAGGAGACATTTAACGAGTCATTGAATCCAACCTAATTCTCCCCATTAGGGTCGCTGTCTCCTCGGGGAGGCTGCTTCACTGCTTGGAGGCAGCCAGACAAGGCTCCAGAGCTTCCCCCCAGGACCTGGCCCTTCAACGCTGCCACTCCGGCTGCCACGTACCCTTGATTTTCCCACAGAGGCCCAAAGCTGCGCCTCCAGCCCAGCACCTCCCTGAACTGAGCCCATAGCTTGCCCAGGCCCCCAAACCCACCCTGCCCCACATGCATTCAGCACCCCCTCCTCACCTGCTTGCTCTCCTGTCCCCCCACCACCATCCATCCATCCGTCCACATGCCCATATGTGAATCCCTGGTGGTCCTTTCCATCTCCCTGACCCCCCACATCCAAACATGCACTGAATGCAGCTAAAGATGCCCCCAAACTGCCTTGAACCTGTCCCTCGCTCTCCATCCCTGAGTCCTGCTCTAGACCAAGCCCTCATTGCCTTTCTCCTATGCAGTGCCCTGTCCAGCCACCAGTGACCTCTAAGACAAGACTCAAGGTGGAGAGGACACGACTGTGCTGAGAGACAGCCAGCGCCCGTGTGGGGAGCACACACCCACAACACCCGAGAACTCGACATCTGGAAAGGTCTTTAGTGGCTTGGGAGGTGGCCCTGTGAACTCAGGGGGCCGGTGCCCAGGCCCACGTGGTGTGGGCTGACCGCACAGGTGGACCGCAGACGGAACATTTTCCTCCCAGGAATGAAAATCCTGCCTTTTCCCTCCCCCCACCCCTCCCTCCTGCAGGGGACAGGTGGGCAGACGGGCGTCGCCTTTGGGGGGCAGCCCAGGCTCAGGACACCTCCCTTTCCAGAAGCAGACAGGCGGCAAGGAGGTCTTAACAGCTCACTGGGCTCGGCCCTGAGGAGAGCCCGCTGAGGGTGCGAGGAGCCCGGCAGAGGGGCTACCTAAGCTCGGTCCGTCTGTTGCGAAAGCTACGGAAGCCGCCGGAACCGTCCTGATAAATAACCGTAACTGCTTCTCAGGGCTTCCCACCGCGGTCGCTGCGCTTGGCGCTTCACATCTGTCATCCCGCAGACGCCTCTCCACTCTGGGAGGAGGGCACTTGTCATAGATAAAGACACTGAGACTTAGGGTCATGCCCTTTGATGATGTCACTCAGCTGGTATCCATCAGAGCCAGGGCTCCGAGAAGGTGACTTCCAAGGTGCCTCCTAAATCTAGAGTCCCAAGTATGGAGCCATCCCCAGGGGAGCTGGGGGACACTGGACCTACTCCCAGCTCCCCTTCCCCACAAAGGGGAGGACCTGAGTGTGACTTGGCCTCTTAGGTTCCCCTCCACGCGCTTGGTATTGCAGGAGCCCTGCCCTTCACCCTCTTTACAGCTGCCCCCACATGGCCTCATGGCCCCACCCCTATGCCAGTGTTTCCCAAAGAGCCACGTTCATGCCTCAATATCCACCTTCCACAGCTCCAGACCCAACCTCGGACCACGGACTGGGCGGCCCACAGGTGCCTCAAACCCGCTCATCTAAAGACAACCCGCTCTTTCCCGATCCTGCAGATCGTTTCCACCCTCCATCCGTCATTTCAGCCAGGACCGGGACTCACACAGCATGCGTGTGCTCACACACTCACACACGTCCCCACACTCATACATGAGCTCACACACTCAGACACGCGCTCACACACGCGCACACACTCCCCCCCAAAGTTAGCTCGAGCTCCTGATACAGAACAAGGCCCCACGGAGCCTGAGGGTTCCCCAGAAAGCTGACGTCCCTGATGAGGGTTGCAGGGAGAGGCAGCTGGTGTGACACCATCTCCACCAATTAGCAAATTAGGGTCTCAGCGGACCAAGGCCCTAATTCTTGCACCGAGGATCTTCCACGCTGGGAGGGTTACATCAGGAACCGTGAAGGACTTATGCAAACGATCGTTGCCCTTCACGGGACATTCTCACGGATGTCAAAGGCCGTCGCGGTTCTCAAGGTTCATCACGTCCGCGTCACCTCTCGGAGGCCAAGCAGCGGGGCCAGCACCTCGGCATCCTCACGCAGCACCTCCAGCTTGCCAGCGTCCCAGGAAGCCGCCGGGTCCCACGGGTCCCCGAGCCTGTTTAATATTCATTCGCAGGTGGCTTTGATAATGAATTGTGACCAAGACTACATTCACTTCCCCACATCTTCCCGGACTCTGACTGCAGTCGTGTCAAAGGGCCATGGGGTCACCGTGCACAGTTTCCATAATTTGGAACTGGTCAAGGACTCCCATTCGTTCTGTGACCTCTTTCTAACACGTCAAACTTTTTACCCATTTGCGTACCATCCGGTGGGAGCCGCGCTCTCCCTGGGGTTCAGGGACGCGGGGACAGGCGCCGGGTACGGTCCCCAGCTGTCTGCACACTCCTCTTCCTGGGCGCCTGGAGCAGTCCTCGCAAGTTCTCAGTCTGTCTCTTTTTCTTAACTCCCTTTTTTTGAGGACTACAGCTCATACCTTTTTGGGGATCTCTCTCTAGAAATTAAAATGTTTTCAATTTGTAACTGCGAGTTTCTTTAAAATCATTTTTTTATGGTAGTAAAAAATGCTCTGAAACCACAGAAACCAAGAGACACTTCAAAGCCAGTTTCTAAGGTAAGAGAAAGAGAGAGCAGAGAGCGCTCCTGCCCGGAGACCCCGGCTTCCTGAGGGGCCCTGCAAGGCCTCTGCACACACGTCAGCCTCCCCGCATCTCACGGGGCTCCCGCCCACGAGGAAGACTTTCCGAAATAACACCATTCTGGAAACGTGGGAGCTGCTAACTACTCTCATTAAATTTCCTCTAGGCCGTTGCCATTCAGTACTTGGGGGACCGACTGTGCATTATCTGAGAAATAATAAAGTACACGTTTTTAATGGCCTGCAGCATTAGACGCCATTCGCACATCCCACTTGCTACACACTCATAGTCAGCTTTTAAGCAAAAGTTCCAAAGTGGAAAAGAGAAAAGTAACACTTGTTCTCCCAAAGCAAACAAGGTGGCCTGTCCCAACAGAGTGTTTTTCTTTTTCCCTTAGAAGGGACATTTTCCAGAGAAAATTATTTCTGGGGCCCTTGACTCTGATCACCGTTAAACGAAAACCAAACTCAGTTAACTTGGACTAATCTCAGAGCCGCGAAGGGGAGGCTCCTTCACGAAAGAAAAACATCAGCTGCGCACATGACCCTGTATTTCCCCCGAGATGCACCGTTTTATGGGGGAGCAGGGCGAGGTCAGCTGCTGCCCCCGCCCAATCCCGCTCCCCAGACCCTGGCAGTTCTGTGGTTTCTGCCCGGATCATCGAGCGTCTGTCCAGAAAGTTCTCCCCTAGCCCCACGTCGCCACCTCAGGCGTGAGCACTGCGGCACCTAGGGGACAGCAGGGTCACGGTGCTAACCACAGGCAGCTCCCGGATCAGGAACCACGAGAGCTCCCTCAGGGCAGCCTCCACCGTCCCACCGTGGCCAGGACCTGATGTCCACAGTGTCAGCCGGGACCCTGCCCCTACCAGTGAGGGCTCCTCGCGCCAGAGGGTGCCCCAGCCCTGCCGAACTTGGAGCTCCCCCCTGTGGCCTTCGGAAAACTCCCTAGGGCACCTCAAGTTTCCAGGGCAGCCATGAGCCCCCCACGTCGGTGTTCACATGAGCCAGTATCCGGGATGGGCACTCGGAAACTCACCCTCGGCAGAGGACACGCCAGCAGGGAGAGTCCCACATCCTCCTGAAACTGGGCACCTGGAGGGCAGGTGCTGCAGCAGGTGTCCACCAGGTGGCCTCCCCCTGGGAGTCACCTGCCCCACAGTTCTAGGCTGCAGCAGGGGCCCCAGGAGCAGCACCCACTCGAGGCGAAACAAGGCCAGCACCAGGGGGTCAAAGCTGTCCCAGGGCTGCTGCAGCAGCTGGGGCTGAAACTTGAGGGGAGTTGGAGGCTGGAACCCAGGGCACCAGGGGTGTCCCCACAGCAACTGTCCATTAATCCATTGACTGTGGCTTTATTGACCTGACTTCCCTACTCTCTGCAAACCAGGTCACCCAGAGCACAACACAAGCAGAACAGGGCCCAGCATGGGGAAAGCCACACCCATCCAATTGAATAGGGAATCTGAGCTGCATTAAACAGCAGGGCCCTGGCTCTGCGGTCACACAGAGGAGGCCCAGTCCCAAATGGTGTCCTGGTCAAGAGGCAGAAGAGGTCCTGAGGTGTCCTGGGGCATGCTGGAGTCAGCTCAGGAGCCCCTGCCCTGCCCTGTAGTTAAGGACCCTCCTGAGCCCTCTGCACAGAGCCCCTGGTCCTCGCCTGGGCCCTTCAGCTCTGGCAAACCCTCTGGGAAGCGATTTCAAAGGTGCTCTGCCTAAACGGACCCTCAGAGAGAAGCAGCTTCAATGGCCGAGGGTGAGCCAGGACACCAGCACCAGCTGAGCACACGTGCTAATGGACATTCAGGGCAGTGGTAGCCACAGTCAAGGTACTCTGTGAGCCGATTCTTGAGGGTGACTTTCACGGGCTGCCCCAGGGGCAGGGACATCCTGCCTCTCCCACCTGAAAGGGCTGAGTTGCTCTCAGAGAACTGGGCTCCAACTTTCTGCACATTTTATGTCAATTCCCACAAATCAAACCGCTTTTTGAAGCGGAGGCATTGAGAAGGCCGGTGACAGCCCCTGATGGTTAGAAGCCGCACAACCTGGCTCCCGATGACACAGAACAAAGGGGCTGACAGCCTGGTCGGTCCCAGCCCTGCTTGCCAGCATACACCAAGTCCCCAAATGGCACACACAGAGCTTCCAGTCAGGGATGAAACCGACGCAGCTGCTTAAGAGCAAGAGAAAAATTAAATTAAATTTAAAAGTCCAAGTAGGTTTGGCTGCCTCCTGGCCACAGAGCTAGAGCCAACACTGGGTACCCCGGGACCTTGGCTCTGGGAAACCTTCCACAGCCTCAGGCTGATGCAAACTGCTTGCCAGGAGGAGGTGCATGCCCTCCCCATCCTGAGACCAGCACTGAGGCCCGACATCTCCCTTCAGTCAACTGGTTCTTATGATGAAGCCCCTCCATGCAGAGCTCCTGGAAGAGGGAGGGAAAGCCTATGAGTGGCCAGGAGAATATGAGAGTAAGGGGAGGGGCTCCCCTGGAAAATGACAGGACCCCCCCACCATGCCTGGCCCGAGGCAGCCTGCACAGCAGATTCTAGAGTCAGCCTTGCAAATATAATTCATTCAAATGTGTCCCCTTTGGAGTATATAGATATCTGAATAAAATCCGAGCAGATGGAGCCTGGAGACTGGAGAGGCTGCTGAAGCAGTGGGTCATAGGCTATGGCCATGCTGGCCGGCCATGAGGGGAAGACTGGCTGGGATGCCCTGTCACAGTGGCCCTCTGAGGAGCAGACCCTTCTGGTGCAAACATCCAGTGACCTTCTCTCTGCAGGGGGTATGGCAGGTCAACAACACAGGACACGTGACCTCCACCACCCTAACAACCCACCATCCATCCAGGAAGGTGCACACAATCTAAGCCACGTGGCTGCAGTACATACGGGAAGGTGCACAGGGATCGAAGTGCCCATTGTTCATGGGGCAGCCTGCCAGCGTAGATGAGGAGTGCCAGGGCTCACCTCCAGCCAGTCAGGGCACTCAGGCTGCTGGAGGAAGGGACCAAAGAGGATGTCCTGGGAAGGCCCAGGGCTGAGCAGCACCAAGGCTGAGGCCAGAGGATAACAAGGCCAAAGCACAAACTTGAGCATTTAGCACCACCCTCAGGAAAGCCAACAGGAGACCCTCAGTACCCAGCCTGGCTTTGCAGGATTGAGAAAAGCTGTACACTTTTAAGAATTACCAGCCAAGAGGGAACATGAAGTATGCATCATTCAAGCCCATAGAAAACATCTCAGAACCCTTCAGAGGGCTGACAAAAGGCATTTCTGTTCCACAGCCACTCATTAAAAAACAGAGGAGGTGGCTGCCTCTTCAAATTAAAAGGCAGAAGCACAGGACTTCGAGGAACATGAAAAAGTCAGGGAACATGGCACCGCTGAAGGAACACAACTTCCCAGTCACTAGTTGCAAGAAATGGGGATCCAGCTTGCCCAGCAAACAATTCAAAAGGGTTGTTTTAAGGAAGCTCAGGGAGCTACAAGAAAACACAGAAAGACGATTCCAACAGAATCAGAAAAACAAATGAGCAAAATGACAAATTTAACAGAGATAAAAATCATAAAAAATAACCAAAGAAACCCTGGAGCGAAGGGATGTAATGACCGCGATGCACGGTGCAGGAGAGAGCATTAGCGGCAGGACAGGTCGAGCAGAAGAAAGGTTCTGTGAACCCTAGGACAGATCATTTTAAACTATCCAGTTAGGGAAGAGCAAAGGAACTGGAAGGAAAGAGTAAAGAAAGCCTAGGTGACCTCTGGGGCGTCATTAAGAAGAAAAACCTGTGCATCATTGCAGTCCCAGAAGGAGAAAGAGGGGGAAAGCTTATTTAAAAGCCAATGGCTGCAACCTTCCTAAATCTGGAGAGAGATTTAGATCCAAATTCACAAATCTCATCGGTCCCCCAGAAATTTCAACTCAAAAATATCTTCTCCAAGCACAGTGTAACAAAACTATTTAAAATGAAAAAACAAAGAGAATTTTTAAAGCTGCAAGAGGAAAAAAAAAATCCTTACATACGAGGAACACTCCTCCCTCCACCCCGATGCTACTAGCAGATTTCTCAGCAGAAATCTTACAGGCCAAGAAAGAGCGGGGCGGGATATTCAAATCACTGGAAGAAAATATGCTGGCCAAGTATATGTGATTGTAGTCAAGTTCTCATTCAGAAATAAAGGAGAGAGGAAGACTTTCCCAGACAAGCAAGAGCTGGGGGAGTTTATCACCACGAGACCCGCATTACGAGAAACGCTGGAAGGAGCCCTTCAAGCTGAAATGAAAGGACCCTAATTAAACAAGCAAAACTCAGCACGGTGATGCATGAGTTGTGGCTCACGGCGTATGGAGACCACTGCACGCAACCATGACAACACAGCCTCTACGGTGTACGTGGAACACTGACCAAAATAAACGCTCTTCGGGGCCATGAAACAAGTCTGGCAGATTTCAGTAACGGAAATCACACAGAGCTGGTTCTCGAGTGACCGTGGAGCGAAACTAAAAATAAATAACAGAAAGGTAGTAGGAAAGCCCTCGCATGCTTGGAAGTCGAGCAACAATAACCCACGGGTAAGGGTTAATGGACAAAGGAAAATATCTTGCACTGGGCAATAACAAAAGTGGGAATATTAAGAACTAGGGGGTGAAATTAAAACAGGGCTTGGAGGGGAATTTATAGCCCTACAGGTGCGATATGTGGAAAGAGGGCAGAATGACATGACCGACAATGTTATCTGACCTTTCATCTCAAGAGTCTAGCAGAGCCAGTTAAAGTAGAAGAAACAGAAACCACAGACGGCAGCAGACAGCCATGGCGTGGGAAGCAGGTTTGCAATGTAGGAAGCCAAAGTCGAACCACGGCGTTTAAAAATATTAATAAAATTTAAGATTCCTCAGCAAGAATGTGAGGCAATAGGGGAAGGAAAATGTGCAGTATCATGAACGAAAAAGACAAGTTTACTCGTAGATGTGAATGAAAAAAGGAGCGTTACTAAGTCCCTACAGGCCTTAAGGAGATACTAAAGGACCTTGCGGAATATTTTACATCGCAGAATTTGTAACCTTAGGTAAAGGGAACTTGTTGAAGAACACAACCTAAAAAGCTGGCATAAAGAATAGAACATTGAAATAGCCCTATATCTCTTTTTAAATTTGAATCCACAGTGAGAAAGCTTCTTATAAAGAAAAGGAAGGACCAGGTAGAGTTGCAGGTGAGTTTTTCCAGACCTTTAAAAATAATGATATCTACCTGAAAAAAATACTCTTTCGGAGTCAAGAACAAAGGAGAACACTTGTTAATTAATTTTCTGAGTGCAAGATAATCCTGGCACCAAAAAATGACAAAGACACAATAAAAAAAAAGATAATTATAGTCCAATATCTTTCATGAAGCAGACACAAAAATCCTAATCCAAACATTAGTCATTTGAATCCAGGGTCAAGGATATCATGACCAAATAAGGTTTACTCCAGGAATTCAAGGAGCGAGTTACTATTTCAGTGCCAATAAGTGTTATTCACCAAGTTAACAGGGGACAGAACAAAGCCCTAGGACTAGCTCTAGGGATGAAAGAAAACATTTAATAACATCCAGTACCCACTCATGATTAAAATGCTCAAAACACTGGGACTAAAAAGGGTCTTCTACATACGGTGAGGAGTATCTATTGGGGAAAGAAGACCCTACAGCTAGTAGCATGGTTGATATTAAAATAGGGAACATTTTCCCTCTGGGTTCAGGATGCTCATTACCATCAATTCAGTATCATCATTAGATACGGTGCTGGAGGTATTGTGTCAAAGCATTAAGGGAAAGAGACTGGATGGGAGGTGGATGGGCGAGTGGATGGATAGGCAGGTAGGCAGATAGATGCAAAACAAATAAAAATGTCACGACTCACACATGACATAAATGCACATACAGAAAATCCAAAATAAACTCTGAGAATGAACAGGTGAATTTAGACGGTCACTTTCGGAAACATTATCAATGTAGTCTAGTTTGTTTCCACATATTGGCAACAAAAATCAGAAAAAATTTCAAATGCTGTTTCACAGAGCATCAAAAAATATCAAATATCTGTGAGTAAATTTATATTTTTTCAAGTGCAAGACCTCTACATGGAAAATGATAAAACATTACTGAAATAAAGAACACAGAAGTAGAGGGGGAAATATTCCTTATTTAATGGATTAGAAAAATCATTATCTAAAAAAATGTCAGTTCTTCTCAAATTGATCTCCTGATTCAGTGCAAACCCAATCAAAATCCCAGCGGGTGTTTTTATGGAAATTGACAAGTCAGGTCTAAAATTTACATGGAAATGCAAAGAACTTAAAATATCAAGACAGTGTTTAGGGAAAACGGTAAAGTTGGGAGGCTTAAACTCTCAGGTATTGAGGCTTACTATAAAACTATAGCAATCAGGGCAATTCGGTATTTCTGAAAAGACAGCTAACTAGACCAATGATGTAGACAGAAAACGCAGAAATAGAAAGACACGTAGTCACTTGCTTCATGCAAGAAGGAACCTAGATTCCTGGGGATGGGACAAGCTCTTCAGTGCGTGGCGATGAAGCAACTAAATATCCTCATGAAGAAAAAAGCAAACTAAGCTTTTATCCTACTTCAGACTATATCCAAACGTTAATTCAAGATTTATCATGAATCTAAATGCAAAAGGTAAACCATGTGGTTTTAAAAAGAAAACAGAGGGACATCGTTTCATCACCTTGGGTTGGAAAATATTTCTTCACATGGCAAAACGCACTCACAGAAAAGAAAAAGGTGGACAGATTGGACACGTTGACGTTATGAACTCCTGTTCTTAAAAATATCACCACTGAGTGAAGCTCTGCAAACCAACCATCCAAAAATGAGCTCATATCCGGAATATATGAAGAAGCCTCACAAACCAGGAAAAGAAATCTACCTGATTTTTTTAAATGGTCAGAGACTTGAACAGGCAAATTGCAAAACAGGATGTTTAAACGGCCAACAAGCGCATGCAAAGGTGCCCAACATAGGTCTTCATGAGCAAAAATGCACATTAGACCGTCATTAAATACCTTCACATCCCACCAGGATGACGAAAATGAAAAAGGTTGGCATTTGTGAGCTATGGAAGAGTTAGGACACTCAAAAAATTTAGCAGTATCTGTTAAAGTTCATCACGTGTGCCTTATTATGGCCAAGCCATATTTTTCTTAAAGCATCAGAGTGAGGCCAAGAGAAATGAGTGTACGCGTCTCTGAAAATACATGTCCCAGGACGGTCATATCAGCCCTGTTCACAGTAACCAAGAGCTGCAAGCAACCCACTGTCCAAAGGCAGGACACACAAGGCAGGACCCCCCCCCCCCCCGCCGGTCCCCAGGTGTGGCACAGTGAGCACTACAACTGCATCCCCAGTGCACCTGGACACTGCCGCGGGACCGCAGGGCACTGCGCGTGTGACCCGAGGTCCAGTCCCTGGCAGATGCCAGCAGCAGAGACGCTCTGTGTCCCCCGCACCCAGCCCCCACCCCAAGCTGCTTCTTTCTTTCCTTTAAACAGCATCTATCTGAGCCAGGCAGAAGCAACCTCTGGTGACTGGCTGGCTTCGAGGTCGTGCCGTTAAGCCCCTTGTCACATTTATGGAAGAAAAAAAAAAACAAAACAGAGAGAGCCCTCTTCTTACCGACACCCACGTGGCTCACTCTATGCTGCGGTCAGGGCTGGATGGGATCACAGCGGAGAGTTACGGCCCCTTCATGTTTATTGGAGCAGATAATTCTCATATCTCATAGCCTATTTATTTCATTTGGATCGGCACAGTTTCGCGGACTTCTCCAAGCCACAGCAATTATTTCTGCATCTTTCCCTTTACGGCTTACCATTAAGGGACTGGAAACAATTCTTTGACCTGTGGCGCTGGAAACAATATTCTCAGGCTGGGAATTCAGACGGGTTACAGATAGTTTACATCCGAGAGGGAGAATTATCCCAAGGACTTCCGGCCCTGGTTATTGAATTGTGCGTTTCTGAGTCATTTCAACAAGAGATCTTACCCTGTAGCATACGCTTGAGCTTGAAGGGAAGACCCAAACACCGAGTCTCCTAGGACTCAGGGAACTGTATCTATCGACTTTCTATAAAGCACCAAAAAGCCAATGAATCCGTCCCTCTGATCTCATTAAAACATAAAATTTAGAGCCTGTACTTTCTTTATACAGAATCTAGTTGCAGAACCTCATAAATCTTTAAAGAAACCATATATTAAGTTATTTTAAAATATATATTTATAGGGTTGTAGATTTCGTTTGGAAGCCAGCTCAGTAAAGGGCAGCCCTGCGGTGAGCTTTACGTAAGTCTAAAGGGGAAAAGTCCCCACTTCAAGGCAAAACATGAGCTTCGTCACCACTCGCTAATTGGGGACAAGGCGAGGAGCAATGCTTGTCAGTCCTGTGGCAACACCGCCGTCCGATCCACCTTGCTCCGCATGGAGAGTTGAGATCAATTTAAAACCCAAACCACAGACACCTGAAGACAGATGCATCCCAGTCCGTCAGGCCTGCAGTTAATCACTGTTGCCCCAAAAGCTACTTCATTAAGGTAACCGAGGAAAACCGAGCACAGTTCCGCCGTTTAAAAGGTTTCAATCAGAATGATGAATGGCGGTCTTTGGGTAGCTTATTAACATGTTTAGAAATGTACGCGTTTGCTTTGGTTTTTTGTTTTTTGGGTATTTTTTTTTCCTCTCAAGAGAAAAAACCTGGAAGGTCAGCAAAGCTCCGACGACTTTCTGGTTGGGAATCTCTACCTGACAGACTGACGTGCCGGGACTCGGAGGGAAGGTGCCTGGCGATGAACGACCCCGAGCCCTCGTTTCCCAGAGGAGGGGCCTGGACCCAGGCAGGGGGCTGACCGACCCTGTCGCAGGCCACGCGGTGGCCAGGCCCCCCCGACACACCGTTCGCGCTCTCTCTGAAAACCTGTTCACATCTAATCAATGGAAATAAAGGCAACACGCGGCCCATAGATGAGGGGCCTCCGGGGTACAGGGTGAGACGGACCCGGGGACACACCCCACACGCCTCCTCGTAGGCTGCGGTCTGAGTGGGGGCCGGGAACGGGGGCCTCCGAAAGTTCAGGCCATGGCTCTGCTGTCCCTTTTCCTTCCCCCCTTTGAAAAAATGACGGGGCGACACACTCACGATTCTCCCTGTAGAGGCATCGTGGAAGCTTCATGAGGGCGTTAGGGGGAAACCCCTTCGTTCCCAGCGAGCCGACGTTTACCCAGCGCTGCTCTTCGGGGGCCGCCCTTACAGGCGGGGCCCAGGGGAGACACAAACTGGAGTCTCCTCCAGACCCTCTTGGGGGGCACCCGGCGAGCACCCCGGCACAGGCCCAATACGGCAGCTCTGCCCAGCCTCCGGCGCTGCTCTCCTCAAGGGTAAAGTGCGGATCGAATTCAGCAGCTGAATCGAGAAGCAGGCGCCTCGTGCGGGCCCTTGTTGGGAGGACAGAAGGGGCCCCAAGGGCAATCGCGTGTCTGCCCGAAGGTCAACGTGGAATCGGAGCCGTGTGTGCCCCGCAGCTGGGAGAGAGAGGACACGGGGTCCCGTGGGCCCGGACCTCAGCGCCGCGCGTTTTCATTTCCAAAACGGCCTCGCCCGGCCCTCGCGTTGCCGGCGGTGATGACCCACAGGTGGGAGTCCCGTCAGAGACCCTCCCGGCCCTGGGCCCCGGCCCACGGGGACCTGACCAGCGCAACCAGGACTAACAGCTAATTGCCAGCCTGCAGCCGATGACACGAGAGCGTCCTTGGAAAATCAGGCCGCAGACTTCAGAAAATGAAGTCGGTACTGAAGTGAGCCGTTGGCGACAAGACCAAACGTAACCTCCCGAACCGTCGAGTCACAGGCAAAGCCTTCACCCTCGGGAGTGACTGTGGGTCCAGGGGCCCCCTGAGCAGGTGGGCAGCAGGACATCCAGGACTCAGCACCCCTCCCCACCCAGGGGTTAGACACACGCTCCTCTGCTGAAACGGAAACTGTGCCCCCCAGTGGCATGCCCCTGACCTGCTCACGGCCACCAGCCAGAGACAGACGCCAGCCCAACAAGCTCCATCTAGATGACTCGTCCCAGAAGCCAGAGGACTCCGGGGACTCTGGGCTCTATGGTACACGCCGCGGACGAGCTCTGCGGGAAAACTCTAATCAGGGTCACAAAAGATCAGGAGCAGCTGCTGTGATGGGTCTCAAGGCACCGAGGCATTTGAGCTGGGAGTGGTTAGTCATTTGGTGCCAAGTTGGGGCTCCCCGCCCTGGAGTTCCAGTCCCAGCCTCCCGATCCCTCTCCACCCGCGGTCACCAACAGACGGGAGTTTGAAAGCTCTGGGCTTAGGGACGTGCGAGGCTGGCGCGCGGCTAAGTCAACAGCCAGCCAAGCAGCAAGGCCACGCTTTTTGGGTCTTTTCATTAAGCAAAGTAAATTGCACTTCAGAATTTGTTTCTGCGAGTGACTTTGCAAAGCTGTGCTTCTTGTCTCAAAACTCCCGAGTTCGGAAGACGCCTTGAAATGCCTCTTCATTAAATACTGTCACCAAGAGAGGCATGAACAAGATAAATTAACCGCGGCCCAAAACTGAGCTGCCGAAGCGTGAATGGGGCACTGGGGGAGGGCTTCTGGGGGGGCCAGGAGAACCCCCCGCAGGCCAGCCCACGTGCTCCTGGGGAGGGCACCACGGGGAGCACTCGACCCCCATTCCCAGGGGAGAGTAAGCTCCCAGGAGGGCTCATGGATAGGCCAGAGCCAGACTGCTCGAGGCTGAAGCCACCACTGTCAGTGTCACCAAAACACTAGCTTGAAAGGGGAAGGAGACGAAAAGGCTACGAGCATCCAGCTGCACACACTCAGGTGCGCGAGGTGAGCAGCAGAGGCCCCGAGGCCCCTCCCGGGACCCCCGGCAGGCACACCAGGCTGGGCGGAAACGCCACGTCGGTCAACACCAGGCCTCTTCATTCCCCCCAAACGCCGGTTGTTAGGGCTCCAGGCACCCCATCAGCTACTGCCTGGCGGGTGTATTAATCTCCTGGGGCTGCCATAACCAAGTACCACAAACGGGGGCCTGAAAACAACAGAAATAATTCCCTCACACTTGTGGAGGCCAGAAGTCCAAGACCAAGGTATTCACAAGAACAACAGTTTTATAAGACTCAGGGCCCACCCTGAGCCAGATGACCTCATCTTAACTAATTATGTCCATAATGACCCTGTAAGGTCACATTCTGACTCCTGGGGTCAAACGCTACCTAAGCTTCAGGTTTTCCTTTATTTTGTCAGACATCAAGTTCCCACAACCGAATGTCACTTAACCCTGAGGAGACTCCTGAGAACTAAAAATAAATCAATTTTGTGCTTTAATTTAAGCTAGAATGTGCCAGCTTTTTATATGTAAAGAAAACATAACATTTACTGACAACAAAAAGGTTTTTAGGAATATTTTACCGGAAATACATTTGTTTATTTTTTAATTCTCACGCAAGGACATGCTTATTGATTTTAGAAAGAGAGAGAGAGAGAGAAACATCGATTGGTTGCCTCCTGTAAGAGCCCGGACCACAGGGATCGAACCCACAACCCAGGTGTGTGTCCTGACCAGGAATCAAGCCCGCAGCCTTCCGGTGCACAGGAAGATGCTCCAACCACCTGAGCCGCATCAGCCAGGGCAGAAGTGCCTTGGTTTTTATAGGCCCCTAAGATAACTGCACGTAGATGCACTCACACACGTACACACGTGCACACATGCATGGGCACACTTATGCATGCACAGGTGCACACATCAACTGAGGGTGAAGAGACGATCCAGGGAATTTTGGTTTCACAGTTTAAAAACAAAATGAACAAGCGATTACGGTCAGAATAACTTCCGCTTCCCAACTCCCGTCGGAACTGGAAAGACCAAAATGAGCAACCGTGGCGTTTCCAAATATCCACCAGCAGCCGCTCCATGAGGCGCAGGGCTCCGCATCGCTCACACCTGCCTCCCTGGCACAGGGAGACCAGCAGCAGGAGTGTGGAGGCATCAGACCAGCCCAGGCCCTCCACTGGTGACCGCATTCAGCCGTGGATCCTTCTCCCTGACCCCCGCTTTCCAGGTCAGTGGCTGGGCTCCCTCGCAGCACCCACCGGTGCTGCTCGGACCCCGCAGAAGTCCGTCTATCTCTGACCAGAACCACGCCTCCCCGCTCCCTCGAGAGTGCCTGTGGCCCATGCAAGGTGGCATTTGTGCATCAAACTGGTAAACATCTTCTCAGTCCCTCCGTGAAGTAGGCACCTCTGGGCAGGGGCCACTCAGAAGACAGCTGATCCTGTCATTTGGGCAGAATATTGATGTGATTTAAACCATTGTGAGGAGGTACCAGCCTCCAAACGCCCGTCCTGTCAGTGACGTAAGGTAGGTTCAATTTGTTTTAATTATGTGGATAATTGCTGGCATTCAAATTTAATTAAGAGAGATGCTTCTGGCTTTATTTATGTTGGGCTTCATATCTCTACCCATCTAACATCTAGGGATTAACAAGAAAGGGAACTATTTATTCACGACCCCTGGGGGTTGGAGGAACACAATGCCGGCTTCTCTGCAGATGTTGTTTAGACACCAGCCCCTCACCAGCAAACGGCTGCTGCCTCCGCTGGGCAGGGAGGGGCCCAGGGGCTGCAGATCCGAAGGTGATGTGGTGCTTCCCTGCCTGGGGGGGGGAGGGGGACACCAGGCTCCAAGTGTAACGGCCCCCCCACCTCAGAAGGGGGGCCTAGGGAGGGCTTCTGAGGAGGCAGCGTGAGTCTGGGCTTCAAAGGAGGGCAGGAGGCATCAGGTGGGAGGGAGGGGGAGAGAAGACGGATTCCAGGTGGAGGGACAATTCTCTGCAGAAACCTAGAAATCATTGAAAGCTTTTGATCTGCCTTCTCAGGTTCCCAAGTAATGAGATGAGGGTTGTTTGGAAAAAATGTCAGAAATTTCAACAGCCTCATGATACTGGAATACACCGTATGAACAACTGTGGCTGGCATGAATCCTAAGCATTTATCTCTCATAAATATTTTGTAGGTCCTCATAGTGTGATTTCTTGGTCCATCACCTACCACTTCTGACTCCCTGTGTTCCCATCGGAACCCAGCCAATGAGAGGGCGGGAGGGGAGCCTCCTGGTATTTACTTCTAAGGGACCTTGTCTATGGAGGGCACCCAAGATGTTCCTGGGATTTCTCCTTTACTTTAAGGTTCAAAAATAGAGAGTCACAGAAATTCTGTGTCAGAGGGACAGGGGTGGGGCTGGCTGAGGGTGCAGCATGAAGCAGAGTAAATAGCAATTAGCCAAATGACTGATGGAATCAAGGGCAGGCCATTCTGTAAACAGGCGTCCAAGAGCATTCTGGGCAGCATCAATATCAGATTTGGAGTTTGAATTTAAAGAAAGAAACAGTGGGGGAAGACAAGGAGGGCCTCAACTAGAGGTGTGGGGTAAAAATGAAAAGCTGGGACAGACAGACAGGGGAAAACTCAGAGGAGTCAGATCATGACGATTGGAGGTTGGGCAGAGAGGGGCAAGGAGGAGCCTGGTGAATTGGGGAGCAGGAGGCTGGGGGGGCATTTGGAAAGATCGGTTTTGGGTGTGTTGGTTGTGAAGTGAGGTCAGGACATGCAGGCGGTGATAATCAGCTGCAAACACAAGCACAGTGGACGTCTTTCTAAGGGGACAGGACCCCAGGCTCCACGTCTGTCCTGCTACCCCCCAACCTCAGTTTCCAGGCTAAACATGGGAATTTAATACCTGACCTCAAGGCCAAGGTGAGGATTAGAGGTTGTGAGTCCTCATAACTGGGAGCCAATGTTATTGCTGTCAGTGCAGGGCTGGGGTTTACTGAGGGCACAGGTTCAAGAGCCATCTCCGCAGAGGGGAGCAGAGGCCCATGTGAGGAGCATGCAGGGGGCTCAGCACCTAGGAGAGCGCCCCTGGCAGGCGTAGGATGGGGGTGGAGGGTGGAGGAGAGAGCGTGGGATCCTGTGCGACAGGGAGAAGTACCCAGGTCAGGTACCCCACCGCCCCTGAGTCCACCAGCTGCCCCTCCCGGAGGCCTGGAGGCCTGGTGCCATGGCCGTGGCTGCCTTTTCTAGAGCCATCCAATGCTCACATGACTAGGCTGGAGGAGCGGAGATGCCATGAGCTGAGCCAACCACAGGTCTCTCGCCCAATTTCCAAACCTGGCACTGTTTGCTGCAAAGGGGGCTGGCAGAGGCGGATTGGCAGGACTTGCTGGCAGCTTAGATCAGTGGTTGTAAAACTGAACTGAAATCCTTGTTTGCAGAAAGAGTCCCTCTCTCTGGAGAGGCCACCCTCTTTAACCAAGCGTGCCAGCCCAGCAGCCGCACTGAAAAAGCAGCCCGGTCAGCTGGCGTCGCCCGGGAGTGGGACACACCCTCCCACCTCACCGCAGCGCATGGGAAAGATCACCGACCCCTGCGCTTGGTGCCCGTGACAGCTCACACTTCCCGAGCTCCTACAGTGCACCAGACAGGATGTTGTCTCATTTAACCTGATCACACCTAAAACACTGGCTCGGGGAGCGGTGTCATCCTCACTGCACAAATGACAAAGCAGAAACACAGACAGGCTAGGGGAACGGGAGTCAGCACCCCTCTGTCAGCCAGGCCCTGAGGTAAGGACAGGCTGTGATCCTGGAGCTCGTGGGGCATGGACATCCGGCCTCCCCAGGTCCCCAACCTCTAGCCCCTGCTCCCTCCTGAACTCAGACACATCCACGTGGAGCTTCATTCGGTATCATTCTCAACAAGGAACTGCCACGCTCTGTGGGGACTATAGATGACACGCCCATTTACAAAAAGACTAAGGCCCATTCGTGTCGCAATTAAAATATCTATTGCAATTTTCCAAATAAAATGCAGATCACAAATACTGGGCATCGCCCCTAAGTAATGACTCCGTTGTAGTCAAGGTTTCTGATCACTCACGTGCCCGTGCCCGTGAACATGGCTCGCAACCCTTCCCTAATGTACCTGAGACAGGTAGGCTTTCATTTGTCCCCAGAGGTGTCATCTGTTAAAGGACTGGCATAAGTCTGATATTGTCTATTTATCAAGTTGACAAGAAAAAATGGAAGACTATTCTGTTTTCAGATAGTCTATGGGCCCCACCAGCACACGTGCACAATTCCCTGAGCACTTGGCCAACCAGTAAGTGGAGAGTTGTCGGCAACTTAATAAACCTCAGAAGGTGGTGGGTTCCGGCTGGAGAGGCTGATTGTTCTGGGAGCACACGCCCTTCAGGCAGCGGGAGGCAGATGGGCCTCTGGGGTAATCCCCTGGGTGTCTGTTTCTCAGACTCTAGTATGGAATTGAACTTTCAAATCAAAGGTTAAACATTGTTTAAATTACTGGGGTAGTTTATTTTCCCCACACCGGCAGCCCGCAGCGTCCTGCTGTTTTGCTGATGAATCTTGAGCCCGGATAGGGTATCATGTCCACCTGCTTGACCAGCGACACTGACTCTTCTCTGAGTCCCCCGTCATCGGGCCCTGAGCCCACCTCCTGGCACTCGACCTCCCGGACAGCGTCAGGAGCAATGCAGGGAGGGACACGGGATTCTGGTGGGTAGAACATACCTCGACCATGGTGTCGCAGCTCACGGCCATTCTAGAACGCCCATGGGAACAGACTGGCAAATGTGGCAGCTTTGTCGTTTTCAAGCTACTTCTGCCAAGAAACGAGTCACTTGACATTTCTGAAATTTATATCTAAATGATTATAGGTGGTAATTGAAAGTATTAGAAGGCATGCTATGTGCCAAACAGTTAATTGAAAAATTTAAAAGCATGCAAACTGAAGGGCATTGCCAGTTAAACAACTTCACATTGTAGGTTGCTGTCAATCCCACCAGGCTCACAGCAGACACATCGCAAAGACTCATCCCCCAGGGTGAGTTGGGGTTTGAGAGGGTAAACGTGTGTGGGGGGGGCATGTAGAGACGGGGCCAGGAGGACACTGTGCTCACCCGCATGTGGCCCAAGGCGAGCCCAGCCAGAGGCCCGTAAACAAGGTGATGCCAGGGCTGGTCCTCCTGGGGCTCTGAGGGAGGACCTGCCCTATGCCTCTCCCCTACAGAAGCAAAAGTGAACTACATGCCCGTGACTTTCATCTTTGCTTCTCTAGTTTAGGCTGAGCTGGCTTCATGAGAGCCTTCACTTCTTAGAAGGCTGGGCACGTGGGGCCTGTGATATCTTAGGGGTGCTCTTGCCAGCCCAGTGTGTCTGCAGCCCCCACCCCAAGGCCCCCAGTTTGTTCAAGCCTTCACACCTGGATATCACCCCCCCACCACACTAGAAGTCTCCTGACCACATCAGACTAGAAGTCTCCTGACCCAGCTCTGCTATAGCCCAGTAGTCCAAGACCCTCAGGTATAAATGGCACTATTTGGCCATGACCAGCCCCTGGGCGATGGGGAAGCACAGATTGTGTCCAAGTATCCAAATGCCACTTGTGCTCACGTGTAAAAACACCGGCTCACTCTACCTCCCACGTGTCCAGAATCAGGCTCGTCTCTGACCTGCAAGGTCCCAGGTCCCACCTGCGTTCTCTTCAGTTAAAAACAGTTAAAAAATGCATAGCTAATAAACTATGTTCATCTTTAGAAATGATGTAAATGTCATTAGAAACTAACCTGAGCTTACTGGCTTGTCTTAATTCTTGACAGGTATAGAATACAGCATTAAAAATGCAATTAACTCGGGCATTGGGGGAGAAACAAACCCATCAGAAGGATGTTTTTTGGGTGAGAGGAGATATTTACATCCCATAAATCTTAACATTCTGGCGGTCATGCCCCCAAATAGGACTATGGTAGTATCCCAAACATCTCAACTCTTGGAGGCAAGTTTCAAGTCGGCTGTTATAATGGATCAGATGAAAAAAAAAAAATAAAGGCTCTCCCAGACTAAACCATTTCCCAGTAAAGCAGGGTGGTTTAGAAGTCAAAGAGAGGTTTGGCCAGGCCCCCTAACAGAAAAAAACTTTCTGTAATGGTTAGTTTTATGTGCCAACTTGATGGGGCCACAGGATTCTTGATGTGCTCAGCTCTTCCCACTCTTACCCTTATAAGCTTGGACCCGTGCCCAGCCCTTTAAGGATAGTTCTCTTAATACACACACACTTTTCCCATGGCAACCCAAGGTGCCAGGCGTCTGGGTCAGATGCCACATGCTGCATCTGACATAAGGACTGGGGATGGGCCACATTCTTGATGCCCAAATGGTGAGGTGGTTTGCCAAAGCTCATCATTGTGACTGTGCCATCAGTAGCCAGAGGTGGGGCAGAGGAGCAGGAGCTGAGTGGTACCCTATCCCCCTGCTCACTCGGGGAACACAGACAGCCCCTTCGCCTACACAGACACCCCCAGGACTTCTGCAAGACGCCCCATGGCACCCTCTTCCTGCCCCAGGGAAATTGCAAGTGACTGTTGGGTCCCCGTGGGCCCCAAAAGACAATCACAAAAATAACCCAGCCTGATGGCGGTCAACTTCCCTGAAACCAGGCGACCAGCCTTGGCAGGGACTCCAGGGAGCTGACCACAAGCTCGGTACTGGCACCAGGCACTCGGGTCTCACTGGACACACGCAAGGCTCAGTCCCAATCGGTACTAATCGCAGGCTGCTGGTCTACCCTCCTGGCTCGGCTGTTTAGCAAAAATTACATTTCATTACATTTTATACTAATCAGCTTTCAGAGTGGAGGGCAAAGTTAATTCGACATAATTCCATGCTCTCGAGTAAGCTTTATTTTCTGGATTACCGTTCTTTGCGGTAACTATTTTATGTTCCCGTGTAATAACAGTGTTCTTTGCATCAGGGCAGATGCGCACCAGTTGCTGGCTTAGCCAAGCACCAAGAGCCCGTCTTCATTTCGGCGTGAAGTCAGTGGCACGTGGCCTCGGTTACTTCGACTTCAATACCGTGTTATTGGTGGAACAAGTGTTCTCTAAAGTGGGGCTTAATGAATCAGAACCAATTTGAACTGCAGTCTGGCTTAAGATCCCGCAGCCTGCCAACTTAGTGCTCCTATGAAACGCCCGAGCCTCGGGCGCCCAGACCTTCGGCTGTATCTGGATTGCGCACCCTCCCAACGAGCCTCACTCGTTGAAATGAAGGGCAGCGTGCGAAGGCGAGGGCTCGGCCCACCGCCAGCCCGGCCCCGGCATTTGTAGTTTCGCTCTTTCCTGATAAATGCTTAGCACGCATTTGCCCAAACTTGTTCCTCGAAAGCCAATATTGAGGCAAACAAATGCCAGGTTTATGGAAGCTTAACTATCGCACATGGAAGTAAGGTTTGGGGGTTTGGGTCACCTGTAAGTTCACTGTCAGAAAACAGAGCGACACACACCGTACAGGCCAGAGCAGCCGGGCTGCCTCAGTAGAATCGCCACCTCTGGGAAGCAGCAGGTAGCGGCCGTGCCCCGTAACTGGAACTTGCCCTGAGTGTTAAATTCCTCTCTTGGGAAGACGACGCGAGGACAGAGAACAATCCAGACGGTGAAGGGATGGAAACCAGGCCTGAGATACGGAGGAAGGCCGGCCACGGGATCTGCGTGGGTGTCGGCGTGGGACTGGGACGGAACAGGAGAAAGTGAGCCTGTGGCATAAGCCCTGATGCGTGGGCTCTGCGGGCATCCTCGGGCCCCACACTGCTCGGGCACTCAGAGGCGGGCAACATTTTCATTAGTGGCCCAGGATTTCAACCCGACAGGGTGACTGGACCGAGGAGGAAGGGCCTTGGCGAGGCAGGTCTCCTCTCTGCCCCCTCTCTGTCCCTCTCTGCCCCCTCCCCCCCACGTGTCTGCCCTGTGACCACCCCGGCAAGCACCTCGCCCACTCCGTCTCCACCACAGGCCGCAGGGCATCGGTCATCACTACCAAGGAGGGGCAATGGGTCCCGCTTCCCTGCAAGCCAGATCCTTAATGACGGATCCAGACAGCGCCTCCCCGTCCCCACAGTCAGTTAGCTGCGCTCAGCCTTCCACAATGACACGCACACGCCGGAGAAGCTGAGTGCTCGGAGTGGGTGAGATTCCCACAGGCGAGGAAGGAGGTAACTTCCCAACGGCTGCTAATTACCAGCCGTGCAGGCCGGTCCTTCCTCCCGAGACTCCAGCTCCCTGACAATCACGACGCTGTACCACGGAGGGGACGGAGCCCCACAACCCACGGGTGTTGTGTGGGTCACGAGGTCCTGGAAGGCAAGTAAAAGACCCCCAGCGCCTGGCCAGTGTCTGCTATTTACTTGAGCAGAATAGCAGAGATTCATTTTACACTCAAAAAATATAAAATAATTACAGCTCTATCAACATTAGCATTTAGGTTTGAAATATTATGACTCCAATGTCTAATTAACATAGTAATTAGACATATTAATATATTTCCTTCTTCATTTCAAATCCATAATCTACACTAATTGCTTTTAATGCACTCACTCTGGATGGATGCTGATATTTTAGAGTGTAAAATTATAACTTACCCCATTAGCTAAAAACCAGCGGCAGCAAAGTCGTCTCTGACACAATTAGGCTTTGAGTCTGTGTTGTTACTGCCAGCGGTCCTAAGAGACGTGATATTTTCATTTGCAAATTAGGTGGGACAGGGTGACTGTGAGCACCTCTCCCCCGCCCGGCTGCACAGACGCCCCAGAGAGCAGGGCGGGCGGAGCCCCGTCAGCACTGAGGAGGGCGACTCGGGACACGGGCGTGGGCGCCCCTCTTCCCGGAGTCAACAGCAAGCAGAGCCCAGCATTTCCCACTGGTTTCACGAAAGGCTCCCGAGGCCCTAAAGGAAGGTGGAGACGTGAGCGCCTGGGACCTGGGGTGCTTGGTCAGTGCGCAGTCACCGGCCCACATACCTTTTCTCATCAGCACAGACTCAGCACCCCCGGGGCCCACAGCCCCTGGCACCCGGCCACGGCACCGGGCCACGGCACACCGCCCAGCCACGCGCCCTGCTCCCGCCCCTCCAGTGATCCCTGCAGAGGGCAGTCCTGGAGTCTCGGGGCCCCCTCACCCCTTCCACACATGCGCTCGGCAGCTTAGTGAGGGGAGGGTCCCTGCACGCGAGGACGCAGGGCCCTGGGTTTTATCAGGGACATGGTGCCCCACGGCTCTCTCACACCAGAACCAGTCACATTCTCCCGCCCTCCACCTGAACAAGAGGCTTCATCCTGCACCGAGGGCCCCGTGGCCTCAGAGCCCAGAATCATTTGAGAATAATATCCCGTGGCCATCACTGGGAGCAGATCCCGCAGGGAGACTCGAGCAGACGGGGGGAAACCAATGCGAGGGGAAGCCCTGAGCCAGCCCCGGCTGATGACCAGGACTCGGGCAAGGCCCTTTTCCCCTCTGAGCCCATCTGCTCGTCCGAGAAGAGGCAGACCCAGTGGCCTCCAAAGTCCCTCCCAACGTTAGCCCTGGCTCAAAGGCCACCTGACCTGTGCCCTCTTCCCTGAGGGCCGGGGGCGCCAGAAGTTAGCCCCTTCCTTCAGGAAGCCTGGAGCTCCCGCCTGTACCGAGGTGCACCTGCAGTTACCCTAAGGGGTGTGTTTCCTGCAGGGACTGACCCTATTCTCTGTCCTGCAGGGGAAGAAAAAATATTCATTGTCCGGGGCCCACACATAGATCAGGAAAAGGCACGTTAACAAGAGACAAACACACACAGTCTTATTAGCACATGCTGCCCGTGGGCACAGGAGCCCTCGGGGATGAGTAACTCAGGCTTACACAGCATCTTCACAGAACAACAAAGTGAGCCCTGGCGGGTGTGGCTCAGTTGGCTGAGCGTCACCCTGTGCACTGAAAGGTGGCCGGCTCCATTCCCAGTCGGGGCACGTGCCTGAGTCGTGGGCGGCTCCATCCTCAGTAGGGGGTGTGCAGGTGAAAGCTGATCGCTGTTTCACTCTCACGTTGATGACTCTCTCTCTCTCCCTCTCCTTTCCTCTCTCTCTAAAAAACTCAATAAAATATCTTTGCATAAATAAATAAATAAAATTGTAGAGAAATAACAAGACAAAGGAAAAGGGCTTTAGGTTTTGGGGGATGGTGAGCGGCAAACTGTAGGAAGGTAACTACACTTCAGCTCAGAATAATCTTTACGCCAAAGTGGCCTCTCTGGAGGCGGCACATTCTCTAGCTTGGGTCCCTAGCACTGAGCCCGGCGCCCAGGGGCTGCTCAGCACAGGCTTCTAAGGAGGAGCGTGCGCCCACCCGGCTCCACCGTCAAGATGAGAATCTGCCTGACGTTTCCCCGGTTCTCTGGCCCATGCCGTCGTATATCCTATTCGTCTCAAACACCACGCACTCTGCTAATGAGACATCGGCATTCCAAGTCTACCCCCTGATGTTGGGAAGACGCATTTCATCTCTCAATTAAAAGCTGGTTTTCGATGTCCGGCCCTGTTCCGAATCACCATTACCTCTTTAATTAATTTAGCATCTCTCCACCAGCAGTCGCTAAATGCCCAGCAGAGATGGGAAAACTAACCCAAAGCCAGGAGCCTCCGGAGCACCAGGAGATGGTTGGCCACTTGAATAAGAAAGCATTTAGCTGACAACTCTGGGCTTTAACAGCAATTAGTCAAGAAGGAAACACAAAGCATGGGCAGGGGCCAGTGGCAGGCCCTAGGCCAGGCCAGGGAGGACCTTTGGACCCAGACCTGCATTTGAACGGGAAGGCTTAATTAGCTCCTGGGGGAACCAGCCTCTGCCGTTCGCATTTCAGGGAGGTTTCCTAGACCTTAGTTGTTCTCCTAGGAGTTTTGTTTTTGCTTCTGTTTCCATTCTTTTGAGAAACTGGTTCTTCAAGACCCAAGTCAAAGGAGGCGTTTCTCTGTGGTGGCCTTGGAGGGATGTTGCTGAGGCCTCTGGGCTTGGCTTACCATCTGCTCTGGTCCTGGGGCCAGAAATGATCTGGACAAGAGCCTAGGATGACTGCAGACCAAAGAGCCTCCATGTGGAGGGAGCCCGGGTAGCAGCACTGTGGGCCACACAACCCTCTAATAAAGCCCATGCTTTCGGCCACATTTCAACTTATTGAAAAAAAAAGCCCTGTCTCAGCAAGCCACTTGGGATCAACCCAGAGCAATATCTCCTGGTAAGGGTCCACCTGAGTCATCAGACTCCCCCTGCAGGCAGGAAAGCCTGCGTTGGCTGGACACCCATTGTGGGTCATTGGCTATGATGCAGCCCTAGAATGTAGAATTTAGACTGTGGGGTGCCAGCCTTGGCTGGCCTCTAGAAAGCTTTGTAATAAGACTGGAAGGCACATGCAGATGCCTACTGCTCCCAGGAAGGATCAGGTGGCACCAGTGGTCCCAGCATAGGGCAGACCCACGTCACCTCTCTGGGAAGGTCTGGGGCAGCTGGGTCTGTGCCCAGTCCAGGTCACCATGTGCCACCAGCTGAGTCTGCTCCCCCCTGTGGGACAAGGGACTCTCCTCGACCCAGAGGGACCTGGGACCTGGTATCCCAGTTGGGCATCACACAGCCACACCAGGACCCAGGCCTCAGGCCTCAAGGCAAGTGTGCTCACCAATATCTCCAGCTCCATCTCTTCCTCTGCCCCACCCCTGGGGGCTCAGACGTGACCACTGACTTTCTTTGCCCAAAACAAAGGAGAGGACTATTCTGGACAGAAAATGCAAGCATCAGTGTGGGAGCCTGTGCTCTTCTTGAGAGTTGTGACAAAGCCTGAAGACTGTTGAGACTGCAGTGCCCGAGACTGGTGAAGCCTGGTCATCAGGATCCCTGCCTGACAACAGAGGAACCAGCCCCTTGCGCTGCATGAGATATACGCACGGACAACGAGAATCAGAGGCCGGCTGCTCCCTCAGCATCCCTCCTGGCCCTACCCAGCATGACCAGAGCTGAGCAGCCCACTCGCCAGCTGCACAGATGGGCTTAAGCAGGGACCTCCAGTCACCATGAAAGGCCTCAGAGGCCCTGGCTGATGTGGGTAAGTGGTTAGAGCGTCGGCCCGTGGACCAAAGGGTCATGAGTTTGATTCCTGGTCAAGGGCACATACCTGGGTTGCAGGTTTGATCCCTGGCCTCAGTCGGAGCACATTCGGGAGGTAACCAATCGATGTGTCTGTCTCACATTGATGTTTCTCTCTCTCTCTCTCTCCCCCCCCCCCACCCTCCCTTCCACTCTCTCTGAAAATCAATGGCAAAAATATTCTCAGGTGAGTATTAACCAAAATAAGCAAATAAAGGCCTTGGAGGTCCTGGGAAGGCTGCTTGACCAGGGTCACTGTCCTTGACTTCAAACATATCAACTGCTGGCAAAGATCACTGTCTGGATATCCAGGGGCTGGTGGCTGCAGACCCTCCACAGACCCATCCACGTTTCCTGCATCACACAGGATGGCAATTTACACTTTAAAGTGGCCTCTGCATTAATATGACTGTCTCCTGAACGCCCCCGGTAGAAACACCCTTGTCAGAAGCCTCCCTCCCAGGCAAACAGAATGTATCACGTTGTCCCATCACCTCAAACCCCCCTCACTGGCCCCTGCACCTTCCAAATGCACAAAACCAGGAAACAATAAGTCTTCTCACTCGGGCCCAGCAAAGGATCTGCTACGGCTCTTCCAATCTTGGCTGCTCTGAAATCTCTCGAATTTCTTCTACCTTCCAAGGAGAAGTTGATGGGTGCGCCTCTGTGCTTCATCCTCCAAGACAGAAGAAAATGCACGGGGTTTCCGAAGACTTCAACTGAGTTTCGTCTAAAGAGCATCCAGGTTCAGTGTCTTTATAGAAAAATGTCAACACCAATTTCCAGGAGAGGGAGGAGGTATCCGTGTCAAAAAAATTATATCCAGAATTCCCTGATAGAAGGGGACACGGTATACAGAAGGGGGTGAAACGACACGGCTGCTATTTTGAGTTGTCTTTGTTAAATACTCTCAGGGATTGAGTCAGAGGGGGTGCAAGGATCTTGACACACGTTTACCCCACACTCACCCTGCACGCACCCCCATCCGGGGTTCACCCCGCCCTCACTCGGCTCTCGGGAGGAATGAATCACAGGCATTTCACCCACATCGGGGGAATCAAGCGTTCGCAAGCTCAGAGAGCAGACCTGAAAAATCTTGCCGAAGTTATTTTCAGATACGAAAATATCTCATAGATTCTTTAAGTCGGTGTGAATAACTTAATATGTAAATATTGTACATAGGCCAAATAATCTGACTTTATAATAAACTAAAAGCATCTAAGGTAGAGACGCCAGATAAATCTGAAATAAACACGACGGTGGCTCGAGACTGGAGGAAAGAGGAGACGCGGGGTAAGAGCGGGGCAGTGAGGGAGAGCGGGCTGGATTAGGAGAGCAGCGCTGAGCGTCGTCAGCTGGGAAGCCAGGCGGTGAAGCCCGAGGAGCAGTTAACTGAAGCGCCCAGGAGGGGGGAGCGCCTGCCAGGGCCCCGCGGACGCCTGAGAGGCAAACGCCCCGGCCGGTGCGTGCTGCAGGCGCAGAGCTGCCCGCCAGGCCCTCGCTGCGACGTTCCCGTAAGTGGAGCACCGGGGAATGGGCAAGAAAGGCTTCTGAGCTCCCGTGAATTATGAGATTCGCCCGGGTTTAAAATTTGCCAGTGAGAAGTCCTACGAGACAGAAAATTGAGCAAACGTTTGGAGGCGGGCGTGAGAAACTGCAAACCGCAGCCCGGCCCCCCGAAGGAGGGAACCGGTAATGAGACACTTACCCAAACTGCTCAGTCGCCACCCGGGGAGTCAGACCCAGCGAGCAAACCAAGGACACGGGCACGCGGGAACGGGAGGGCCCGCTCGCCTTTGCCAAGAGCCCGGTGGCCAAGTCAGCGAGCAGCGGCGCAGAGATGTGGAAACGGAGCACAGTTCAGGGGAAAATCGTGTTTAATTGCCAGGGAATTAGAAACGGATTCTCACAAAAATATGTCTCTCAAGACAAAACCCCATTTCAACTTCAACAGACTCCTACGAGCTGCAGGAGTGTTGTGGGTACCAGGAGAGAAATCCCCCAGCACGGCAGGGCGAGGCCCCCGCTAAATTAGGAACGCCGGGATTCGAGATGAGCCGCCAAATGCCTGTAAAAGTGTCCTCTCGAGAGGCACAGAGGTGGACCGGTTTCCGGAAACTGGCTCCTAAATTGTATTTGTTTGGTCAAGAAACACTGCCCTCTGGTCCTCTGGAGGAAGGGCAGCAGGTTGCTAGCTCCGGAGAGTTGCTGGGTTTGCCCCAATGCTCTCCGGGCGGCAGCCATCGCTCCCCGCACAGCCTTCGGGGCCCGTGGGGAGGGCCCGAGAAGGGGTAGCTGCTGTGGGCCTACCTGTGGATGAGCCTCCGGGTGCCGCCGGTAACAACGGGGGCCGGGGATTGAACCTGCCACCCTTGGGTGTGTGGGCCAACGCTCGGACCACTGAGCCACACCGGCCAGGGCTAGTAGGTGGCCTTTTTAACCTGATGTACTTGAGAAAAAGGAATCCACACCTGTGTGGGTGCTACTCAAACACAAATCACAGGAACAGTGTGCTTCAACATTTTGATAAATCAGCTGGAAAGAAGAGGAAGCGAGGGAAGACAATTTAATGTTCAGTCTATCAGAAAACAACCTCAGAAACAGACTTTTAAAATTCTTAATAAATATGTTCACAACTCCGTGATATTATATTCGAGAACCTGACTTAATGGGCAATTCTCTAGACAAATACAAATTGTTCAACTGACCTAAGAGTAAACAGAAAACCAAAACCAGTGGTTCACAAACCTGAGTGTGGACCAGAGTCACGGGAAGCTGTTGATGCCCAGATGGCTGAGCCCTTCACTGACTTTCTGATCCAAGAGTCTGAGGGGCTGGGGGCTTCCCATAACTTGAATTTCTAGCAAGTTTCCAGGTAATGATGGGCCACTGGTGTGGAGGCCACATTTTGAGAACCAATGGTCTAAACGCTAAGCCCCATGAAAGCAAGAATCATATGTCTAAGGACATATTCGTTGTAATTGTTTGAATTAATGAATGAATAGTTCGACATCGGGAAATTTAATGTAATTCATTGTCATCAGACAGGAGAAAAGTCATGTGCTCTGGGACCTTCTGTAGCTGGAGGGACACCCGCACTCCTTAAAATGGAATTCACAATGTATTGGGCATAATACCTTAGAAGCAAAACTTAGTCATTGCTCTTGAGCAATGTTTACAGGTGTAATTAATTTAATTCCCTTAAATAATTTAAATCATGTCTACAAATATACTATGACAGACTACTTTACTCAGTCCTAGTCTAAATATTAACAGCTTGGATTTCCTTGACTTCGCTCTATGGAGCCTGAATCTTGTCGGTGTTACAATAATCTTACAGGATGACTTCTCTACCTTCCTAGGGTTAGGACCCAAGAGGAAGTAGAGAAAGAATATCTCAGTCTACTGATTCTTGGCTGGGACAGGGACCGTCTATGCCTCAAGGTGGGCAAGGTGGACCCTGATCCTGGGCTCAGCCGCGTGAGAAAGGCGAGCGGCGCTCTGGACATCCACCGGGTGGGCTTTTTGCCCCCAGACCTCTCACATAAGCCAGAATTTCCACTTGGGGCCTGGATCCAAAGCCAGGTCAGGAGAGTCCAGAAGCCCATGATCCGGACCAATGAGCTGCACTACCCAGCCCACTGAACCCTGCAGATGACCATGGTCCGGGTCAGGTGGACACAGCCTGTGGCTCACCGTTGCTCCCCAACCCAGAGGCCCAAGCCTGTTCACAGCCACCACGGGGGAAGAGATAGCGTCTTGGCCGGTTAATGGTGGCCTGATAGTATCGCTGGGGTCGCCCAACCCCTAGCCAAACACTTCAACTTGGGCGCCCTGCACAACTGGGCACCCTGAGTGAGTGTTTAGTGAGTCCTCTGCTGGCCTTGCTCCCACGCCAACTGCCTGTTTCGTGGACAGGTCCAGCTTGTTGAAGGGTCCGGCGCTGCAGTACCCGGAGCCCCGTGACGCATAATGATACCCAGTAACCACGGGTCAAATGCCTGTCCCCACTCTGGACAACCCCCTACCTTGAGCTCTTCCACTTCTGCCTAATTGTTTCCTCTCTGGATTAGACGCCTCCGTGGGGAAGCCCGTCTCTTCGCTCACGGGAAGCCAGTCTGTTCGGCTGGAGAGCCGAAGAGAAGCCACGTGCCCGGGGACATGGCTATTTCTGCGGGGCCTGGGATAAATCACACCATTCACAAGCTAGACTTGGACCCCGGCTGCAGCCTGGGGAAGATTCAGATGAGCAGCTTGTCTGTCTCCTGTGGTCATGCCAGGGCCGCTGGTCCCCTGCAGAAGGGTGCTCTCCCCTCCCCCGCCCAGGTCTCAACAAGGGCCCCTCACCCCAGCCTGAGCACTGCGGATATGAATTACCTGGGCAGCCCGAACCCCTGCTTACTGTGGTCCAGCCCCAGTTCCCTGTCACAGCCGTGGGCAGACCCGCTTCTGGGGAGAGTGTCAGAATATTCTAATCAGAACTGAGAGATGATTCGGAGCAGGAGCCCTGACTTCATTAGCCTGGAAGAAGCAGTTGTAGCAGAGAAATCACAGTAAACAGGCTGATTTGAAATTATATTGTGGCTCCAAGTCCCCTCATCCCAGACCACTTGCTTCCCTATTTCCCAGCCTTCAAGCACATGGGCTGATTTATTTCTACCCCCTTCTGAGTTTCACCAGCTAACGGGAAAGTCTTAATTTCATCAGACCCTTGAAATTTTCATTCCCTGTCCCTATTAACACCTTAATCAATAGCACAAGGCCTGAGGCCCAGCGCGAGCCGGCGGAGAGGGCAGCCACCTCTGCAGAGCCACACGCCTTCATCGTCCGGCCCCCCAATTACAGCGCATCCCGGAGGAGCTGCCCGACCCGCATTCAGACGCGGGCAAGACCGGTGTCCGAGGAGCGAGAAGACAGTCAACTGTGTGACAATGACAAATGGTGAATCAGGCAGCGTGTCTCTCTCCAGACCTGGCTCTCCACTTTCAGGCATGGTGGGCAGGCCCCTGAGAGGAGGCATCTGGGCGTGAGAGTGTCCCTGCCCGCCCAGGCCAGCCCGTGGAAGCGGCTCCCTCGGGTCAGACCCAGGCCGAGGCCCAGGAGCAGCCTGGGGGCCCGATGGCTCTTCCCATGCCCGGGGCTCCGCCAGCAGGGCCGCCGCCTCCTCAGTATGCAGCTCCCCGCTGCAGACCGGCAGCAGGACTGCCACCTGCCTATCACGGGCGTGTCGTGAGGATTAATGAGTAGCTGCCGGTGCCACCGCCGAAAGGCACCGTACAAGGACCCAGAACTGTTCTGACTGATCACAGAGACACCTCCTGGGAAGCCACTTTGCTGAGCTACGATCAACGGAGAACTTGCTCGACTCTGTGTCACAAAGTGAGATCCATGAACTAATTGTTAAGAGACTGGCGGAGCCTTGAAGTAAAAGAGAACTTAACCTGGTGAGCGGGTTTGCCCCGGGCGACTGGGAGCTAGGCAGGGACCAGCGTGGATGCCCGCCAGCCTCCCCTGGGGCTGCAGGGGAGCGAGGGCAGGGGGCGCGCCCCAGCCCGCTTCCTCCCCCCATCCCTGTCTCAGCCACCGGCACCATCCTTCCAACGCCAAGTCCCCGCGGCTCCCGGAGCCCCGACCTCTCCGCACCCGTCTCTGGGAAGTGCCTTTCGCGCCACAGTTGGGCTTTAGCTCCTGATTAGACACCACAGCCGGGAAAGGAGGTCAGGAGGCAGGGACCCTGGCTCGCCGCCTGCATCGGGGAAGGGAAAGGGACGGCGAAGGGAGAAATACGGGGTTTCTCAAGAGCTCTCTGGATGAGCTTCCTGCGGCTGCCACTACAAACCGCCGCAAACGCGGGGCTGGAAACAACAGAAATTTATTCTCAGTTCTGGAAGCCAAAGGTCCAAAGTCAACAGCCCCTCCGAAAGCTCCCGGAGAGCATCCTTGCTCTCCTCCCCTGGCTTCTGGTGGCTGCAGCAGTCCCATCTCTGCGTCCGTCGTCACGTGGCCTCCCCCGTGTGTCCACACTGGTGTCCCCTTTCTTCGTCTTATAAGGACTTGCCTTTGGATTAAGGGCCCACCCTGATCCAGGAGGATCTCATCCCGATACCCTTGTCTTATTCCAAAGACCCTTATTCCAAATAAGGCCACGCTCTAAGGTCCCAGGTAGACATATCTTCAGGGGCCCACAATTCAACCAACTGCAATCTGCCCCTAGCCCCCAAAACTTCACATTCACCCCATGTGTTGCTTGATGGCATAGTCACCTGCTGATCAAGCCTCTGTGCCCTGTGTCTGTCCTGGGGCCACTGCAGAAATGAGAGCCAGCCCTTCCCCGCCTCGATGGGGCGCCTTCCTGCTATCCACCGCCCTCCCCCGCTCCTCTGCTGGGGCCCGGAGGAGGACTGGCTACCCCAGCCTCTGAAGCCAGGGGCTCATGCGTCCAGTGTGCCGGTGAGGTGGGAGCAGGCGTGTCGTGGGCGCCTCCTCACCAACACATTTGGTCACCAGGGTTGGATGGCTCTGCTCTTGCTCCACAGACGGCAGAGCCTGGGTCCCTGAGTGAGCACGGCCTGGAGTGGGGGTCCCACTGGTGTGTGATGGAGAAGCGGAGTAAGTGATGAATGGTTTTAAGACACAGATTTGGGGATGTTATTGACACACTGGTACCGGGCCTCCCCCATCCTCCTGAGACCGCACCTGAGCTGTGATGTCCTTGGCTGGCTTTCCATTGTCCCAGGGAAGAAATGACAGGTCTTTTTTTCCAACATCCAGGTGCTTTTGGACCCAAAGACAGATATACAAATATTTGTATATCCACACATACGATTTAGGGGATGTAGGTGAGTGTGGATTTCACATGACAGGAAGTGATAAGACTCAGAAACCCTCAACATTAAAGCCTAATTTGGGGGAAATGTTTATATTTCCTTCGTATTCTAGTGACAGGACATCTGTATTGATTTTTCCCACATGGCAGAGATAAGTCCAGAGGCAGCCCTTGCATCTAAGGGGAAGGGATGACAGCTGGCCCTCTGGGGTCCGAGGTTAAAGGCCTTTACGACCACTGTCTCCTTCCATCTCTTCGCGCCTGATCGCCGGCTCCGGCACGTGCCGCTTACGGCCGGATTCCCTGATTCCTTCTTTCTGCCTCTACCCCTCCCACCAGCCCAGGCTGATCTGGGGGTAAATCGTGGGCTGTTGCTGCGTCACTCCAAGGCCATAAGTGCGCTTTATTAATTAATCGGCTCCTGACCCCAGACTGCCCGTCTCAGGTGAGAGTGTGAAGCGCTGTCTGCATCAATCACATCACGTTGTCATCCGGCTGGCTCCTCGCCTGCAAAGGGTGGGAGCCCTTACACACCCACCTCTGTGAAGGACTCCGCAACTCTGCGGGGGCGGAATCCACGACTCCCCCCCCCGATTCCCATCGCTGGTTTTCCCATCAAGCAGGAATCTAGATACTGCGGCCGTATTCACCCCCGGGTGCTAAAGGAACCTGCTCCGGGTCAGCAGCGGTCACGGGGTTCAAACCAAGGTCTGTGGCTCCCACGCCCTCGCCGCTGAGTGCTGTCCCGGCGCCTCTCTCTACAAACCCGGTTCACATACGGGTAGGACACGTCTCCAGGCAAGTCGACCAGTCGGAGACACGAAGCAGGAGGCAGCCTGGACTCACAGGCTGTTCGTGCCTTCCTACGAGGCAGCAGAGGCTTTTCCCAGAGCCCGGGACACCCTGACTCCTACGGAGTTCAAGCTCAGCCTCTGTCACCTGCGCCCATCCTGTGAGCAGGGAGAAGATGCCCCCCCACTCCTCCAAACACCAAACTGGGGCTCAGTGAGGCTAAGAAAGGAGCTCGGCCCCCCTCAGAGCCCTGAGTCCGCATCTCCTCGCTGCCTTCCCAGCCTTTGCACCCCACCCATGAGGACGGGCCGGGAGCACCCTCCCCGAAAGGCCCCCAGGAAACAGGGAGCAGCCAAGTTAGCGTCAGCCCGAGTTTTTCACGAACCAAGAACCGGCCACCTGGGAGACCCGACTGCCCCAAGCAAACTCTGTGCCACGTGGGATCCCAACAGCCGGCCGATCTTCATTCCCCCCAAATGGCAGAGTGAGATTGTCACCTTCAAGGCAGCAACAGCCTCTCCACTGCGTCCCGGGACCTGCCGTCAGAGCGGCACCCGCCCGGACAGCGCCACCTGCTGCCCGCGCCGGGCCCATGCACACCCCGGCACCGCCTGCAAAGCCAGTTTACGCGCTGCATGCCCAGGGCCACCCGAATCCCGCGATTAATTCCAGGTGACTGCACTGCTTTAAAGTAGGAAGAGCCACTTTGTAGTGACATTAACACAGCTCCACAAGGGACAGAGCCGTCGGAATGCTTAAGTGGGCGCACATCCAGGTCCTTGCCTGACGCACAGCAGTCCCGTGTGTTTTCATTCACCGCTGTCATTATCTGTGACCAGGAGGCCACCCTGCTCCTGCCGCGGCTGCAGCCGGCTCCCTCCCGTCCTCATGAGAGCAGCACCCGGGAGAGCCGGGCCTGAGACCGGTTTATTCAAGAAGCCGGGGGCTGGGCTGGGGCGGGAAAGGTGGAGGGGGCCAAGGGGAAGGATGGGGGCCATCTGGAATACTGTCAGCAATAGGAAAAGAAAAGATAAAATTTAAATTAAAAAAGAAGAAGCCGGTGACTGGCCAGAGGGCACTTAAAACACTGATCCGTTCCTCGCACTTTGAGTGAATTCCCCAGGACGGAGGCTAGGCCACATTATTAAGCTCGTGTCTACACGTGACATATTTCACATCTTCATAGACTTGGCGCACACACTAAAAGCTGGGGAAGATCAGAGGCACAGATAACATACAGAATATTGCCTGAAACCCAGTTTCCTGAGGCAGATGACTGGGTGGGTTTCCACATAATTCCATCTCTTCTGGCACATGGCCGAGGCTCCAATTTCAATCGTATCTCTCTCCCTCCCTCTCCCTCCCTCCATCTCTCCCTCCCTCTGTCTCTCCCTCTCCCTCCCTGTCTCCCCCTCTCCCTCCCTCTGTCTCCCTCTCCCTCTCCCTCTCCCTCCCTCCATCTCTCCCTCCCTCTGTCTCTCCCTCTCCCTCCCTCTGTCTCCCTCTGTCTCCCTCTCCCTCTGTCTCCCTCTCCCTCCCTCTCCCTCCGTGGCCTCCTGGTTTTCTTTCTTCTCTCTCTCTGCCAACATGCAGCCCGTGGGGCCGGCCAGCAGCCTCAGCCTCGCTCACTCCCTCCCATACCCGGGCCAAGCGCAGGGCCCAGAAGACAGCAGGGGTTACAGAATTTTTAGTAACCGGCTGGGTGACCACCGATGGTGCTCGGAAGGCAGCTTTCATACCAGCAGACAGTGGCCTAAAGGAGGAGGGCCGCCTGTCGCCTCCCAGAGGCCCGTCACATCACCGACGGCTCGGCTCAGGGAAACGCCGGCAGCAAGTTTGTGAGAATCCCGGTGTGCCCACGGCCGGCATCGCTGCTGTGCAGAGTGCGGCCGGGACAGGTGCCGCTCCTGCGGTGAGCGATGCTGAAGGTCACGCTGCTGGGAGGCGAGCAGGAGCCGGTTCCCTCCGCAGGCTCGGAAACGATGGACGGGGCCCGGCTGGCCAGGTTCCCGCTGGCGGCTGGCGAGGGACCGGCTCCCACGTTCACATTTCCGCGCTCAGGTGCCCATGGGAGTCGCAGGGCGCAACCCCAGCTCCGCTCGGGAGAGTGTGATTCTGCTCAGTCTTCAAACAGCAGGATTTCTCACAGGTGGAGGCACCTTTGAAGTTGTGGGAAGACTTTGAAGAAAGAGGAGGGGTGGGGGGAGAAAACACCCTCCACCCCACAGCAGCCTCACCAGTAAAACACTCAGAGGTCCTGTGGGCCCCACACAGCGTTCGGGGACCTCCTGGGCCCAGTGCACACAGCAAGCTGAGGGCAGGTAGGACAAGGGCAGGACAAGACCATCACTCCAACCCTTTCGGGGAACAAGCAGCCTCGGCTTGGAGCACAGGTCAGGCTTGGCCTCTGAGCTCCAAGGAGCATCCCCCAGGTCCCTTCTCCTTCCAGGATTGTTTGTTGAGCACCTGCACTTGGGACCATTCCAGACCTGGCCCCATTGCCCTCACCTCGCTGACGCTGTAAGTATAGCACTTCCCTGAGTTCTGTGGGTCACCCTAAGGAATTGCTGAACCTCAGGGGGGCTATGAGTACCCCTGACTTGTAGCCATTTCAAACAGAAGTGTGGGTGGCCTGGGGAGCCCCAGGAGAGGCCGTGTTGAAACGAGGGCAATCCTGTGGGGCTCTGACCTTTGACTTGTGGGTCTACCCTAACCCCGGGAGTAGGTGTTTTGTTGAATTGTACAACCCCTGACAGTGTCACAGTCGCTGTGGAGGCGTGAGAGCAAAGCCCATCCCAGCAGGTGGGCAGACCGGCCCACCTCTCACCTGTCCACCTGGTGGTCTCTCCATTGCCCCCTGACTCCCCTTAGAGACTGCTGCTGCACCCAGGGCCCAGGTCACGGCCTCCCGGCGTTCTTTCTGGAGCCTGCCATAAAATCAGGATTCTTGGAAGGTATTCACCTTCCGGCACTAAAGGCCCCAGGACTCATTTCGGCGATGAGTGAAACACAGAATCAAAGCTTCGTTTCACTGATCAGAGGAAAACAGAGCAGAGGAGATGGGATTCCGTTGTCAAAGTGATGAAAGACATTCGTAATGTCTGTGAGATATCAGCAGGGGAGGGGCCACCACCTGGGACACAGCCACGTTTTCCTCTCAAGCCCACGAGGTTTCCCAGGAGTTATTTCTGAAATTTGTTAATTAAGCCTAATTAGCTCTGTCGGCCCAGGGCTCGCCGAGCCTCAGAATCCTGCGCACTGGCCTCAGGGCTGGAAACTAGGAGGCGTGTTACGGAGCCTTACCCTGTGCCTGGGGACGCCAGGCTCCCGGCAGGAGCAGTCACCGCACCTGCAGGAAGTGCCATGGAGATGAGGGAAGGGCCTCGCCGGACCATACACCTGGCGGTCACTGCAGCCCCACACCCACTGGGGCAGGACACTCAGCCACCAAGAAAAGCCTTGACTCTCAAGAAAAGGCACGAGGACCCGGAGGGATGGAGACCCCCCCGTTGATCCCCAGCTGCCCGTCAGCTCTCCCGGGCAGAGTGCACCAGCCACTGCAGGGCAGGCGGGTCGCAGGGTCTGGCTTTGGCCAAAGCTCCCCCTCATTTCCCACACGGTCTGCTTCCCCATTGTCAATCGTATCACGTCATTGATTTCACAGACTGTTAAATAATCAGTCTAAATAACAGGCATTGCTCTGTATTCCAGGCTGAATATTAATCACCAACCTTCATTAATATGAATTACAACAAATACAGGGCTGGGGGCCTTTAGTCAACTGGAACCTACATTCAGCATAAAATAAAAGGTTCCCCCACATCCTGGGGTGGCTGGAGAAAGGACACTGTAGCCACGTTCTGTCCTTTCCACGGGGACACAAAATCTAAGCCTCCAGAGTTTCCGTAAACCTACTGATTGTAAAACTGCAGAAGCCAAAGGAAGGTAGGACATCAATAGATCCATTTTTAAAGTTCACAGCATTAATCATTTAATCAAAATAATAGTGTGAGCAAAGGAGCCCCAAGTCAATAATTGTTTGTGCCTAATTCTTTCTTCACTTGCGAGCAAAATAAAACCAACAGCCTCTATCTTTTCCAAAGATGTTTTAATTATAAATTAATCTTCAGTTGAAAAATGTAAAACAAAACGTAGGTTTTTAAATGCTTTTAAAAGAGGTTTTCTTGCTGCCATAATTAAATTTGTTTTGCAGGAAAATGCTTCTATTTTTCAGGTGAAAATATTAATCCTACACATCTTTGGTTTTAACTCTGCCATCATAGTCGAGAAAACTGAATAAATGAGTTTTCAAGAGCCGCTACCCAAAGCAGACCTCCGACTGGGGGGAAGGAGGGAGCCCCTGCTGATGGAACCAGAACAGAAAACCCCAGGGGACCCAGGCCACGAGCGGGCCTGGGCTCCGGGCAGAGAGCTGCACACAGCTGGCGGCCCCGCAGCTCAGGCCCGGAAAGTGGGGCGAGTGTGCGGAGCGATGGGGGGCCTTGCGGAGGCCCCTGTCCGGGGCTCCCTGCGGGACGGCTTCGCCTGCCCTCTTCCCCTTCCCGTCCGCACTGTCAGCCGAAGAGCATCCCCACCAGGTGATCTTCCCGCGCCTGCCTTCGGGCACCATCATTTCTGAGCTGTGCTTCACTCCCGGCTGCAGGGGGCATTTTCTCTGCCTGTGATGGGCCCCAGGTGGGGCCACAGACAAGGCGGGACCGGAGCGGAGACACGAGATTCACGTGCACTGGGACTGGGGCCCTCCCTGCACCCTCACCGATGCCTCTGCCCCGCCAGCCTGTGCTTGGAGGATGGCAGGGCCAGAGGGCCTGGAGGACCACAGGGCAGTGTCGGGCCAGGAAGGCACAAAACAGCCCTGGGACTGGGCTGGGCCGGGGGGTGCCTCTGGCTGCCTGCAAAAGGCCATTGGCTCAGGGATTTAGAGTCTGGACTAGGGGTAGTGAGGGGGGGTCTCTGCTGAGGGTTATCCCACCCAGGACCCTTGCTGTCACATGCCACACCCCCAGATGTCTATAGCTGGGCATTTTTACAGCAGGTCCAGCCCTATCCGAGCTGGCAGCAGAAGTTCAAACTACATGCATAAGCTCTCGAGTAGACGCTAACTGTCAAGTCTCTGGACAAACCCAGACCATGTCTCAGGGACCAGACAGACTGGAACAGCCAGGCCGATCCTGGGCTCTGAGGGGTCTCGGCCTCAGGTCCCATGAGTCCTGGTTGAGGAACCAGACATGGCTGACCAGAGGGAAGGGATGAAGAGCCCCACATTGTGCAAAAAGTGGCCGGCAAAGAGTCCAAGGAGGTATTTTTAAATGGAGGCGAGTTCCGAGGGATGACCAGGAAAGGTCTGCGACTGTAGGCCCTCCCCACGAAGACCATCCCTGCGGTGCCTAAGGAAATCATCCAACACCCCTGTATGATTCAGAGAAGGCCCCATGTGGCTCACTATGGCCCGACTCCCCACCCCACAGCCTGCCTGGTGTCCCAGCTCTTCACGAGCTACTCACAGCCCCCTCTGTGTGTCAGTCAGGCTCGCTCTCAGGCCATTCCCAGAGACCTGTAGCGTCCCCGACCACATTGTCTCACTCTAAGCGCACCTTTCTCTGTGGCAAGATCTCCCCTTTTTATAAGGACACCAGTCACATTGGATTAGGGCCCACCTTGATGACCTCATCGTAGCTGGGTCATCTATCATCTGCAAAGACCCTGTTCCCCAATAAGGTCACATTCACAAGTCGGGGGCTTAGGACTTCAACACCTTTGGGAGACACAATTCCGCCCATAGCAACACCCTTGAAGGGCCACAAACCATATCCTGCCTGCTCCGTGCATCTCGGTCCGGCCCCTCCCTCTGTGCCCCGTGGCTGCCACCTGACCCCACCCACACACAGTGATCCTTCCCGACAGGGACAGGTTTGCTCTGCTGTTTCACACTCCTGACCGCACCCCAGAAGAAAGGCCCCCGTGTAATAAATAAGCTCCTCGGGCCCTGCTGCCCCTAGGCCGCCTGTTCAGCCACCCCCACCTTACCCATGTGTCCTGACCTGCAGCTTTGAGCTCCCCCAACACACCTGTCCTGTAACTCAGGGGGCCTGGCATAGAGGGCCAGGTTCTCACACTCCCCTGATGGCCATTTCCTACTCCCTCTCAGGTCCATAAAACAAAAAATGTCCACGTTTCAACATAAAACTACTCATCCTAACAAGAAACAGGGAACACTCAAAACTTCATTTTATGACTCTGACATTACTCCTGAAACCAAAACCAGACAAAGAAAATACAATAAACCTACAGATCAATATCCCTCATGAATATAGATGCAGAAATCCTTAACAAAATATTATCAAGCAGAATTCAGCTATGTATAAAAATAATCATTCACCATGGCCAAATGGGGTTGATTCCAGGGATGTAAGGCCGGTTCCATATTTGAAAAATCGATCAGTGTGATCTACCACATTAACAGGCTAAAGAAGAAAATTCCCATGACCATATCAATCAATATAGAAAAAGAACTTGACAAAATTCAACACCCATTTATGATTTTTTTAAAAGCTCTCAGATAAATAGAAATAATGGGGAAGTTTCTCAACTTGATAAAGAGCACTTACAAAGAGCCTACAGTGACCACTGTACCTAATGATGAAAGTCTGAACACCTTCCCACTAGGATCGGGAGCAGGCAAGGATGTCTGCTCCACCGCTCATCGTCAGCACAGTGCGGGAAAGTATAGCCAGTGTAACAAGACAAGAAAAGGAAATAAAAGGCATACAGACTGGAGAGAAAAAATAAATAAGCTAACCCTATTTGCCGATGACATGAGTGTCTACATAGACATTCCCAAGAAATCTACAAAAAAAAATATCTTAGTGTTAATAAGTGGGTTCAGCAAGGTTCAAAATCCAATTTATTTCTATATACAAGCCGTAAATACGTGAATACAAAAACTAAAATCATTTATAATGACTCAAAAAATGAAGTAATGAGATGTAAATGTAACAATTCAGGTACAGGCCTCGGATGCTGAAAATGATACAATGTTGATGAAATAAATAAATAAAAAGATGTAAATAAATGCAGAGACATGACATGTTTGTGGATTAGAAGATGCAACATAACAGCGATGTCATTTCTTCTCAAACTGGTACACAGGTTTGAAAAACCTCGCAGACGATTTTATAAATATAGGCAAGATTCTTCTGGAATTTATATAGAAAGGCGAAGGAACTCGAATAGCTGAGCAGTTTTGAAAAAGAAGAGTAAGATGGGAAGAGTCAGCTTACCCGGCTTCAGGACGTCACACAGGCACATCCGTCCAGGCCGTGTGGTGTTGGCAGGGGACACACACAAAGACCACGAAGAACAGAGAGCCCAGAAACAGGCCCACACAGATGCGCCAAACTGATTTCTTACAAATATGCAAAAGCAATGCGGTGAAGGGAAGATAAGCTTTTCAACAAATGGTGCTGGAGCACCAATTGGACACCCATAGGCCAAAAAAAAAAAGTAAATAAAGGAGAGACTTTGACCTACGGCTTACACCTTATACAAAAATTAACTGCAAATATGAACAGACTTAAATGTAAGCTATAAAGCTTTTAGAAAATAAAACATGCGAGAAAATCATGATCTAGGACCTCGCATATAGTTTTCAGACTTGATACCCAAAACAGGCTCCATAAAAGAAAAAATTGATAAATTGAATTCATCAGAATTAAAACTGTTGCTGTGCTCTGTTGACAGGATAAAAACAGAAACTATGGTAGAAAATATTTATAAACAATGTATTTGACAAAGGACTAATACAGCTCAAGAGTAACAAGAACTGTCAAACTCAATAATTAAAAAAAATAAACTAACTCATGAGGAAAGTGAGCAAAAGATGCAAAGAGACATTTCACCAAAGAGAAAGTGCGGCTGGCGAGTGGGCACGTGCAGAGATGCTCAGCATCATTAGCCACCAGGGGAATGCAAATTAAAACCACAATCGGGCGTCACTGCACACCAAATAAAATGCTAAAATTAAAAATGGTGACACCACCAAACGCTAGTTAGGTTTTAGAGAAACTGGATTACTGTAAAAATGGTACAGCACTCTGGCCAATATTTTGGCAGTTTTCATGGAAACAAAACGCCCATAAACACTAAACAATTGACCCAGCAATTGAACTCCGGGCCACTATCTCAGAGAAATGAAGACTTATGTTCAGACAGAACGCTATATACAATATTTATAGCATCTTCATTCATAATAGACAAAAACTGGAAACAACTCAGGTTGTCCTTGAATGGATGAATGGTTTAAAAACACGGTGGTGCATCTGTACCGTAGGATACCACTTAGAAATACAGAGGAACAACCTGCTGATGCACACAACAGCCTCCGTAAATCTCTAGGGAGTGATGCTCCGCGAAAAAAGCCATCCCCCTGGGGTCAGGTGGGAGTTGGGGGGCAAAAAGAGAGAAAATGGGAGGTACCTGTAATGCTATCAGCCATAAAACAATGCAAATAAAAAGAAAATAGCCAACCCCAAAAGGTTTCATACTGTAGGATCCATTTATATAATATTCTTCAAATAGAAAAATTATAAAATTGGAGAACAAATGAGTGGCTGCCAGGGGCAGGAGGGAGGCGGAGGTGGCTATGAGGGATCCTTGTGGGATGGAAATGTCCTCTCCCGTGACTGCATCAGTGCCAAGATCCAGGCGGTGACATTGTGCTATAGTTTTGCAAGATGGAATCATTGAGTAAAGGGTATGGGACCTCTCGTCTTTATTTCTTATAACTGCACGTGAATCTACAATTACCTCAAAGTAAAAATGTAATTATTAAAAAAAAACACAAAACTCTGGCCCTAGCCGGTGTGTCCAGCGGTTAGAGCAGTGACACCACCAAACGCTAACTAGATTTTAGAGAAACAGGATCACTGCTACTGAAGATGAATTCCAGGCGAATGGAACTGCGCGACTGGGTTCGATGCCAGAAGGGCACGTGCCTGGGCTGCAGACCCAGGCCCCGGCCCCGGCTGGGGCACGTGCGGGACACAGCCAATCCAGGTCTCTCACATCAGTGTTTCCCTCTCTCCCTCCCTTCCACTCTCTGAAAAGCAACAGAAAAAAATACCCTCGGCGAGGATTTTAAAAATTTTTTAAAAAAACCTCTCTGCACCTATAACCATAGCAGGCCCTGGGAAGCAAATAAAAGCCTTTGCCTAAAAGGAAAAAAAAGGTAAGAGGGGCCTGGGGAGGGCGTGGAAGCTCCGCCTCCTTTCCCAGGTACTGTGCCCTGCACATCTCTCCCTTCTGGCTGCTCCTAAATTGTACCTGTTTATAATAAACCTGCAGCTGGGCCGTCACTGTTTCCCTGAGTTCTGCGAGCTGCTCTAAGATCACGGCACCTGAGGGGGGCACGGGAGCCCCCGATCTACAGGTCGGTCGTAAGCGCAGGTTACAGCCTGGACGTGCATCCGAGGCGGAGGCGCCCGGCGGGACTGACCCCTTCACGTGTGGGGTGTGCATCTGAGGTTTGCCTGGTGGGAGGAAACCCACAGACACCCTTCCACAGGCACAACCCAAACTTCCATCAGCAGACAAGCGCGCACGAGCATGCCACAGCCAGGCCCCGGAACACCGCGTAGCAATAAAGGGAATTAATCTACCTGTTCACACCACAGGAGCGCGTCTCACGATCATTATGCCGAGCAAAGGAACCGGGCTCGCGAAGGAAGACAAACTGTGCGATTGCATTTGTATGAAATTCGTCTTTAGCAACAGAAAGCAGGTGGGTGTTGCCTGGGGCTGAACGTGGGAAGACTCGGAGGCAGGAAGGAGCCCCCCGAGGTGAGGGAATCCTATGTCTTGGTCGCGGTGGGGATGACACGGTAACTGTCGCAACACATCTACCGACCACCAAAGGCTGCATGTGAGTCTATGGAAACTATCTCTCAATTCAGTTAATTTTGAAAACTAACAGGGGCATAAATCCATAGCTCATACAGCCTTCTTAATCATTGTCAGTCTTTGGGGTACCTTCCTCTTGTCAAGCCCAGTTAGATCCTCTGGTTTTACTGGCTGATTCGCTACTTATTGCAGCCGGGGGAGAGCCTGCCCCAGACACAGAGCTTCGTCTGTTTTCTGGCTACTGGCTCGAGTTTGCATTGCCAGTTACATCCGCAACCCACATTTTCCTCTGTACGCCCACTTTTTGGAGGGGATGGGTTCCTTAGACCCAGACGGAGAGATCAATAAATTCGCTCACCTGGCACAGGTAGGCACAGCACTCCCTCGGGTACGGGGAGTGAGCGCCGAGGCCCCTCTGCTTCCCCTGCCTGGGGGTGCTCCCACCCTCGGAGGGATGGGGGGGGATCTCCATCCTCGCAGACAATGGTAACTCGCTTTCTTGTTTTAAATAGAAAATAACTATAACAACCCTTTAAGTAATAATCTAAGCTATAATAACCTAGCATCTTCTTCCGACCCCCCCACTCGGCAGACCTCAGCCTTCAAGGATGGACAGAGGGAGACTCAAGGTAACTTTATGTCGAGGCAGCCTGTACGCACACTGAGGTCACGACACTGGGTGTCACCAGACGGTCTGCCTGCCCCACATCCCCTCCCCGGAACATGCCATGCAGGGTCGGAGCCCCCCCAAGCCAGGCCAGGATTCAGCCCCTCAGTCTGTAAACAGATCAAGGGAAGCAGAAGGAAAGGGTCCGGTGGGGTTGAGTGGTGGCCCCAAAAGATTATGCATGTCCTGGCCCCATACCTGGGAATGTGACTGACTGCATTTGGAAATAGGGTCTTTGCAGATGTAATTAAGGATCTCCAGGTGAGACCATCCTGGGTTAGGGTGTCGTTACAGGAGGAAGGAGAGGGGCCTTGGGCACAGACACATGGGCAGAAGGCCGTGTGGAGGCGGAGCCAGAGACCGACCAGAGGGATGCGTGACGGGCCAATGTCTGTGGAGGACTGTGGAGAAGCTGGGGCAGGTCCTCCCCACCCTACACATGCAGGGGCCCTTCCCAGGCTCCTTGCAGACCCTCCCCGGGTGGAGCCCCTCAGGGCCTGACCCAGGTCCAGCCGCCTGTGTGCAAGTCTGCTCGAGGTGGGGAGGAAGGCCCCCACCCCGCTCCGCCCAGGACAGCGGGCTCCACACCTGCTAATCCACTGTCCCACCCAGGTCTGCATTTGTTCCAGTATTTTTTATGTTTAATGAAGTTGTATTAAGGGTAAGTCAGGTGGGCCTGCAGGATCCCGTGTCCCCTCCCAGCTTCTGCGACGGCTGCACCTCATGGTTTGGGAGACACAGGGTTGCTGACCGGAGCTGGCTCTCAACGTGGTTCCACCTGAAAGATGCCAGCAACAGCCTGTCTCTCTTCCCCATCTCTGCCGCACTGATGAAAACAGGAAAATAAATAACCCCCATTTGGAAGGATTTTCCCTAAATGTGCCAGGGTAATTCAGACAGAATCGTCTGCAGAAAAGAGATAATTCAAGGTGCCAACACTTTAACTCTATTAACAATAAAACACAACTTTGCAAAAGATTTCAGGCCATTTGTTGAAAAACTTGATAGAACACTGAAAATTCTTTTTCAGAGAACTACCCAGAGAACTGACACGGACTTAAGCCACAAGGAAGGCCACATCCCTGGAGAGTAACCCGTCGGTAAAATGCAAGGTGACTCTGGCAACGTGGGCGCAAAGAGAATGATGCTCTGGGAGGGGCCGGACGCTGGGCTCTGTACTCGGGCTGAACCCTCACAGACGGAAAACACAGGTTCAGGCTCAGCCTGACCCCAGCAACCAGCAGCTGGAAGGAGGGCAGCGTGGGGATGAATCGAAGCAGAGACGGCAGGTGAGCAAGGCCTCGGGGCTCCGCAAGTTCCTCCTGCGTTGGCCAAGGGGAGCGGTGGTGCCAGTGGGACCCAGGCCCCTGTGCAGAGTTGGCAGAAAAGGTGCCCTGGAGGCCGGCCGCCTGCCGCCCCCTCTGCAGAGGAGCATGTCTGATCTCTGTCACAGTGACACGGAGCATCGTATGTTAGACACCTGTACTGAGGGGACCCGAACGCGCAAGTTTGCAACACGGATTCACGCTCCAAAAGGAGCCTGTCTGCGGGACCAGCGGCCATCTCGGCACAGGGAGGGCCACCACCGCAGGGAGAGCTCTTTTTAAATTAAATGTCCTTCAACTTCCCTCCTTCAGGGCCTCCCCGCTCTTCTCAGGACCAAGAGATCGTAAATCTCTTCCACCCATTTATCACCACTATCCACTGCCGGCCGTTCTTCAAATTCCCCTGCACCTATTTGCAGACACAACCTTGATTGAGGAGGTGCCGTTAATCATCGGATTTGTACTTCTGCGGTGATGTCTACTGTCTTGGTGTCAATGGGGTTGACAACTAATGGTCCTGTCCTGTGATTCTCTCCAGACCTTCCTTCCCATCTTGTGACCAGTCAGGGCCTTCGCCTCTGAATGTAAAACACGCCGAGGACACAGGGGGACGCTCGCCCTGTATTCTGATACAGGAATATCATTACAGTGTCTCACAGTATTTTCACTGCCCCAAAATTACTCTGTGCTCCCCCACCCCCTTCCCTGGCAGAGATCAGGGTGTCAGGGACTGGCCAGCAGGAAGGGCTCCCAGTGGGGTTACCGATGAAATGCAGGGTGCCCACTCGAATCTGAGTTTTTCAGTAGAAGTATGTCCCATGCAAATTTGGGTTCCTCTAGTTTTATTAGCTGAATCTTCAACCCTGCCATGGAGATCACCCAACCTAAGGCTCCTGCCTGGGCCTCAGCTCCTGCACAGAAAACAGGGCCTACATCACCCTTCCAGAATCACAGGAAGCCCGTTCCCATGGGTGCGGGGACCCCCCCCAAGCTCCTTTGACTAAATCCCATTAGTGGGTGTGCTAGTTATCGCCCATGGGGACAGGGGCTGTGACCAGAAGTCAGAGGGGTCTCTGATTGGTAAGGGGGGCGGGGGACACTATAATCTGTTAGACGCTGTGAGTGCATGTGTGCACTTATGTGCACCTGTGCCCAGAGGGGAGGTGACTAGTAAAACCACTTCAGAATGCAGACTCCATGAAATTATAATAAATGGGATCCTCTCCTAAGAAAAGGTCAGAGATCCGCACTTTGCAGTTGATGGACCGCAGTCCACACAGCAATTCCCCTTGAAAAGGTCGGTGACCGCATCAGGGTCTCTTCATCCATCTTATTGACTCCAAATCGGTCTTCCCCGGGGAGCCACGCACATTCCCCCGGAGCGGCCGCCCGGCCCCTGGCTGTCAGAGGAGCGTGTTTAATGCGGCAGGTCAGACCCGACCACCGCACAGCGCTGCCGCGGCCGTAACCCATCGCTCATCCCCCGCACCGTCGGGCAGGCCAGCCCACAGTCCACCTCCTTGGCTGGTGATAAGGTTATGGCAGCAAATTCCAGAACCAAAGGTCAAATCGCTTCATCGCAAGGTTTTAAAAACCCCAATTTAAAGATGCGTCAGCTTCCAGCTTAGTAAAGCTGGAGGGCTATTAACTGCCCTTGCCCATGATGGGCTGGGCCCGCTCAGCACCGGGGTCTGCAGGGACGAGCGAGGTGTCACCACGGGGAGGGAGGAGCTGTAGCCTGTGTCTTGCAGGCCGGGGTGAGGGCTGGCAGCCTGGTGAACAGGGGAAGGTGAGGAATGCTCCTTGGACTGAGGGTGGTGGACGTTGTGTGTGTCTGAAGGAAAGTGCCCAGGAGTCAGTGCAGGGACAGGTACTGTCCCCAGGGCTCAGGCCCCCGAATCCTGCACCCGGAGGGAGAACGGAGTCCAGGGGACCAGACCCCAGCATGACAGGAACACATGAGGCCCGTGAAATAAGCCTGTCTGCACAGCTCTGCCTTTTGCATCCATCTCCTAAGCCGTGGGCTGAGCTCCTGCTGTCTGCACGGAGTCACGCAGGAGAAACCGGCCCTGCGACACCCTGACCTCAGTTTCCAGCCTCCAGAACCCACGAGAATAGCCTCCCACGGGTTTAGTCCTAGTCCGAGTTTATGCTGCGGCAGCTCAGCAAACGGACACGTTGAGCTGACGTTGCCTCTGGCCTGTTAACAACCGAGCGCCCTGAGACCAGGCTGGCCACTCCCGCATGTCCACACATTGTCCGGGAGGGGGAAGCGAAGCCGGGGGCTCCCACCTCACTTCTCACCTCGGGGAGGGCAGCACACGCCCTGTGGACGGGTGACGCCAAGTTTGGGGAGATCGCGGCTGCCGTGGGTGCTGCCCCACTGGCGACAGGGTGCTCCCTTGCATCCTGTCAACCAGCCCAGTGGGTGCAACAGGAGAGGCCAGGCCCAGCCTGCTGCCCAGCTCCCCCAGACACTGCTCCAAACCAAGTGTCCCGAGCCTCCCGCTGGTCCTCGGGCACAGGGAGTACCCATCAACCGGACATCGCACTGCGGAGGTCCTCCTCAGCTCAGCCGGCAGAAAGTTCTGGAACAGCAGGCCTGCAGGTGCCTGGGTCTGCCGTGCTGGGGCAAGAGACCAGCTTATGCTGCTGTTTACCGGCCACTCAGCCTGACCCGCGTGGAGGCCTCTGACAGTGGGCACTGGTTCTAGGGCAGCTGGCCCTGGGCAGTGAAGGCACAGGAGGAGGGCCAGTGTGGTGAAGCCACTGTCCCCTCCCTGCAAGGCCAGCAGCCTCTTGTCCCCCGGGCCCCTTCACCCCAGGTGTCCTTCCGCACATGTGCGGCTCCGTCTCACTCCTCTGAGGTGCCACCTGTGAGACGGGACCTGAGAGCCAGGAAGCGGGCTGGGGAGGGCCGGCGGTGGGAGCCGGCCACCGAACAGCTCATCTCACAGGCGCCGGGCAGGGCTGCTGAGCCGGGGTCCCTCCAACATGCCATGTTGTCCCTGCCGAGGGCGTGGTGCTCGCCTCCGGCACTCAGGGCCACTTTCAACAGGACCATTTTCTCATAAGCTCTGCTGATGGCCTCCTATTACTGCTTTCCAGGGGGAAGATTTAGGATAGCAGAAAATACTGTGGAAAGGATATTAGGCTTAGATTGACCATAACAGCACTGCGATAAGAACTGAGCTATCAAGTTTATACCGTATCATTAACTACACATTTCTCCTGTGCTGCTCCGCAGACCAGCGAAGCAAGTGTGCGCTGCAGCCCGCAGTCTGGGGGAGCAGTAAACCCAGTGTTTTTCATAAATAGATTGCACAGGCCCTGTTTATTGTGATTCCATGTTCGTGGGGTGAAAAAGTTTCAGCAGAGAATTCCTCCTTCTCGGGCGGTGTCAACAACAGAGAAGTAAATCACATCCGCTGAAGCCGGTGCAGGTGCCGCGAGTCCCCGTCGAGTGGAGTTTCGTGCCCCGAGGGCTGGGCTGGGCCCCCTGTGCTCAGCCGCACGTCGGCTCCTGGTCGTACTTTCGGGGCCACCGGAGACCGGGACTGGGAGCGTACTAACCTCACCAGCAAGGCTCGCGCTGCCGAAGACGGAGCCCCCGCGGTGTGGACGCCTCAGTCCCAGGCGCGGGACCTGAACCGGGCGGGCCGCGGGGCTCCGCGCCCAGGCCACCCGGGTCCCGGCTGCCATGCAGCACACAGGCAGGCGGGCCCGCGCCACGCGGCGCTGGGGGCCGAAGAGCTGAGCCTCACTCGGGCTGCTCACGCCGCCGAGGCGGGTGTGAAGTCTGGGTCGAGCTACATACGCCGTCTGGTTCGAAAAGACAAGCTGTCCCTTCCGGAGGCCCAGAGCAGAATCCCGTCTCTGTGACCCTCACTCACAGGGCACAGGGCACAGTCTGAATTCAATGGCGTGAGGAGACAGGGGACACAGCCGTTATAAGTGGGCCTGCACCAGACAGACCTTCACACTCCTCGGGCAGCACCCGACAGAAGGACAAAGACAGACAGACAACTCCACAGACAGTGCTGAGCAGTTTAACGCCCTTCCCTCATAAACTAACAGAACAAATAGATAAACAGTGAGTAAAGCTATCGGTTTACTCTTTACTGCGCCCAAAACTGCATAACACATATTCTTAGCACATCCATGGAGATGCACCACATGCAGGCCAATAAAATTGAGGCTCATTAAATATAAAAGGGTTAAATGATATAAATTATATTCTCTGGCGGAAGTGGAATTAATTAAAATTAATTACATTAATTTATTATATTATATTATTAATGAATTACATTAGTACTTATACTAATTAATTATAGCTAATTGTAAGATATCTCAAAAAACAGTGACTGTGTGAAAATTAAACAACATACTTCTATGTTATTAATTATATTATATTATATCATATTAATTATAGTTATTCATTATACGGCATCTCAAAAAACTGCTAATGTGTGGAAATTAAACAACATACTTCTAAATAATCCGTGTCTCATAGAAGGGTACACAAGGGAAATTTAGAAAATATTCAAGTTGAGTGATAATAAAAATATAAAATGTGACTTTGGGGATGTGCTTAGAGGGAAATTTATGCACTTATGTTGTGCTTAGAGAGAAATTTATAACTGTAAATGTTTACATTAACAAAAAAACAGCGAAAACCTTAATGAACTAGTGTATAACTCAAGAACATAGTAAAAGAAGAGCCACGTAAGCCCAGATTAAGGGGGAGGAAGGAAAGAACGAAGATAATACATAAATCAATGAATTACGAAACCAAGATCGACAAAACGGGCAAATCCCTAGCTGTGCCGTCAGCGAAGACAAGGGGAAGGAGACCAAGTATCAGTGTCAGGAGGAAGGGATGGGCCTTTGCTACAAAACCCACAGGTTTTCAGCAGAAATGAGGGAGCGCTGGAATAACGTGCCAACGAATGCCGCAGCTCAGACGGAACGAACAAGCGCCAGGCGAAGTGCACAGCGCCCCAGGTTTGACACAAGAGAAGAGGGACTCGGGACAGCCCTGTGCCTTCAGGGATAAGCGACACCGTCCTCACGCAAGCTCCTCGGGAATAAAGGAGGAATGTTCGCAGGCCCATCATGAGTCCGGCGTAACTGTCACACAACAGCCTAAAAGCTCTGCGACGATAAACGAGAATTACAGAAAAAGTGCCTCACGAACAAAGGGGCAAGCTTCCTTACGAAACATTAGCAAATATAATGGAGCAACACATAAAGAAAAGTACATGGACATGTGAGAATTCCCGCAGGAAAACAGGGTTGGTGTAGCACCTACGAAGCATAAAGACATTGCTTTACCCACAGAATAAAGGAAAATCATGTAATTATTTCAGTCGACGCAAAAAGCATCTGACCGTTTGACAAAATCCAACAGCTATTCGTGATTTTTTTTTAAATCCTAGGAAAACTGGGATTAAAAAGGAGCATCTTTAATCTGCTAAAGGGATCTACAAGAAGCCTACAGGTAAAGCAATCCTGGGGATGTGCAAGGACGTCTGCTCTCGTTGCTCCCACTCGATGTTGTACTGAAGTCCCAGCCACGGTAATGAGCAAGAAAAACACACACGCGCGATAGAGATTAAAAAAAAGGGAAGTGAAACTACCTATTTGCAGATAAGCCCACTGTTTACATAGAAAATCCTAAGGACTTTATGAAACCACCATTACAACTAATCAGTGAATTAGCAAGGTCACCGAGCTCACGTCCAAAACATAACAGTAGGTTGTAATTTTACATCCTAGCGAAAAGCAACTGGAAATTGTAATCTTTAAAATTTCTTTTGCAATACAAGAGGAATACTTAGTCATAAATTCTTAGTCAAAAACAAAATACTTAGTCATAAATTCAATGAGTACATGCAACACCTGTTCACCCAAAACCATAAACTCTTACTGAGAGGCATTAAGTGAGACGTAAATTAAAAAAAGAGACATCCCAAGGTCATGACTTTGAACACTCAATATCCTTAAGATGTCAATTCCCCCAGCGCTGACCACGGTCCCTATCAGAAGCACAGCTGGCTTTTACGTAAAAATGCTCAAGCTAGTCCTAAAATGTGCGTGGAAATGAAAAGTATCTAAAATTGCCAGAGCAATTTTAAAAAAGAAGAACAGCGTTGGAGGACTGAACTACCCGACGTCAGGACTTACTACGAGGCTGCAGGAATCACGGTGGCGTCAAGTAGGAGCAAATAAATCCGTGGGAGCACGTAGAGAGCGAGAGTAACTCCACGCAGGCACAGAGCAACCCGACGCCCCAGGGAAAGTCTTTACAACAAACGCTGTCGGAACAACTGGATATTCATACGAGAGTAAAGCCCTTGACCGGTACCGCAGCTATACAAAAAAATTAATTCAGATGGATCACAGGCCTCAACATAAAAGCTTAAAGAACACAGGTTCTGGGAGAAAATACGGAAGAATGCCTCTGCAGGCGGGGGATGCGCCTGCCAAGCCAACCAGCCGTCAGAGGCAGTGCCGTCCTCTCTGAAAATTCCTGCCTCCGGGGTTTGGACCCAGAGGTCCACCGGAGCACGTGAGGAAACTGAAGTTTTCCCCAAGTGAGGATTCTGAGTGCCCCCCAAATCCTGCCTTGCTTCAGCCCCAAGTCCTAGAATGGACCCAGTGATCAATAGTCCTTTCTTTCTGATTCTAGGAAGATGATTTTTTTTTTTTTAATATGTGTGTATTGATTTCAGAGAGAGGAAGGGAGAGGGAGAGAGAGATAAACATCAATGATGAGAGTCACTGATCGTCTGCCTTCCGCATGCCCCCTACTGGGGATCGAGCTTGAAACCCGGGCATGTGCCCTGACGGGGAATCCAACCTCGATCTCCTGGATCCTAGGTCGTTACTCAACCACTGAGCTACACCCGGCCAGGGGGAAGATGATTCTTAATCATTTTATTGAGCCCTTTCAAAACAGTACATTTTAGCCTGGCTGGCAGTGCTGCGGGAAACGTGGGGCCGGGCTGGGGAGGCCGTGGCCTCTGTCTCCGCCTCAGCATCGGAGCCCAGCTGCTACTCCTGGGGCAGAGCCTGGAGGGCTGACAGCCCAGACGGCTGAGCCGGGTGGGCAGCTGGTGCTGAAGGAGGCACGCAGCGCCTCCCCACGGGACATTTATTGGCCTTTTGGGGCTTGCTGGTCTTCCCAGCGCTTCATGTGTTAATTTACCAAGCTGTCCTGTGTTGAGCTGCATTCTTTTTTAATGAAGTCAAATTGGGAGAGTCTCTGAATTTAAATTAGATTGTCTTCCAAGGTAATCGATTTCTCCCCATGCCCAGAGCTCCCCCTACCCAGCCCAGCCACCCTGCCCTCTCCCTTGGATAGCCCTGTGTCACCGGAGCCCCTACTAGTCCATCTTCCAGTGGGCGGCTGGGAGAATATTTTTAAGCCCTGCACGTAACCATGTCTCCACTGCTCCAAAGCCTTCTGCGCGCCGTCTGTTTATACCTGGCTTTCTGCATCCACAGAGGTGGTCCTCTGCCGCCTGGCTCCCCGGCCTCCTTGGTGCTCCAGCCCTTCCTAGCCGCTGCCCCCTCTGCCCGCATGCCCCCCTTTCCTCTGGGATTCCTGTATATCCATCAGCAATCATCTCCAAGCCATTCTCCAGGGGCCTCTCTCTGGATGGACAGCGCCAGGCCCCTCCTGCGCCCTGGGGCCGCCGGGCCACCCTCTCTGGCTCTCCCTGCATTTGTAATTAAGTGATTAATTATGTGCCTGCTGAACAACATCTCCCCATCCAGGAGGCATCATCTCCGTGACTTTAATGACGGCCTCGCCCTCCGCTGGCATGCCACGCTCGGCAGACACCTCTTCAATTAATGAACACATCAGGTAAAAGGAGCCAAAGTGGACCAGCAAAGTTCCAGCGCTTGAAGGACCAAAGGATTTCACTAAACTCACCCAGAGTCCCAGGACTTCTAACAAGCATGTGGACACGTCGGGACAGACAGGCAGCATGTGTAGGGTATGTATGAGGGGATAGTGGCACCGGGCCCCAGATTAAAGTTAGTTCCCGAAAGAGCACTGAGTCCCACCTCCAGAGCAGTGACAGGAAGCCCAGGACAGTGGCAATACTCAGAGGAAGGGTCTGCTCTGTGCGTTCCGATCACAAGACACCAAGGAGGTTCAGAAGGTGGAACGGTGGCCCCGAGAACATGTGCCAGTCCTGACCCCAGGATCTTGGCAGATGTAAATAATGAAGGATCTCAAAATGAAATCATCCTGGAGTTAAGGTGGCCCTGCACCCAATGGTAAGTGTCCCCGTGGGAGACGGAGAAGCCACGTGACGGTGAGCACATGCTGGAGGATGCGTCTCCGCACCAGGAAACACAGAGGATCCCGGAGCCACCAGGCGCTGGAAGCAGGGAAGGTTCTCCCCCAGAGCCCTGGAGGGAGCTCGGCCTGGTAACGCCCCAAAAGGACTGCTGGCCCCCAGAGTTCTAAGGGAACACATTTCTGTTGTCTAAAGCCACCCGGTAGGCAGTCGTGGGATCCGGCAGCCCCAGGAAGCAGACAGAGGAGGTGTCGTTCCTAGATTCAGTTTCTGGGGAAATACTCCAAGAAATGCCTTCCAACGATTCCTCCAGTAATGGTTCCCTTTGGGACAGATGGATTCTGTTATTGACTAAAAGATGCAGTTCTGTGGCTCCGGGATTGACCCCCAACTTCGGGAGCTGACCGAGTGACAAACAGCGTGCTATTGGATTGAAAGTCTCAGGATTTAAAGAAAATAGGCACGTTTGGAAATTCTTTTCCTAGCAATGGAAGTGAAAGTAGAGAGGACTTTGAAGCCCGAAGGACAGGAAGTTCTGATTTGGGTAAAGAGCTGGGCTGGGGGCCCTGTGGCGCGGAGTCTGTCTCTGAGGTGCAGCTCAGACACCATGTGAAACTGTGGTGCCCCCTCCCAGCAGCATGAGGGGGTGCAGGGAATATTTTTCCCTGTGCAAGAGGGGATGTATTTTTGTTTCAGGAAAGAGGAGGTGTCCGTGCCACACAGAATCCACACGTGCACCAAACAGACGTGGCCAGCGAGGGAGGCGGACACACAGCAGTGTCACCGTTGAGCCCATCATCATGAAGCCAGGGGTCGGCTTGGTCCACGACGGAGCCAGGGGCACCCAGGGGTATCAAACATCACGCTGGAAAAAACATTCCCAGGAGTCCAAACCTGCCCTCTCAACGGCTGGTGTATCTATAGAGACCAAGGCTCCCTGGACCCTCTAGGGCCTGGCAAACGGAACAAAAGCCATTTGAATGGGGCCTCCCAGGGGCTGGAGTTCACCAGCATCTCTCTATAAAATTCAGGTTTTGTTGAATTTGCGTGAGATAAAATAACACTATCTCCCCCATGAAAACATGCATCTTTCAAATGACAGCCCAAATTATCCATAAAAAAATGAAGTCAATAGATGTCAGAGAAATAAACTCAAGTCGAAACCACCCTCAAGCTTAGCGTCTGAGCAGGAATCCAAAGAGAAACCATTTAAACTCAGTCTGGTCAGGGGTTGGTACATGGCCACGCTTTCTGTGGTCAGCAGGGAGAGTCTTTCCAAAGGCTTTTGGTTCAACGACCACTCGATGGGGAGACAGGCAGCCCCTGTCAAGCGTGCGAATGGCGCCCCCAGGCTCGCGCGCGGGCAGGCCGCCTTCATTCGGGCACGGTCGGCTCCCGCCACCAGGATTCCTGCTCCCAGGGGTCGGTGGGGCTTATGCTGTCCCGGCACCACTCACCTGTCATATTACACATTTTCAGAAAACCACTGATTCCACTACATCTGCACTGAAAAGCTCCACACACCCTGGCAGACAAGCGGGTCAAATCGCCACACCCAAACACGCCCGGTTTCCTGAACACCGGTCTGCTTCCAGGCAAGTGTTGGGAAAACCTCTTTGCCAGCTGCTTTCAAGAAGGTGCAACGCATTACTTTTGAGCTGGTAGAAAATCCTCAAATCTGGAGAGCATTGGATTGGGGGAAGAGTGAAGGAAAGTCGTGCATGCCAGGTCCGAAAGGCAGCCGATGCCGGATGGGAAGGACGCTGCCCCGGGCCAAAGGGAAGCCTAGTTTGCTCCCGGTGGCTGGAAGTGAAAGAGCCGCCTGAGCAGGTGACACCGTGGCTCTGGAAGGGGCGGGCTCTTGACGTGGAATCTCCACATTGAAGGAGATCAGCACGTGTCCCCTCATGCTGACCCTGGGAGGACAGCCTCTGTGACCTCCTGAGCCATGGAGGACCACTGAGAGACCGGTCAGGCCCGGGTTGGCGAGCTCGGCCTGGCTGCACCCCTTCTCCCTGGCCCAGCTGAAGGCGCAGGAGGGGACAGCCCTACAGTGTCCTGCAGGGAGATTCTTGCATCAAGTATAACAGACAGCTTTTCCTCCCCAAGAACAGAACAACTCATTTTACACAGTTACCAGCCCCCCCTAAGAAATGAGATCCGACATGTACCATTCTGCCTGCTGTTCAGCTGGGATGACCGAGACTCGGAGGTAGATGGAGCCAGCCCGTCAGAAGTGAGTCCGAGGAAGACAAAGGCTGTCCGGTCTGGCTTACCCGTGGAATCTAAAAAAGCCAAACGCACAGAGGCCGGGAACGGAGTGACGGTGGCCAGGGGGGAATGGAAGACGCCGGTCAAAGGGTAGGAGCTTCTAGTTAGCAGACGAATGAAGTCTGGGTCTAATGTACAGCGTGGAGATTACAGCTAATAATTCCCTGTCATGCACTTGGAAGTTCCTAAGGCAGCAGGCAGTAAATGTGCTCATCGCAAACAACAGTGATTACTGAGGTGATGGGGGTGTTAGCGGACGCCGGGGTGGCAATATGTAAGTGCATCCCATCAACTCGTTGTATGCCTTCAATTTACACAGTGTTATATGTCAATTATATCTCAATAAAGCTGGAAGAATAATGCAGCCAACCCAGCCCGGGCGGGCTACATAAACAGGCCTCAGTGTTCCGCACTAAGTGGCAGCCACTGAGCCTTCCAGGTTTAAACAATCAGAAAAACTGTATTTAAAAAATAACCAACACTGTCATTTTTTATAAACCATCTTGGCATTAGGATGTGTATTTTCTCCAGGGATAGTCCCAGGAGGCAGGCATGCACCCCGGTGTCCGAGACCCTGAGCATTGCCGCTCGGCCGCAAAGACACAGGAAAACCATGGACTTGGGCGAAGCATTTCTATTTTCAAGTATTTCTCCAGGAGGCCATCGAGAGCCCATATGTCACCAAGATAAAAGTGATTTAAGGTTGTTAAGAACCACTTTCAGGCTTTCTCTAGGAAGCCCTTGAGGATCAGGGGAGAGATGTCAAGAGAAGGGAGAAACTTCTCCTCAGCAATACATCAGGGTCCGGAGCAAACTGAATCGGCGGGTGATTCCATAGTACAGGGTGTTCCTGCAGCCCCAGCCTTCCCCGCAGCACCACCAAACTGCCAACAGTTTCCAGAAATGCCCTTTTGAAAACGGAGGTTTACAATTAAACAGCCACAGGTGGCTCCCCCCAGCTCCAATTTACACAGTGTTGGCTATTTTTTAATATCTGTCCCACTTTTCTCTGAGTCTAGAGACAATAGAATTCCCTTCCCCCTCCCCCCCAAAAAAAAACCCCTTTATTGTGGATATTTTATCACAGTAATTTAATACTAAGTTAAAGTTCAAAAGCCTTCATTACTCACCAGGTTTTTGTTTTGTTCATTTAAACTTTGGGCAGCTTCCAACTTACCGCCACCCCCCCCTTCCTAACTGGTACCTGGTGGCATCAGAAGGACCGGAGCTCACTCGCTGTGCCTCCTTCTCTGGGCCTGGCCCTATCGCTCCCCCTCTCGATGTCAACACGAAAAGCCATCGCTTTCGATAAAGAATCATTAAAGCCAGTTACAAATTTGCTATGAAAACCTTACAAATTCCACTTTAAATCAGGCAGGACGAAACTAGATTTCGTTGTAAAGACAAAGCGCACTCAAGCCTTTGAGAGACGCACACGCGTCCCAGCAGCTGTGCGCGCGCCCTCCCTGACCCCCGCCTCCGGCCGGGGCGCCCGAAGGTGTCAGGCTGAAGGCTTCCTGAGCTGAGGCCCGAATGTGTCTTTGTCCATCACAGGGAGACAGGACGGAGAACTGGGACGACAAACGCTTCAGCGGCGACCACCGGGAAGATCATAATTGCTGTTATTGTCAGTCACCTAACATTCACCGGTTTTAACCATGTCCCCAGCATTTCACATAGTCCTCACAACGCCTCTGTACTACACGTCTAGCATCCCACTTAACAAATGAGAAAACTGACCCTCAGAGGGGCATGTAACTTGTCCACAGTCACACAGCAGGCAACCCAAAGCCACGCCCCCGGACTCCAGCGTCCAGTGTGGCACATTGATCAGGTTGACGGTCCTAATTTAGGGTCTCCCTGTATCATCCCATTTGCCCTGTAACCCTGTGGTCTCCGATTCTGATTCTCGGCCACGAGCCACATGACTTGCTTTGACCAATGGGACAGTAACGAACCCGATAGTAGGAGGAAGCTGAGGAAGTGCTCCTGCGTCTCTGCTCCCTCGCTCCCGCCCCTGTGAACCTGAGGTGGGAGGGCTGGCCGCTCGCATCCCCGGAGCCGCAATCAGAGGAGAGGTGGGCCGTCCCCCACAGGGACAGTCCGAGAGCAACCAACCCACCAGCTGACCACAGACACGTGAGCAAGCCCACCCAGACCAGAGACAACGTGGGTCTGGGGGTTGCAGAGGGGAGATCTCAGGATAATAACGACCCTATTATGATTCTATGAGTTTGAGAACCAAGGGGCATCTAAATTGAGAGGTTAGTCAAGAAGCAGAATTCTACTCCAGAGCCCAAGGGCAATAGAGGTTGGGCCCTAGAGAGAGAATCTGGGGGAGAAGGCCGCTCAAGGCGGAGATCACCTCCCTGGTGTCCCCATATGGTCACTCAGCCCTGCCCTCTCCCTACACTGGTTACTGTCCCCTTACAGGGAAGCTGGACGTCAGAAACAGCTTCCTGGGGCAGGGGCCCCCCAGGGCCCTCGGGCTCCTTGGGGAGGGCACCGCAGGGGTCTCAGCACAGAGCCTACATTCTCCACCTGCAGCCTCAAACTCCGCATAACCCTGGTCCCACTTTGGCCGGCTCAGGTCTGTCGCCCACCTGCCGTCTAAGGCCGGCTGCCCCGAGCTTCATCATTAACTGGTCCGGCCCGATTCCCCACGATGTTCCCATGACCATGTCGTTGGCCACCCGCTGCATCTGTGTCCCACCTCCAACCGGGACCAGGCCTTTCAGGGGGACAGGATGAGAGACACACCAGGGGCAAAGGGAGACCCACAAATCCATGGGTTATTACCCTGGTAAGAAAGGAAGGAGCCTGGGATTGGTCCTAAAGAGCTCCCCAAACAGTAACCATGACAACCAGCCCACAAGAGGGCTTCGTGCCGGCTCCAAGTTTTACGAGGCACAGGGCACGGCTCTTCCGTGGACTCGGGCATTAATGATGCTCCTGTGGGACGGAGCCTACTAAATGACGCCCATGGGGCTCTGCTAAACTCATGCACGTCCCCCCAGCAGGCCAGGGAGATCCCCGCGCGGGTCACTCTGCCGTTTAGTGGTTGATAAGGAATCAAGGCCTGAACGTGAGTTCACACAGCAGAGAGGAGCGGGGAGAGGAGGGGCTGCGGGATTCAGGCAGAACGGACTATCGCCTTGAAGCAACCGTCAGAGGAAGGCAAATGCTTGGAAACACCTATAAAAATGGGGGAAAATATGTGGGCTTGAGTCTCAGAAACTACAGCGGAGGGTACAGAAAATCTGTGTCACCCTTCGAGGTCCGCGATTGCAGAACTAAGGCAGACACTGCTAATTCGGGGGCCCCTTGCCTCTCAGCACCCCCATTTCCACAAGTATCTTCACCGCGTCCGGGTGAAATAAACCTCGTCATGACGTTTGAACTTCAGCTCCTGTCCTGGGAGTCGAACATTCGGGGCCACTGATAGGCGGGGTCTCTTTCAGCGGCCAGTGAGGGCTGGAATCCTCACGGCTTGTGGGGCCGCCTCTGCGCATCCCCCCATAAGCAGTCAGCATTTGGGCAGCTCCTAAAAGTTCAGGCTGATTTCAAAGCGAAGTTGTTTACCATTGCAAATCCCTGGGCAATTCACCGGGAAGATGAGATGCTGCGCTCGCTTGTTATGTCGCAGATGAAACAGAGCACAACATTCGGGCTGCAAAGGAAACGTGGTGTTTGCAGAGAGCAGAAGAAGTGACAGTTTATTAAAAAATATAGGCGATGCTAGAGAGAAAGGAATATTGGATTTTATGATTATTTCATACTGGGAATTGTTACACAGTTCCACGCCTGCTGATTATGTAACTACAGATTGCAATAATACATTTTGTAGCTTGTGAAGTCTGAACAAGCAATTTTTGCACAGTTACATTTAGTAGGTTGGCTTTTTTTTTTTTTTTTTCCATGGGGGGAGGAAAGCTCATGATAAGAGAGAAAATAAGCCTTTGGGAGAATTAAAACTACAATATTTTTTCACGTAGTTTCCTTAGCACCTGACGGCACCTGTTGCAAGTGTGTTTCTCTGATACTAGCCTGTATCGAGCAGAGTTTTGCCATTAGATCGCTGGGTCAATCGTAGCAATTAGTCCTGAAGCTGTTGTACAGCCGACAGCGGTCAGCCCCAGGAGCTCTCTCTGGACTATGGAGCTGGTGACAGACTTTGTTATTTATCACAAAAGCTCTTGAGCTTCCCCCTGGCTGGGCGCCATGGTGGGCCCTGGGCTTATGATTCTGAGTGAAAACATGCATGGGACCTGTTCTTGCAGAACTTCGATGGGGAAGAAACAAACCCCTTTCAAAGAAATCACCCACGATCGTGCAAACTGACAGCTGAGGTCCCTTCTGCAGCAGCAAATGCAGGAGCCGTCGGGACCCAGAAGCGGCGGTCAGCCAGAGACCACCGGCTTCCAAACCCCGGTCGGAATCCATTCTCGTCGGCGGAGCGGAGTCTCTGGGTGTCCAAATAGGAGATGGTATTTCCAGGAACAGTAACATTTTAGCACAAAACGGTTTAGAGCCCAGAGGAGCCAATTCTCTCATTGCAGACACCTGAGCCTCTTCGGGTCAGCGTCAATAAAAGAAATAAGAACCGCATTAAATCTCCCGGCACAGCCATGAGACCCTTACCGTGAAGCACCTAAAAGCCGACAAAGACACTGCCGCCCCGGGTCACCCAGGAAGCCTTTTGTCAAAGTGAAAATAAATTACTTCCTCGGTCTCAAGAGTGAGTGGGACACAGACAAGATAATCACAGGCACTTCTTTGCCCCGAGCTTCAATAAGAGAGCCCGCTCTGCGTCGGAGCGCCCACGTGAGGCTCTAAACCCACTCGGAGCTGCGTGTGCTCCAAGCGCCAAACTCACTCTGGCGGGCGATGAATGGAGTTCATTTGGGCTCGGAGAATCGGAGTTCTCGGGCTCCTCCATCCCCAGGGAGCAAGAGGACATTAGAGCGTGTAGGCAGCCACTGTCACAGTGAAGACGTGGTTACGTGGCAGGGAGGTGCAGCCCTAGGAGACGTGCCTGGGAGGCGGGGGCCAGAGAGCCTGCGCCCCCCGCAAAGCCGGGCTGAGAGAGCGCCTGCACCATCCATCCATCTGTCTTGCTCCAGGCAGACTTGAGGGCCCCGAGGGCAAGAAGCTCCATTTCTGATTACTGGCTGGACCTACGTCATCTCCTTCCCCTCAGACCAAACTCTGCCGGGAAGCAGACACAGAAGGAAGGGTCAGCAGGAGATTTATGACCAAGCCCCAAGCCAGGCTGAAAGGCAGGCAGGCGCCAAGCGGTCAAGGCACCGAGAGGGGCCACACCCTCAGAATACGGGTCAGCCCTGCAGAGGCGTTCAGAGGGAGATGGTCAGTCCACTGCCTGGAAGTGTGGGGGCAGGTGGGGCCAGAGCACCCCTCCAAGCTGGGCCTCCCATCTTATTGCACCAAACAGAGGTGCCCATTTACATGTATTTTTTTTCCCATTGGTTTTAGAGAAAGAAGAAGGGAGAAGGGGAGGGAGGGAGAGAGGGGGAAACATCGACGTGAGAGAGAGACATCAATCCATTGCCTCCTCTATGCGCCCTGACCGGGCTTCTGGGCCCGGCCACGGCCAATCGTGTCGGGCACGGCAGGGGGAGCCCGCGATAAACCTTTTCTGAAGCAAACCACTGAGATCTGGGGACTGCTTCCACAGCCTGACCAGCTTATTTCTACTAACAGTGGTTGAATAGTAAGTAGCGTAATTAATGCACACAATAAGAAATGTAGCAATTGTGCTGTTAGGAACCACAATTTTTAGGGAGAGAGAGAAACAAATATATTAGTTTAGAGTAATTGAGTTTAGGACCTTATCGTCTAATTTGAATTGTACATAGTCATATGAGTATATAATTTTTTACCTTTCTAAAAAGTATGCTTTTTCTAACTGTGCTCATTGGAAAGGCCCAAGTCGATGACAGCCGGCAGCAATGAGCACCCCTAGCCCTCAGATTATAATCTCTAAATGCTGTTTCTCACTGAAAAAAAACCAAGACTCCTTAGAAAAATAGTGCATTCGAGGTCTGGAGCAAGAAATGCTCAAAATGAGTTTGAGAACATTTTATTGGCCTAAACACACACACACTCTCTTCAAGGACACTGGGATTTCACCTGAATGAAAGGAGCCAGCTGGACGGGGCTCCTACCAGCCAAAGAAAGGACAAGATTAATGCTAAAGAGATTACGATTAAATGCAATGTGGTACCTTAGGTTGGATCTTATAGAAAAGGGGGCGATGGTGGAAAACTGGAGAAATCCTAATAAAACCTGGAGTTTGGTTAATATAACCAGGCCCCAGTGCTGCTTTCTGAGTTTGGCAAACGTCCCGCGTTACCTCAGGCCGTGAGCGTTGGGAAACTCTGTGACTGGTATGTAGGGACTCCGCACAATCCTGGCAACTTTTCTGTAAATCTGAAATTATTCAAAAGTATATTTTTTAAAATATAAAAGACCACAATGGATTAAATTACAACGGATATAAATTCACGGGTTCATAATGATACTAAAATACATACACACACTGACCACCACCTCTGAAGATTACTAGGGAACCTACTCACTGGTATAGATTTCAACAAATAAAAAATGTGTTGAAAATTTTGGCAGAAAATTAAGCGTCTACCTTGCCTTTTTTGTAGAAACTGTATCCCAGGTGAATTAAATTGCTAACGAGGGCAAGATTGTCTTTACTGGAAGTCCACAGTAAGTGCAAAAGAAATGGCAGAGTTTTAAATTTCCACGCTGCGATGTAACTCTCACAGGAGGTGTGGGAATAGGGCCACACGCAGCAGCGTGGCGTGTGCAGTTATCCTTTGCTCCAACCGTTGCATCTGTAGACATCCATCCTGGCACATATGAGACATACGCACCAAGCTGCTTAGTGAAGCATAATTAGTAATAGAAAAAGACTAGAATTAATTCAAACGTTCCATAACGGGGACTGTTTGATTAGACAATGATACATTCACAGTCTGTACCACACGGCTGTAAAACAGAAAAGAATTTCTCTCTATACTTATGTGGAATCATCTCCAGGACATTATTAAGTCAAAAAAAAAAAAAAAAAAAGCAAGGTAGACAAAAATGCATATGGTATGCACTTCTAAGAAAGGTGGAAAGGTTTTCTAAGTACGTAAGTGTCCATGAACGTATAAACATAAACCAAAGAAATTAATTTACGTGTACTGAGTTAATAAATTCAATGAAAAGAATTTTTAATGGGTGCGCTTGGAGGGAGACAGAACAGCATGGAGACGGCAAGGAGAGAAGGCTGATTTTTATGAATACACCTAGTTTTATGGGTTTGCCTTGGGAAACAAGGTAACTGTTTTATATTTTTATAAACTCAAATTAAATGAAAACCAAACCCGAAAATCCAAAGCGGGTTGAACCACATGAACATGACTGTGCTTTGAGTTAATGGCATAGCCTCTCGGGGGGAATTATTTCCATTTTAAATCACAGCGCGGTAACTGTGCATCCCTAACGGCGTGTGCTCCGAGGACACAGAGCTGGGGGAGACCCCTGAGCTGACGGCGGGACCGGGTTCGCGACGGCGGCCGTGCGGGAGGCGGGGGCGACCCCAGCGGCGTCATCCGAGCCTGCCCCACGTGCGCGGGGCCCGGGGAGGCATCGGCGGCGGCCGCGGGACCGGGAGCCGGAATTTTCAGCGAGGGAGACGGGCAGAGACGGGAGGCGAGAGAGGTTAAGTGAAAACCCTGCGGTCTTTCATTTTCATTGAAACCACTCGAATGGCCTTACACTGTCTCTATTGCTAAAAGCGTCTGTGCGTCCTCGGCTGGCCACCGGACGAGTCTAAAAGCAATAACCAAGCCCAGCGGCAATAGGCACCCCTCCCACTCGGTTGCCTGTGACGCCCCATCCACTCGAACGCGGCAAGGCCTCCTAGACAAGTGCCCGAGCCAGTGAGACAGAAAACGTCCAAGACGTGCCCGGAACATTCTGTCTGAGGAGGAAGCAAAGAGGCTCGAAAAGATTGGGGTCACGTCCAAAGTGCTCAGGATCCAGCGCGAAGCTGCTCCCATCGGCCAAAGACGGAACAATTTTAGAATCAATAAGGACCACGGCTGCGGCCCTTTGAATACACTGCACCGATCAACGCCCGGAGCTCGTAATATTCATTTTGTTCAGCTCCCTGGCCCCCTTTGGAGCGTGTGAGAGAGCCGAGGAAGCTGGTAAACACAGGAAATAAATCACGCATTTACCCTGCCTTCCCCGTGTGAACTTTCTCTTATGATAACTAAATAATTAATGAGGATTTTCTGTTGTAGAGGAAGTACATAGAATAAAGGGGAAATTGTAATACCACCAGGTTGCAGTCCATCCCTAATAAATGAATAAATTGGGGCAATGATCATCGATGGCTTATAACATCATAAGAAGAGAGGGAATCAGGCCTCATTGTCTCTTGATGGAAGGACACACATCTCCCTGTTGCCTCCCCCTAAAAAAAAACCCCCATACCCCTGAATCTGACTCGACTTCTAGATCTAATCACCAACTTATAGGAAATACCGGGAAACACCCCCCCCACCCCCACCCACACCCCCTGCCTGCCCTGCGGAGGCGTCTAAAAGACTCTGGCCGGACATTTGGATGCAGAGACTTGTTCCTGGAGAAATTTTACAACAAGCCCAGTCTCTGATGTCCTGTTAATTTTAAAAGCTCTTCTGTTTGTATTATGGAGACATCCAGCTGGGGGAAGAGCCTGCTGCTCCGACATGAGAAATGTATTACAAATGATGGAGGGAAGCGGGGTTTTGAGCCAGTAAGAAAACAAACCGCACCCTCGCCAAGCAGATCTGCTGACATTTCAAATGCGGAGCAGATCCATGAAAACGGTTAAAAAGTAGCTTATATAGAAAAATGAATTTGTACCGATCGGATATTTGTAAGGCCCCAAAATAGGCTGGCTCCTGTGCAGAGTCAGCCCAGGCCCCCCCCCCCCAGCCCCCCAGGCGGGCGGCACTCCCGTCGCAGACGCCAGGAGGAGCCCCCGGGCACCGCCCGAGACACTGGGGCCGAGGGCGATGCAGGGGCTGGTCCATTTCTATCCCACTCGTTTCCACTTCAAGTTGCATTCGCTTTAAAACCAGGCCCTCGGTGTCCCAGCTGTAAAATCGGGGGACAGTTGCCTGCGTTCTCTCAGCTCGGTGGCTGGCACATGAGCACTGCGCCATCCAGTGGGCGGGGGAACCTCGTGTAACCCTGGCCGACCTTGGGGCGCTGGGCCACTATCCCTTCAAACAGATCCGGAAGCTGAGCCGCGGGACATTAATGAGATGGCTCCATCTCACAGACTTATTCCTCCACCAACAAAGCCAAGGGGCCAGCGGGTCCGCCCCCAGGGTGCAGACCAGGCCCCATCCTCTCATTCCCCGGGTTAGGGCCCTGGAGGGATGCGGCGGCCACCCCACGCCCGCCAGTGTCTGCGACGAGGGCTCTGGCGGGGCCAGGACTCGAGCTGTGGGCCCCCATCCCCAACCTCCACCGCTATCCTACCTGCTCATGACGGAAAGTGCCGCCCCCCAGCCTCGGTCACCGAAGCCTCCTGTCGCCCTGTGAGCTCGGAAGGCGTCCTTTCCAATTAAAGGAACTCAGCACGTCGGGAAAGGGAGCGGGGCTCCGGCTCCCAGTACATGTCCCAAAGTTGACCCTGGAAGTAGCTAATGTGGGGTTTTAGGGAGACTGGGGTGGAGGGGATTTAGGGATGGGTCAGAACAGAGCATCTCCCCAGCCAGATGTCCCCACCCCACCTAGGGACAGGCGGAGCGGGCTCGGCCGTGCGCACCGCTCCCTGGGCCAGCCTGGCACCCTCCCCCCAGAGCCCCGGCCCGAGCTCTCAGCCCCAGCCCTCTGCTTGCCTCTCCATTCCAGGCCCTACTCTTCTGAGAATCTGCATCTTTAAAAGGGCCCCGGCCAAACCCTAGGGGAGAATCTCAGAGCCGGTGCCCGAGACGGAGGCGCTGTGGGCCGGGGAGGGCGTCCTCCCCGCTTCTGGACCCCCCTCCACACCCACCCCCACCCCCTCCCTGTCCCCATGCCCACGGCTCCCCGGAGGACCCAAAACGCCCTTAATGGAGCCCCCATCCCTGACCCCCAGAGTCCGCCCAAGGCCCTGAGAGCACCGTCTCAGCCGTCAGCCGTCAGCCGCAGAAACGGCCAACGGTGATCGGCGCTGGGGCTTCCATCAGGACAGAGGGACTGAAACGGGCTTCCTGGCGGGGCCACGTAACAGGTCCAATGAACGGTGAGGCGCGCGTGGAAAGCGCAGCCATTTACCTGAAGAGCGGAACAAACCCGCAGCGGCCGCGGGCCTCAGCTCTCCCGAGGGGTTTACCCCCAGCTGTACTTGCAATATGATAATTAAGTCAATAAAGGGCCCTTGTATTTGAGTTTCCTGATCTAATAACAAAAAGGGACATTTGGCCAAGTACTGAACATGTTTTGTTTGCGAACCGAGCAAACGCCAGGCTCCCGTTCAGGTTTCGGCAAAGGGCCCGGCGGCCCTGGCCGAGGAGCTCCGGGCGGCGCCAACGCCCCGTCATCAGCTCCCGTTGTTTAGAAACCGAGGCCGTAAACGGCTGTTTAATCAAACTTCCCTCCGCGTGCGTTTCTTTCTTAAATTACACTTAGACGCCGACGCGGAGCCTCGTCTCAGCCGCGGCGAGGGAGAGCGTTTGACTGAGCCCCGTGGAGGAATCTCAAATTGAAAAGGAGACAATTAGCAAAACCGAATTCTGAAACTCACATAAAAACATCAGAGGCCATTGGGTTTGATTAACGAGCGCTGCTTTTTAAGAATCTGCCGTTTCCCGGTGCTGGCTCATAAACTGACGGGCGCGGGGAGAGAAGAGACCGCGCCACTCGGCGTTTCATCCCCTCCGGCCTGGGCCTAGCCACGCTCAAAAGTGCCCCTCGGTAACTCTCACTTCGTGCCTGGAAGCTGAAGTTCCGTTACCTGTTGGGGCATAACAATCACCCCAAATTGGAGGGGCTTCCACAACAAGAAAGATTGATTATTGCCTCTGGACGTGGAGGGCGGCGGGGCTGCCGGGGGCCCCACTGGGGGAGCACCCACACCTGCCCCCCCTCGGGCCACCCCCACCGAGGCAGGGCGACCGGTGCCAAGGGCAAGCTCCCCGAGAGAACCGGGCACAAGCCAGGCCAAACAGGCCACGTGTCCTGTGATCTCATCCGTGCACACAGGGCCCGTCCGTGTCCGTATCACGCGATCCCATCCATGCACCGCCTTACGATTCCGGGTGTACACGCATCGCACGGCCCCCGACCCCAGCCGCCTGCAAAGCCCCTGCACGGGGTGGCAAGAGGTGGCCTAGTCAGACGTGGCGGGGGGTGACGTCAAAGGGAACCCATGTGGAATTGGAAGGGGGGTCGGGCCCTTCTGGGTGGAAAGTAAACTGGGACGTATGCGAGTTTCACGAAGCCTCCGAGAGGAGGGAGGAGCCGGGAGGGAGCAGCAAGGGTGAGCCGCGAGTCACAGCGCGACGGGGCCTCCCTGCGGGGCACAGGGCAGCTGACGCAGGGCCCGGGACGGCGGCGTTCTGGCCGGAGACTCCTCGGCTCCAGATGAAAGGAGTCGCACGCGGACGTGTGCTCTGCGCGGCAAAGCGGTTCTCACGGGGGTCGGGCCGCCTGTCGCGAAACTGGAGCAAACAGGAAAATGGGGGGGGGGCAGGCTCAGGTCACTGTGTTTACAGACGGGGGCCGGGGCTGTCCCCGCGGGTGGGAGGCCCCCAGCACTGCTGCCTACAGACGCCCTGCGGATGTCAGCCACTGGGAACGGCGGCCTTTCAGGGGTTAAAAGCCCACACCAAGCTTTCCGGGCATCTGCGCCCGACGCCGTGGTCTGGGCTTCAGCCAGCGCAGGCCACCTGCATGCCGGGTCCGGGGCACACCCGCCCTTGCGCCCGGCTGTGCCAGAGCCTCGTCGGGTGTGACGACAGGTGCGCACAGCACGGCGTTGGGGCGCGTCCCGGGCGGCCGTGAAGTCCGAACGAGGCGGTGAGAGCCCTGTGTCGTCAGGGCTGTGGCCGCGGAGAGAAAACGGGCCCGAGAAGGTGCAGAGGAGGAGATCCTGACGAAGCTGCTACTTAGGGGCTCAGACGACCACACAGAGGATGGCGAGGCTGCCGCTGCCACCCTGGCCGGGGGCAGAACAGAGTGCCTGGCCGGTGAAGTCCAGGGGCGAGGGGAGGCTGCAGGGAGAAACGCCCAAAGCAGAGGGAAAGCGGGGAGGGGCCCGCCCGCCGCCCAGGCTCCTGCCCGCCTCTCTGGCTGAACCCAGCTAACCGCCAGCCGGCAGGGGAGGGTGCCCTGCTGGGGCACCAAGGGGGCGAGAAGGGGGCAGAGGACATGGGGGCCCCGTAGAGGACAGCCAGTGCCCCACAGACTGCCAGGGGTGTGAACACTGCAGTTAGGGTCGGGTCCACTGCGGCACTAGGGACAGGCGAGCCCAAAGCCCACGCGTGGGAAGACAAGGGTGGTCATCCCGGGGGCTGAGGTCTCAGGGGACCTTCAGCTGCCTCTTTACACCTGTATGCGCTTTCCAGATCCTGACAACAGGTTTGCCGTATTTTACAGTCAGAGAAAACAAATGTTTCTGAATGGAATATAAAATACACACAGTCACAGAGATGTATCAGATTAAATCACATGAAATTGCCGGTTTTGTAGGTCTGCACAGTTGAATGTCTTACACACACGTTCACACACACACACACACACACACACACACACCCCTACCCATCGTCCCGAAATAAGGCTGCTAAACAGCGAACCCCAGTGGGCGCCGGTGACTTGGCGTGACAATGAGGTGGCTGTGCTCCCGTTTAGCTGAGAGAGACGTCCTGGCCATTCCGCAAACCGGGAGCTCTTACGGGTAAACTACAGAGCCTGAGCTCCACACGACTGGCCTGGCTCATTACCTCCGTCCCTGTGTTAACATCTGTGATGACTCATGAAATGAAACCTAAGCAGAAAGATCCCTCCCTCTACGGCGGAAACACGCTTTGCTTCCGCTGTGATCGTTGGCCAAAGGACCGTGTTTTACCCAAATGCGCATCTTGTTAACAGCCATGTCAGGCGCCCTGCTGGTGGCCGCAGGACAGGTGGGCAGCTCTACCATGTGCTCGGCGCCCCGGGCAGCCTGTAGGGCAGCTGGCATCCACTCACCGCTGATGAGGGCTGGCAGCCGAGCCAGGCTCGCCGAAAACATCACATTATGGAAAAGAGATTCCTCCTGACAGGGAGTTCATAACATCCCCATGATTCTGCAGGAAGTTCGGGGCGGGGATACTTTCTAAGCCCTGAACAAATGTCTCCCTGGTTCCACGTTGCTGGGGAGCCAGAGTAGCTATGCTTGGAGATGGGTATTTGCTGCAGGAGGTTCTCTGCAGGGGAGGTAGATGGGCACCATCCCCGTCAGGCCGCTACAGGACATGCATCTAAACCACAGCCCTCGAGCTGGCCCCCCCCTTCCACTCGGCGGCCCGCTCCATCAGCCAGGCTCTCGGAGACCCGCAAACCTCCCCTTTGCGCCCCAGATGCCCACAGTCCCAGCTACAGTGGAAAGTGCTGCCCCGTTCACACGGTCAGCTTTTTACTAACAGGGGCAGACATTCAGGGTCTCATAGGTGCTGACGTCCAGGGACAACCGATGACCTGCTGGGGCTCCAGCAGCCATGAGTGTTTGCGATGGACGCCTGGCCCTTCCGGTTCGGGCCCTTTGTCACCGTGCGTTTATTCTCTGTGTCCCTCCGAGCATGGCCGTGACGCACCCGTCCTCTCCAAGCACGGTCTTTAAGGATATAAACCCACGCGAGGCCCAGAGTGACGTATGAGTTGTGTCTCGAGCAATCAACTTTATCTTGGAGTCTACAGCCCATGGGCCAGAACAGGCTCACCTCTTCCCAGCTGCGTGGCCTCAATAACCTTTTCTCCCGTTAATCTGTGTTATGTCCGCTTAATCCTTAGGCCCAGGGGAGCCTAGAACAGGGTGGAGGGGCATTTTTCCTCCCTGAGAAGACACATGTGTGTGTGGGTGCATGCACCCACACACACACACACACTTCAGGGAAGCGCACGTGAAAACACACACATATCTACACGCACAGCACCAGTTAATAGTATTTTTATTTCTCATTCTTAACCAAAGTGATCTTTACTGTATCTACTCTTTGGATGCCTTTTAAACATTATCAGTTACAGTCTTTCTCAGATGGTAACTCCTCTTGGTGAATGTTACATTGTAACGACTGTAAAATAGCCAGTAAGTGGCTCAGCGGCATTTCACTTGAACTAATTCACATGGAAACCATGTACGCCCTTCAGATGTGTCTAATATTAGGAACACAGCGGAGACATGTATCTTTCGGCTGGAGACATGTATCCTTTCGGCTGGAGACATGTATCTTTCGGCTGGAGACATGTATCCTTTCGGCTGAGTCCGTGAGCACATGTGTAACAGGCTCCTAGCTGAGAAACGGGAGGTCAAGTGCAGCACATGCTTCTTGGCGCCTGTTGCTCACATGCGCCCGGGAGCAGCCACCCGAAGCTACACCCCCGGCGGCATGCGACCACACCTAGGAGGAAGTCAACTTTGACGCAATTAAATTGCTAAACAAATGCCCCTGGAACAAGAGCGTAAACAGAGGCGACCAGGATAGGGTGTGACAACAGGGCAGCTTTGAGGACTCCGAGGCTGTCTGCCCAGATGCCGATCGATCGTTAGGCCTGTAAACATGGGGTTGATGCTGCACAGACCCGGGAACCCAGTTTCTAGGGAGGGGACCCCCCATCTGCAAAGACGCCCCCAGAGGAGCCTTGGCCCTGCTCCCGGGGCTGCTCCTGCCCCAGCCAGAGCCCAGCCACCAGCTCAGTGTCTGCAGTGACCGGGTGAGGGGCCGGGCGCCGGGACCTGCACAGTCCTCTCTGGGGGACACCAATGCCCCGGGACTCCTGTGGCTTTCAGCTCTGTTGTTTTGGGGGCCTTTTCACAGCAACAAATTTCTGCTTGTTTTAAAAAGGTGAATAATTTCCAATAAAAGCAATGGTGAAATATGCATGAGCATTACCATGCCTGGTTTTTTTAACTTAGAAAGATCTCCCGGTAGTTAGAATGACTGTTTCAGAGGGTCGTGCAGCCGGCAGCCATTTGATTAGGTTGTAACACGAGAGAAATGACATCTGCAGAAGCACAGGTCCGACGCCCACGTCTGGACCAGGAAAGCGGTGTGTTCCTCAGTGAGCACATGAGACACCTGGGCCCTGGACACCCACCTGAAGCCACTAACACGTCCACAAAATGAGGAGGCAGAGTCGCGCCAAAATCACAGCTGGAAACAGGCCCTGAGCCCCAAGCCTGGCTGAGGACTGCTGCCCTGCCCAGGGGCGCCTATGTCCCCTGCCTCTCTGGGGACAATTCTGAGGGCCGTCCGAATTGTTGGGGTCTTTTCACAGCAACAAATCAAGCGGCAGCACGGCCCGTGGGCTTGTCTGTAGCAGCTGCGTCATCGGTCGTTCCCTCCCCCGCCCGCTCTTCCTCACGAGGCCTCTCAAGACGACCGCCCTGCAGGCCAGTCCGCCTCTCCGAGCCTGGGTCCCCACAGCTGGACCCGCCCTGGCCGAATACCCTCCTGTTCCCACTTTGAGTTCCCTCCTCTGTCTCCTTAAGATCGAAATGCTCTGTCTTCCAACTGTCTTCAGACCGTGCGATGGCTTCCGTTTCCTCAGCGGCGAGTTTCTTCCTGCGATCTTTCACTTTTGTTCGCAGGTCCTTCCTGTGGACACTGTCCCCCTTCCCTCCTGTGGCAGTGCCTTGGCCTGGGGGGAAAGCAGACCTGCCAGCGAGCACGCGGGCTGGGAAGGCCCGTGCCCCGGCTCCAGCGGTGCATCTCCTTGAACCCGTTGTCCCTGCCTCTGCTCCCACCACGGCCTTCTCTCCACGCCCGGCCTTCGAGGGTCCTCTTGCTTTTGAATGTGGCTTTATTTGCTTGTTTTTATAACAGTTTGCTGATCACACACTTGTGTCAAGAGCAGAAAGAGAGTATTACGCCTGGGCCCACCCCCTACTTGACTTGGAAGTCCAAATCTGCATGTTAAAAGGTCCTTCTGCATCTTGAATCTAAATCAGCCTCCTCTAAGTTGCATTTATTCATCTTTATTTATCTCCGCCCCCTGAAGCCACCTAGAAAACGTTCCAGGCCTCTTCTGCGTGATGTCCTTCCAGGAGGAGGTCACAGATGGTGGTCCTGCGCCTTCTCAGCCTGAACAACCCTTCCCTGCTGTGCCCAAAACACAGCTTTGAAGACATTCACCAGCCTAGAAACCCTTCGCTGGCGCACGGCCCTGTCTCAGTTAATACTGAGTTCTCTTCATGTAATTTTCTTAATATAATTCTCACCGCTGCCTTTTGCCATCAACAAGTCTATTTAGACCCCTAGTTTCACCGCCCGGATGTTCTCATGTGCAGAGAGTGCTGCTGCACCCACAGCCCGGCCTGCCCCCTGGGACACCCCAGCCAGGTGGCCCGCCCGGTGGGACCATCCCAGGGGCGGGGGCGCCGGCCCACCAGGCAGATCGCAGACCACTCGGCAGACACTGGACGTGCTGGGCTTTTTCACGGAATCCAAATGTCCCTCCAAACGAAAGATGAATGCACAGGGATGTCTGTTGTAACTTTCCTTCCAATTGGGAAGTGGGGGGAGGGGTGCAGACACCCAAATACCCATCGAGTATGGGAGGGATTAAATACATTGAGGTAGATCACGCCGGGAAAGGTCCACATTCGTCAATGCAGACCCTTTACCTCTAACAACACAAACATCCAGTTCGCGTTGGGGGGCAGGTACTATGAGCATTGAGTGGTCTCAATGATGTAAATAAATAAACAAAAGAAAGCCTGTGTGTCTGCATTTGGAAACACAGAGGATGGCCTGGGGCTTGCCTGCCAGCCCCTGATGCCGGTCCCCCTCCGGAGGCGACTGGGAGGCTCAGGGCAAAGCAAGAAGCACGTTTTCGATTTGTTTTTATAGCTCAATACCCCTGCATTGTTTGAATTCTACCGTGAGCGTGTATTACTTTTGTAATTTATAAAGAGAAAGGAAAACACACTCTCAGGGGCCGTGTGCAGATGAATAGCCGTCCTCGTAGCCCACGCGAGCGAGCACTTGCCGCCTGGCAGACCTGAGCTCAGAGCACGGGGCCCGCGCTCGGTGAGCCTCAAGGCCAGGCTCCGCCACCGCCTCCTCTGGCAGACGGGAAGGCAGAAGCAGAGAGAGGCCGAGCGATTTGCCCGGGCCACACAGCAGGAACAGTGCCGGACCAGGCCCGGCGCCTGCACGCCCCGCCCCGCGTGGCCGAGGGCTTCCCCAGCCTGGACCTGCACAGACGACTTTCGAGGACAAGAGGCTGTCGAGTGTCCAGAGCAGCTGCCGCTTTTCCACGGGGCCCCGGCTGACACTCATCTTCCCTGGTCCTACGTGGGCCTTGAGGGCCAAGGTCACTGGGCCTCATTCACGTTGCTCATGAAACTGGCACAGCGCCTGGTGGTAGAAAACACTCAGAAAACTCACATTCTAGCCCTGGCCGGTTCGACTCAGTGCTTAGCGCGTCGGCCCTCGGACCCAGGGGTCAAAGTTTGATCCCAGGTCCTGGTCATGGTGCGAGTGGGAGGCAACCAACGGATGTGTCTCTCTCACGTCAACGTTTCTCTCTCTCCCCCTCCTTCCTCCCTCCACTCCATTCTCTTTAAAAAAAATCAATGGGAAAAGAAATATCCTCAGGTGAGGATTTAAATAAATGAACAAACTCACATCCTGGAGCCTTCTGAAACGCATGCCGTGGACACACTGACCTACATTATGTAGCGAGACCGGAGACACTGGCCTGGCCCCGGCCCCTCCAGGCAGGGAAGAGCTGGGGGGCCAGGTCGAGGGCCCTTCCTAATGGCCTCTCCCTGCAAAGTGCCCTCTCGGGTGACCCTGGCTTCTGCACAGAGCATCCCCGGTGCCTTTTCTAAGCGCCCCGTCTGGCTGGCTGAGCTCATTAACAGAAGAAAATAACGACAAAACCCCAGCGAGGGAAAGCTGCTCCCACGGCAGCCGCAGGACGCAGAGAAGGCCCTTGAAGTCGGGCGTCGCTCGGCCTATTCATCAGCGTCTGATTAAAGGCCCCGCTCCCGTGGAAACAAATTCCCATAATTCCTTCCTCAACTAGACCAATAAACTGTTACTTAAGTGTTTTTCGCTTAAAAGTTTCCCCAATCCCTCACTGTCGGCTCTGAAACCAGACGCCTCCATTGAGCAGCTGACCAGGCGGGGATGGAGGTTTCAAATTGCCTTTGCCCCTGACTTTTTTTTTAATACATTTTTTTTGTTGTCGTGGACAGTATCACAGATGTCGCCCATGTTCCCCTGCTTCGCCCCACGCCACCCAGCCCCCCCGGAGCAGACCGACAAATCTCAGAGGGAGGGATGGGGACAGAAAGACGTGAACCGGCCCCTCTTGTGCCCCCGCCTGGCCTGGCGGCCTCTCCTCTGTCCGTGGTGCTGAAGGGTCCCGGCTGCAGGAAGGTTTGGTATGAGGCCCAGCTCCGCCACTGACGCACGGGGACCAGGGACACAAAAGGCGAGTGAGTCCCCACTGGGAAACCAGGACGAACATGTTTTACAAACACCCGACGACACTTTGCCTGCTTGCTCCTGGGTATGGGCGGCCTGGCCCTGCCCACTCCTGTCCACCTGCCCCACCAGCTGGGACTTTGGTCTCAGGCCAACGTGCTGGGTGGGGCTCAGATCCCTGCCACACGCCTGTTCCTGGCCTCACCTCTCACAACCTGTGCCCGTCTGCAAGACAGAGACTCAGTTACCCCCCAGTTTTGCTGGGAGGCCACAGTGCAGGCGAGGTGCCGAGCTCGACGCCCTGAAACGGGCCCGTGACCAAATCCCTGCGCCCCGAGAGGGGGACACTCGTCCTGGCCCCAGAGGCAGGGTTCACCCGCAGCCTCGAGCCACGTCCCGGGTGCAGCCTTCCCCTCGGCCGCCAACAAAGAAAAACGTCTCAGCCAGCATGTGATGGGGATGTTGCTTAATTGCCAACCGTGACACATCTTTCCAATATACTCAGCCCTCTAATGAAGGAGACGCAAGATTCACAGACGCAATTAGAAAGACCCTGTTTGTTTCCTCCGATACAGAATCGGGCTTTTATTGCACAATTTATAAAACCTTCACATTTTCAAAGCCGAGGGACACAGAAAGGGACCTCACATGCCAGAGTGTATCACATGCAATTATCTCTGGTGGGAAATGAGAACAGAGTTTGAGATAAATCTCATCGCCCGTTGAATGGTGAAAGCCGCAGAAACAGAACAATGTCCGTAAGTTTGTGTTCACGACCAGCTCCCTTTCAAACGGCCTTCGCACCCCCTTTGTGACCTCTGAGAATGTGGTTAAAGGGTGGGGGTGACGGGGGTCCTAATAGATGGTGATGAGAGGAGATTGGACTTTGGGTGGCGGGCACACGGTGCAATACACAGATCTTGTAACATAGAAACCCACACCTGAAACCTGTATGATCCTATTAACCACGGGCACCCCAATAAATTTAATAAAGAAAGAAAAAAAGACTGCGGTTAAGTCTCCTGGCCAGTAGTTGTGACCTGAAATAAGCGTGTTTGAGGATCTGTGATATCAGATTCTCAACAGGTTTTCATAGTGCTGGCCACCAAGGTCAGAAAGACAGGCAGCCAGGAGCACGGGCCCCGCTCACCGTCCTCCGTGGCGGGTGCCCAGCGGGTGCCCTGCAGGCACCAGGGACTCGGGCTGGGAGCCCAGGGCTGGGCAGGAGGCCACGCCTGTGACCACCCAGCTTTGACGAGTGGACGCCGTCTGCCCTGCCTGTTGCCGATGCACACTAAGGCAGAGGGATTTTACAGTTATTTCTTTTCAATTGTGGTAAAATACACAGAATATAAAATGCACCATTTTTTAAAAATATGTTTTTATTGATTTCAGAGAGAGGAAGGCAGAGGGAGAGAGAGAGAAGCATCAATGATGAGAGTCATTGATCGGCTGCCTCCTGCACGCCCCCTGCTGGGGACCGAGCCCGCAACCGGGGCGTGGGCCCTGACCGGGAATGAACCCTGACCTCCTGGTTCATGGGTCAAAGCTCAACGACTGAGCCACGCGGGCGGGCAAAGTGCACCATTTTTTAGGGCACAGTTCGGTATCAAGCGCACCCCAGTGCTGTGCGGCCTTCGCTGTCCATCTGCACGAGCTTCATCTTGCAAACCTGAAGCTCTGCTGCCACCAAGCTGACTGCCCACCCCCTCCCCGGGCCCCTGGCACCCACCCTCCTACTTTCTGTCTCGATGAACTTGACTATTTTACGTTCTTCTTAGAAGTGGACTCACACGGTATTTGTCCTTGGGTGTCTGGTTTACTTCACTGAGCATGTCCCCAAGGTTCACCCGCGTTGTAGGAGGTGTCAGAGCATAAATAACATTAAGGAGCATTAATAACATTCCACTGTGCAGAGGCATGTGGATTTTTAATAAAACAGAAAGCTGTCCTCGGCCTCCACGGTTGCCTCAGGCCAGCAGCGGCCGAGGGGGAGGCTGGTCTGTGGGCCAGGCTGCAGGTCACAGCGGCCGTGACCCTCAGGGTGGTTCTCCTCCTGTCTTGCGAGCCACCCTGTCCTCAGGCCCCCTCTGCACACGGCCCCGGAAGCAGCTTTCAAACTAATAAAAGCAAATGGAGTTTTCGATTGCTCCTAATGAAATTATGGGACGTCTGGTGTTTGCTGGAAGAAGCTAATGCTGAAAGATGGTGCTGGTCCCCAGTTATCATTTCAGGGAACAGCGGGGCTCTGGGGACCCGGCAGGCACTGCCCACGCGCCATGTGGGCGGGTGGGGGCGAGGGGCTGGCACTGGGCTCTCGCTGGCTGGCCGGCCCTTCTGCCCGTGGCCAGGCCTGGGACCGCCTCTGGGGGTGAGCTGCCCAGCTGCAGAGGCTGCAAGACACCACGCAGGCGGAAGGGCGTTGGCGCCTGAGCCCACGCAGCAGACACGGAGGGCTGTGAAGGGAGCAGCCAGGGGGCCGCGTGGGTGGGGGTATTCCTGGAGCTTTTCGTATTGAAAAGGCCCCTAAACAGTAGCCTGTGACCCCTGGCAGAGCTCCCAATGTGAAGCCGTCCACACCCTCCATCCGGCCTGGAACGTGGTCGCAGGAGGACCGAAAGCTCTCGAAGCAGTGACAGTGACCGCTCGCAGCGTGGGAGGGCCCTGGGGGGACGCGGGGTGGCCCTCAGAGGAGGGAGCGGGTCCTCCCACCCTCCAGGCTGTAAGAGTCATCGATCCCGGGGACGCTCTGCTCTCTGTGGCCAAGCTCCTGACCTGCGCTCAGAGATCACGTATGTTCTGCTTGTTCCCCTACACAACCCCCCACCCTGGCCTGGGTGGCCCGGGCTTCACGGCAGAGACACGGGGAGCCAGGCCCTCCGAGGCCCCAGCAGCCCCCACAGGCTCAGCACCTGCAGCAGCCCCCAGGCCACCAGGAGCACTCGAGCTCTGTCCCTGCTGCACCCCCTCAGCAGCTGCGGCCCCTGGCTCCCCTGAACAATCTGGCCCTCAGCTCTGACTCCCTGGAACCTGAGGTCCCAGCACCCGCCTGGCTCCTCCCTTCTCACAACACCTGCACGCTCGCACCTGCTGGCCCATCCCTCCCCAGGTTGGGACCCCGCCAGGCTGCTCTCTCGGTGAATGTCAGTCCTTACCCCACCCAACAAAACCCCCTGGCAGCCACTCTCAGGGACCCAGGGACTGCACCCACACCCTCAACCTCTCGATGCACCTCTGCCGTCCCACCGAGAGACAGGGAAGCCAGGGGCTCTGCAGACGCCGAGAGGACAGGACGCCAGGGCCGCCCTGGGCTCCAGAGGGGCTGCACACACCCGCTTGCTGCCTCGGACCCCGTGGCCACAGTGAGGACAAGCCCAGGCCTGGGAGGTGAGGGAGGGAGGGCCCCAGGGGTGTGCCAGCCCAGCAGCCCCAGCCAGCCCCACTACCTTACACCCGCGAGAGCCCCGCCCCCACCTGGCTGGACGCACCGGGACCCTGGCTCCAGGCTGAACTCCCCACAAAGACCAGAGGCTCGTGTGGAAATGAACCAAACTTAAAACTTTGACAGGTCATTTGAGTTTGGGAACAAGGCTAGTTTGCCAAAATGATTTTTTCTCTCTTTAATTAAAATCCTTTATTAACTGCCAAGCTAATACCTTCCCCCAAGACAGACGAGGTAATGAGCACACATCTGTCAGCCAGGCGGGCGGCTGTCCAAGCAGACGGGTGGGCTCCGGGGAGGGAATCCCACAGACACCCCTTGCTCTTGGGCTGTGGCATGGCCCCAAACCCAGGTCAGGAGCTCCAGGAGGGCGCAGATCAGATCCATCTGAAGATCCCCGGGGGACACAGGGGCGGCCCCGCAGGCGCCCCCAGCTCAGTGCTTTGCAAAGCGGCGTTTCCTCCACGGTGTTCTCACTGCAGCCAGAGCAAGGCGGTGGGGCCCCGTGGGCCAGCGGGTCCCAGACATGCTCTCAGACTGCTGGCTGGGCGAGGACACTGAATACGGAAGGTTTCGATGCCAGCAAGGGGCAGGCCTGTGCCCCAGGAGCCCTGGACCGCAGCCGTTAGTACAGTTGGGGAGCTGGGGCCAAGGAAAGGGGTAGACAGCCAGAGCAGCAGCCCATCCAGGCCCAGCCGCCCGGGGGGGCTGCGGGAGGACAGTGACTGTCCACCAGCCCGGGTCAGGCCCTCGAGGACGGTCATAACCACTTCACCTGAAACATCCCAAACGCAGACAAAGTCAGGGATCCATAAAACAAAACCAATATAAACCACCAGCCTCACCCAGTCTTAAAACCATACCCCTTGTAACCTCTAGGGTAAAATAAATACCCAGGAGTCCGTGCTGATGTCAGCAAGTGATTGAACAGATAAATAAATGGGGAGAAGACACAAATCTCCCAAACTCTCTGTGTGGAAGAACCCCAAGTAGTTTATGGGCTCCGCCCCCGGAAGACGCCCCGCAAGTGTGGGCTGTGCAGTGAGCGCCGTCCAGAGAGGACACTGTGCCGGGGAAGGAAACAGCAGCTGGACAGTGGAGACGACAGCCTCAGCCCGGTGACAAGGTCAAGGACAGCAGTGATGTCACGGGGACAGGACGGGCCCTCGATATGACACAATGAGAACCACACTGTTCTCTGTGGCCTGCTTTCCAGAGAGCCATGGCCCCAGCGTCATCATGACAGAAACCTTGGGAAAATCCCCCACGGAGGCTTAAGCAGAAACCTGGCCGCAGCCTTCAGCCCGCCAGGTTCCAGCCAGGACCGTCCGAGAAACTGTCAGAGCCACGCGGAGCCTGAGGACACGCGGCACCCACATGCTGGGTGGGGTCCTGGACGGGGCCCTGGGACAGGAAAACGACATCGGGAAACTAAGATATTCTGAAAAGCTCTGGGCTTCAGCCAATATTGTCTCAGCATTGGTCAGAAATTATAATAAACGAACCACACTAACGAAACAGGCTGGTACCAGGGACAACTGCATGGGGGTGGGGGGGTGGGAACCCCTCCATTCTCCTGTAAACCTAAACCTAGGCTGAAAAATAAATATTAATTTTAAAAACTAAGCTCTGCCCTGCTGGCGTGGCTCAAAGGTTGAGCATCGACCTAGGATCCAGGCATCGGGGTTCGATTCTCCGTCAGGGCACATGCCCGGGTTGCGGGCTCGATCCCCAGCGGGGGGTGTGCAGGAGGCAGCCCATCAATGACTCTCTCATCACTGATGTTTCTGTCTCTCTCTCTCTCTCCCTCTCCCTTCCTCTCTCTGAAATCAATAAAAACATATTTAAAAAATAACAATAAAGAATAAAAAACTAAGCTCCAATTGTCCCTACTGTCCCCCAAGGTCCCTCAGCTCCCCTCATTGAGGGGACACTGAAGGTTTACTGAGGCCAAATAACGAAAATCTCATGGGGGAAGTTGACCCCAAAAAGGCCAGAGGCCCTGTCTGCTGAGGCGCCAGGGGCAGGTGTCCTGTGTGTGAGGGACCAGGCCCCGTCCCCCCGCCAGCCCAGCGCTCCAGATGCTGAGCGAGGGGTCAGGTGAGTGGGGTGCAGGGGCTGAGAGGCTGCACAGAGGCCCGTGAGGGTCCCACCGGTGCTGGCAGCGGGCCAGGAAGGCTCGCAGGTGCTTCACCTGCAGACAGGTGTCTCCCCGCAGAAAGGTGTCTCCCCGCAGACAGGTGTCTCCCCGCAGAAAGGTGTCTCCCCGCAGACAGGTGTCCCCCCGCAGAAAGGTGTCTCCCCGCACACAGGTGTCTCCCCGCAGACAGGTGTCTCCCCGCAGAAAGGTGTCTCCCCGCAGAAAGGTGTCTCCCCGCAGAAAGGTGTCTCCCCGCACACAGGTGTCTCCCCGCACACAGGTGTCTCCCTGCAGAGCCACAAACCCCCAGGCAGCCTGGATCCCTCAGAGGGCGGGGTCAGCACCACCACCGGGCGCCCCTAAGGACCAGGCAGGGCGGAGTTGTCGGGGCGCCCACCCTTCCGAGGCCCCTGTTCCCCCGACGCTGCTGCCTGGACCCCGGCGGCCCCCAAGGGCCCAGGCACAAGGCCACCATCCAGGGGACCCAACCCATTGGCAGGGCACAGCTCAGCTCTCAGCCCCTCCACCAGGCCCTGGGTCCTCGGCTGGCAAGCGAGGCAGGTGGTCCTGCAGAGGACGGACCCGCGGTCCAGGTAAAGCCCTGGCCAGGTACCCGGGGCCAGGTGACATCCGCCCAGGCGCCCTGCCCGCCCTCCCCGCGCGCTCAGGGCACCGCGCTCGGGCTCTGCAGCCGGCCCTGCGCGCTCCTCGGTCTTCGCGCGCCCCCTGGCGGCCAGCGGACGCCCCCGCAGGCGGCGCGGGTCGGGCCGGAGCGCGGTGCGCAGCGCCCTCGCGTGGACACACGCCGTCGGTGGCCTGGCGCTCTCCGCGCGCGGACCTCGATGTCCAGCAGTGGCCTGGGAGCCAGAGCACACGCCTCGGCCCTTTGGCATTGGAGGCGACGAGGCACGAGGGGTCCTGGAGCGGCTTTTCCCGCATATAGCAGGCAGTTCGCACCCTGGCCTGGCCATCGAGGTCACCCCTGGCCTTTGCCAGCATCACGCTGCCCTGGTGCTGGAGGTGCCCCTTGTGAACCCCACGACCATGGCACTCAGGGATCGGGGACAGGGCCCCGGCCCCGCCAGGCAGGTGAGGAGCCCGCAGGCCCAGCGCAGACGTGTCCCAGCTGACCCCTCTAGGAGGGGGCTGCTCTAGGACTTAACCCTCCAAAAGGTGGGCACACTGGCAGCGACCTCTCCAGAAGGGCGACCCTCCAGAAAGTGGGCGCACCTGCATGAAGCCCTCCAGCACAGGGCGCACCCCGAGCCTGCGCAGACCCCCTCCCTGCCGCCACTCCTGACTGCGGGCCTGGGCCTGGGAGGCTGGGCCACGGGCACCGGGCCTCTGCCAAGGTGGCCAGCACAGCACTCGGAGGACCGATCACTCTGCCCGAGGTCATTAGCAGGGTGTATTTGTCAAGATAAGAGGACAGCACACATTGTAACCTTTCGTTCAGGTGATTTAGAGCTTCAGTGTTTGCATGGGGTTGGAGGCTCGCTCCCTGAGCCCGAGCCTGTGCCCCGGCCACCCCAGGGCAGGTGGTCCCTCTGGGGCCCCGGGTTAACACCCTGCCCACCAGGAGCTGAGAGTTGGGCACGGGAGAGAAGGGGCTTGCCCTCAGCGAGGCCCAGGTCTCCCGCCCAGCCCCAGACAATGACCACCTGCTGCCCATGAGGGGCAGGGATCCAGCCTGGCCTGAACCCTGGCTCAGGCACTCAGGTGAGCGACTTGGTAAAATTTCTGAACCTCTTTCCCTGTGGGCAAAAATAGCACCCATGCCACCCACTGCTGGATCCTCGGCATTTCCAAATGACATGCGCCTGCTTCCAGCAGCGCCTGCCCTTCAACAGACGGCCTCTCCTATGGTGGCCAGGCCCCGCCCCGCAGCCCACACCAGGCCTCTGCCCCATCGGGACCAGCTGGGGCCCACCTCTGGGCTCAGTGCCCTCTGGCCTCCCTCTCCAGGGACAGGGGAAGGAGCAGAGTCTGACGCCACCTGCAGGCCAGGAAACCTGACCCTGGACCAGATCCTGCTCCACCTGGTACTCTGACCTGGAGCTGTCTGCTTACCCTACTTCCCGATCTGTAAAATGGGGCTGCCGACACCTCCTCACGGGGTTGCAGTGAGAATTAGGTGATTCACTGTGTCAGATACTCGGGGCGGCACCTGACAGGTACTAAGCACCCGGTGTTAGCAGCTGCTGCACTGCCCCGACAGGAATGCAGAGCGCAGACTCGAGGACGTGTGACCACGCTGAGGGTGACAAACACGTTCCTCTAGTGAACGGACTGACCGAGGTCGGGGAGGACTTGATAGCAGGCCTCTGGTATTCCCTAAGTGGTTCTTTAACAAAATCTCCAGGAGAGAACACAGGTCAGGGCTTGACACCCACCCCATCCCTCCTCGGTCCACACCCTCCGGAGCGAGCGGCTTCCTGGGCTGTCCCCAGGGCCTGCACTCGGCAGGCTTAGTGTGATGCTGTCTTCACCTTGAGGTTCTTAATGTTGTCTTTGGACCTGTTTTGTGAGTGAAACGCAATGGACAATAGAGCGTGTGCGTGAACAAAGACAGACACTTGCATTCGCGTGTCCACCTGTGCAGCTGGCCCCCCGATTCTCAGTGTTGGTGATGTCCTGTGAGCACAGGACGCCAGGGGCCCCCAATGTCTGGGAGCTCAGTGAGACTCAAAGCAAGTGTGGGCTTAAAAAAGTCTGGGAAATGTAACAAAGCACATGCCGTCAGGGTCCAGGGTCCAGGCATTCGACCTGGGAAGCCCAGCGCTGGACCCAAGGGCCACCTGCCCAAACCTGGCTCTACTGCTCAGCTGCTCCCCCTCTGCAAAGTCCCCGGCCAGGAAGGCTGGTGCACGGTGGGCTAGTGATTTGGGGACGGGACCCTCGGGACACATGAGGAACCGGTGCCCTGGGTTGCTCCACACGCCCTGAGGTGGGGTCTCCACCGCTGGCCAGGAAACAGCTTGGGCGTCCTGCCTGCCTGCACCCACCAAAGCCAGAGACCCTGGAACCACCGAGGCGAGGCGAAGGGAGGGGAGGGGAGGGGAGGGGAGGGGAGGGGAGGGGAGGGGAGGGGAGGGGAGGGGAGGGGAGGGGAGGGGAGGGGAGGGGAGGGGAGGGCTCTCTGAGAACACCCAGCCTCCTCCTAATTTTTCGTTATATCACACTTAGTCCTTTATTGAGACACAGGGCAAGAGCATAAAAGATTTTCAACTCCCGTAAGAATGTCGTTTCCCTTCTTCCTGACTTGCAAGTCCAGCCCCCAGGCTCGGTGCCAAGGCCGCACCTGAGGGAGGCATAAACCCACCCACACAGCAGGCACCCACGTGCCACCCTGAGAAAAGGCACGCTCCCCCTCTGTGGGTCCCTACGGGAAACCTGTAGCGACCTCAAATAAAATTTGATGTGTTAAGATTAAATAAACTATCTACCAACGATAAGCCTTAGGGTGACGGGGCCCAGCAGCGCCCTCTGCAGTCAGGCTGCTGAGCCGGCCGCTTCGTTTGAACACGGACGTAAAACTGCAGCCCCACAGGCCTCCCTCACACGGGCCCAGCGCCGGCCGGGGTCTGGAGAGTGACTAAGGCGCCCAGTCCTCCCACAGGCGGCGTGGCCTGAGAGCGGGCACGGCACGGGCGGGCAGCAGCGGGCAGGCGGCCGCGCCCTCTTCACCGCCCCGCTCGCCCCGAAGCTGCGGAGCTCGCTTCCAGGCCTGAGGGCTGTGGGTTCCAGACACCGCTGGCGAGAGCCCCGAGACGCGCGCCCGGGGTCCCGGTCTCACCACAAAACTTCCCTTTGAAACCCCCCACTTCAGTGTCAGGCGGTACTAGACTTTTCGGGGTGATCACTTCATCAGTTGTACAAATATCTAATCACTAAGTTAAACACTTGAAACTAATACAATACTGTATGTCACCTGTAATTGAAAAAGTAAACATTTTTTTAAAAGATTGAAGAAGGAATTTGCTATTTTGGTGAATGAGTCATCAGTAAGTTAACTCCCATCCGTTCCGAGAACTCAGCATCTGAAATACGTATAAAAAAGTAAATTTACCTGCAAAGTACCAAATTACTTTTATTTTTAAAAGTTTTCGATTTTAACAACTGTCAAATTTAAGAAAACTGATTTTAGTTAAAAATTAAGTTGGAAACCAAGCTGCCTATTTCCAGCACAGCTCTGAACCCCCGACCGGACCAGGGCCGGTCCCTCCCGCCCGGGTCTCTCCAAGGAGCAGGGACAGCTCCCCACCCAGCGCCGCATCGCAGCTGCTCGTCACTCGGCTCCTTTCCGTGACTACAGCGCAGTTTTCTTTACAAGAAGTTATTCAAATGAGACTTTCTATTATAAAAATATGCTTAATGTGTTTTAGAAATCCTCTCAACTTTAAACTCAGTAGGATTGAACGCCATTTTGTAAAGATTTAAAACGGTAAATCATTTTCCTTCATTCTTGACTAAGCTGATGGTCAGTCAAGCTGGACAGCAGCAAGGACAGTGCAGCCCAGCAAGGCCCCCCCTTCCACCTGCTGTCCCCACAAGGGCAGTTCCATTATGAGAGCAAGTTTCATAGCCTCCTACGTGGCTTTCTTCAGATCAACACTCGGACCTCAGAGTGAACAGGTCACGAGAAGGGACACACTCTGGTCAGAGCCAGGGCCCTAGGCCAGAAGGCCCTGCACTTCTACGGACAGGCACACTGGCCACTTGACCCGCACACCCGATGGGAAGGGGCGAGCCTCAGGTTTGGGACAGAAATCCCCGCTCCAGTGCTTTTAGCTAAGCCCTTGAGCAAACTTATGTCCCCGAGTCCTTTACCTGCACAATTCTTAGCTCCTCTCCTTGTCTTTTTCTTTCCAGTTTTGGTTGCCAAGCAAAATCAGAGTTTAAAAGAAGAAGCCCACCCTACAGGCCATTTCCCAGTGAACACCAATCCCCTACAGACCCTCCCCTCGCAGGAAGTCCCCTCCAGGCTCCACACCCAAGAGGAGACACGGGTCCCTCTATCCCCACATGAACCCCCACTACCCCCGACACCCACACTCACTAGGGCCCTCCCGCCACAGCTCCCAACAGAGCTCAGACCTGGGGCGACAGATGATGTCCTTTCCCTGCTGACAGCCTTTCAAGCGCTGGGAACAAGTGTGTCTCTAGGACCCGTGCACTGGAGAAAAGAGGTCCATTCCGACGAAATGTTACCACGAGGGCAAGCTCCCTGTTAGAAAACCGACCGGGGGTTGCCAATGGAATCTGAGGTTCGGTTGGGTCCAAGAATTGCCTTACTTCGAAAATATACCCAATAGATATCACTGCAGTTTCTCGTCGGGCAGGAGTCACCCTGAGGAAGGGAAGCCTGTCCCGGAAGCACAACGCAGCTACACCACCAGAGCGCAACACCTCTGCCCTGAACAGCGGTCCCCAGACTGGAGGTGGGTGCTTATGTGAAGACTTAGGCATTTTCTTTACCTGAGCCTGCAGTAAGGAAGAAACTAGCTTATCAAACCTGTGATAGCAAAGATCTTGTTACTTGGGATAAGGTGAGGTTAAAAGGTGACTTAGCAGAAACCACCACAGGACAAGATGGCACTGTGGACAGAGCAGCAGGCACACGATTTAAGTTTGGGAGAAAGTACACAAGTGTGGACTCTCCCCCAGTCACCCATCCTGAAGCCAAGGCCTTAATGAACCTGCAGTTACAACCCCATTTCCATCTGCATTCTAAAGTTTTTGCTTCACAGACAATGCCCGAAGGAGCCCCATCTAATTACACACAGTGGCAAGAAAATCCACCGAGACGGCGTCCGTCTCCAAGCAGGAAGCAAGGCCACGTCCACCTCTGTGACTGTGCAGATGCCCTGTGTGGCCGCTGCCTCTTTCCACAAACAGCAGGGAAGCAGGGCCTGGGGCAGGGCGAGCCTTCTCTGGAGCCCACCCCTTTCCAGTCTCTTACCTCAGTGGCTGACTGTTGTGCTCTTTCCTTACCACCAGCAGGCAGCTTTGCAGAGCCCTAACCACCCAGATCAGTAGGCTGGGAAAAGTTTATGACCTTAACAGGGCCATAGGCATCCAAAAATCTAAGCAGCAGGGAGGTGAATTCAGCCATCCGGTTAATGGCATGCACGACAGAGGCCTAATGGAGCAACTACTACTTAAATACGCCAGACTCAGGATCAAAAATGCTGTTGACACTTTCATGGACCTCGGGATGTTCTCAACCTATTTAAGGGATACATCAATACTGTCCATATAGTAAAATAAGTTGTGATACTTAAACTGACAGCACCCTCAGGCTGTGTCCCGGCTGCCCCCCCCCATGCTGTGTAAAGTGCCTGCTGGGCCCGGCTCCAGCAGGGCCGCTGCGTCTGCACTGCTCCCAGGAGCACACCACTGGGCTCCCTGAAATGATCCTGAGTCGCCCTGCACCACCTCCAGTCCCACCAGTGCCGGCTCAGCAAAGCTGTCAGAAAACAGGTTCATGTGAACTTCTCCACGCTGTAAAGAGGCCTCTGGCCAGTGAGGGGAGCCATTGGTCTGGTCTGTGAGCGCTGTAAACATCGTGGTGGATCAGACTCCACCACCCTTCTCCATTTGCTGAGACAGTCTGTTCATAGCTGCTACAAGGAGCCCACAGGTTAGGAAAGAGATTTAAAGTGAGTTCATTATGGTCAGGTCACTGTAAAGACATACTATAAAGACATTACAGTTGAATATCACTGTAAAAACATACTTTTTTTTTACACGATGGTTTTAATTGAATTCGAAGATGTTTATTGCATTCTGTTTTTGGTGGGAAAACGTAACATATATTTCTTTAGCACAGCCCGTGGAATAGAGCGATGGGAGGAAGCCCTTCCTCCCCGAGTCCAGGATGGGGCCTGGCCCGGAGCTGTGTGGCTGTAACTAAGTATTTCCTGCACTAGTTGGGCAACATGTGTAACATTTATTAATTTTCTCCTTTCAGTGTAGGCAGCAATTCACCGTTTTCTTTCAGTTCCTAAAAATAAAAAAGAAAACAGTAACATGTACACATACATGTAGAAAACAACCTAACTAGAGACTGTATCTGCATCAGAGAACAGAAAGACACCAGTTCACCAAACACTCTAAGTATGAGGCCACACAAACCATCAGACGACTGTCAGGTTACAAAATTAAGGTAAAAGGTTTCTCTAAAGCCAGCAGACTGTTTAGCCTTAGTGAATGCAGCAACTGGGACAGACAGTGAAGCCTCCTATTTAAACAACAGCAATGACAGATGGGGGAGGAAACCAAGTGACTGAAGGAAAGGCAGTGAGGTGTTACTGTCCACACAAACGTGCACACAACACCCGCTGCCCATGTCACTACTCCAACCCAACCTGGAAAAGCAACAGCACTACTGCGTAAATATAAATGTAAAGGCCAGAAACCAAGTAAGACATAGTAATTCAGAAGCATTTTGTGCCTATCTTTCAGAAAATTTGGAATATGGCCATCAAGTGTAAAATGTGACAAAAAAGGGTAAGATTTTCTAGTTTAAAATATTAATTTGATGTCACATGTCAGGTTCTTACGAAGCAACCTGAACATCAATCAGTAACCCCACTCGAGCTCATCTCTGGATTAAACCCAGGTGGGTGCGATCCTGTTACAGGCGCTCACAGTCCTCAGTGATGTCTTGGGATCTGCTACCCAGGAAACAGCACTCTGCTGCACCTAAGGATGCACATGGCCGTACTGAGCACACGCCCCAGAAGGCCGGTGGCCTCAGGTAGAATGTGGCCTCAAGGACTTCCTGGATGTGGCATCGCAGACAGCTCGCCTGCTTCTTCAGGTCTGTGACCCCTCCTCTGGTGACGGGGACGAGGCTTCTCTCGGGCTGCTGCACTAGAGCAGTGTGCTGGTCGGCATGAGTCCTGAGACACAACAACTGTCCTCATGGGCAATTTAAAGGGCAAATGGATCTAAATACTCTGACTCTCTCCAAACTCTGCAGGAGTAGGCTCTTCAGAGCTAAGGTTAACTCACTGAGTCCATGTTAATCAGTGGCTAAGGTCCTCAGGACAGGAGACTGAGCCACTGACTTACTAATTCATTTAGCCAATCACCCATTCGACAGAAAAGCCAGCACAGACCCCCTGGAACATAACCGATGTCTTAACTGAACTACAGATGAAGAACCCACTCTTCAAGAAACACACCAAACTGCCGATCCAAGAGCTGTTCCCAGTTATCTTCCCAAAGAACAAATTTCCAAACATCTATGTTCTCGGCAGGTAAGCATAAAGTTATATAGCGAACACCCTGCTATGTACCTAAGAAGAGGCTGCCCGAGCAGCGAGGCTGTAGAATTAAGTGAGATTTATTGATTGTATCTTCCCAGGAGTCACCGATGGCTCAGGTACAGGCTATAAACCACTCAGACAAGAGCAGGCTCGAGAGAATTTGGGGTCTGAAGACTGTTGTGTCTTACAAAAATAAAACACATGTATAAAATAACAAATACAGATCTCTTTCTGTTGCTTCCGGGCTATTCAAAAGCTACTAAGTTAGACTTTTTTTTCCACCGGGAGTAAGATTGTTTACTAGAAAAATGCCTCCCTGGTTTGCTTGAACAGTGTGATGTCAAACCTGGAAGCCAGCCGGAGACACCTGCATAGAGAAGAACCAGGAGAGCAGCCTCTGCATGGGAAGGCCACGTTTATAAAACCTGCGACCCACAGCACTGGTCACGCAGGTCAGCCTCAGCCTTTTTCACATTACAAAGTGCGAGTTTAAAACTTTAATCTCCAACAGAACTAGAAGCAGTACTACTGGAGGGGCTCCCCGGAGGAGCAGCCAGTGTCGGGAGAGGCCCCACAGCAAGGGAGAGACTAGCTCAGGTGAGCGGTGAGGACAGTCTGACACAGCAGTGGCAGTGAGATGACAGGCCATGACAGCCCTAGACATGGTAACACTGGTATAGCAGCGACTGGATGTGAGGCCAGAAGAGAAACGCAGCAAGGACAGCCCGAGGGCTCCTGTTAAAAATGAAATTCTAATTTGCCAGCATGCCCCAGCTCTCAGCTGCTTAGGGCGCCAGATGGGCTGGGACCTCACCTTAACGATGTCCAGCCCGCCAATGAGCTCCCCTTTCACATAGAGCTGCGGGTATGTTGGCCAATTGGAGAAGGTTTTCAATCCCTGCCGAACCTGTGGAAACAAAAGGAGCCTGAGACCTGCCAATCAGGCCCGAGCGCGGACAGACAGACAAGGGACATCAGCCAGGAACTTACGTCTCCGTCTTCCAGAACGTCGAATGTCTCAAACTCAACACTGCAAAAAGGAGAAGCGCTTTAACAGGCAGCTCAGTTTTACACAGACACTGTAGCACCTATTCGTGCTTTTAAAATACTCAAGAAAAGTAAATAAACCGTTTTGGTGGTAACAAAATTAACTGTAGAAAAACAGAAAAGATTTTACTTCTTAATCTGTCACACACTACTCAGAATAAGTCACCCCAACACACTTATGTGAGCTAGGGTCTGGCACTGGCCAGAACGCTCCATTGTAATCGAACATGAAGCACTCACAGAGCAGAACAGCAAGAACGAACAGACGGGAAATACAAGGTACAGACGTAACTGAAGAGTCAGAATTTCTCAAACAGAAGACGTACTTACCCGGTACTATTTAGTATTTCCAGAATCTGTTTGCTGAATCCACACTTAGCTTCCTAAATGTAGAGAAAAAAATTGAAGATGTGCTACTTTTCCACACGACCCATGCATGGCTGCCCCTACGGCTCTGCCGTGGGCATGGACAGACCTCCCAGGGCCCCTTCACATCACAGGGCAGTCAGACAGGTGAGGGTCCAGAAGACACCTGGCACCCTCCCTGCAACTCCAAGTACTGACCCCCCAGACACCATCCTAGACGCACAGCCCACAGACTCACATCAGTCTGTCACCATCGGGAAGGTGTGTCCAGTAGCTTCTAATCTTTGTGGTCGGAAGTCCCTCCGAGTAACCCTGATACCCTCCTGAGACGTCACTTACACAGAGGATCTCAACATTCAGCATTTCTGCCACCATCGTCACTTTCCTGCTCCACTACACCCCACTAGAGATCCACACTTCCTGAGGTTATGGAAATCTCACCTTTTTCAGGCATAGGATCCCGAACCCCATCAATCCTGAGGACAGACTTGGTACCCACAAACATCTTAATGACGTTAATAATTATGTTCCCAAAATGCACAAAGACTGTTTGGGCTTCCATAAAAAAGTGTTTTGAGAATAAAAATAATCACCAAAAAAACTACTGGGTACTATCAGTTCCACTACTTTGTTTTAATACATGTACAGTGCACACTAGTCAGAGAATCCAGGTCCTTACCCAGCGATCATGTTGAAATTCCCATGATCACCTTCCTAGTCATACTGCTTTCATTATGAGTTACATTAACTAATTCCATACATACACTAGCTGTTCCACTGTATTAGTTACATTAACTTCCACACGAGTTACCGCGACCTCGTTCTGAGACGCTGTGAAGCATCTGCCATCTGTTCACAGAAGGGGAAAGTGAGGCTCTGTGAGGCTGTCAAGGAAGCTACAAGAACCCCTGTTACAAACAAATGTGGCCCTGACATCAGAGGAGCCACAGGACAAAATGGACTTTAGGGGGAAGTCAATGTATCGGTGGTTCTCAACCAGTTAGGGGCAGGCCCTTTGAGAATTTGATAAACATTAAGAACTCTCTTTAGAAAAAGACAAATATGCAGTTACAGAAAACTGCCAAAACCATTTCACTCATTTATCAAACAAGTACTGAGCACACAGGAGGCAGCCAGGGTTTACTTGTCTGTCCTGGACACTTCCAAGGATGGTCTCCAGCTGCAAACCCAAGAACCATGAGGTTCCAGGACTCAGCAAGCACAGTGACCAGACTGCACTCTGTGGATAAAGTCATGGTCATGACAGCAACTCACAGAGCAGGGAGTGCCAGCAGTGCTGACCAGTCAGCTGACAGAGTCTGGCCACAGAAAGAAACGCACCCCACTGAGATGCTGAGGACACAGCCAGAAAATGCAGATGACTTGGTTTGATGTCCATAAGCACCAATTAAGGCCCAGATAACTTCCTGGTACCTCCGCGGCTTCATTAGCTAAAGCTGGGAAAAAGACAGTAAGTGTCCCCTTGCTGCAGATGTTAACATCAAAAGAAATTACACGCAAAACCATTTTTGAGTCCTTTACCTGTTTGTTTCCTTTCATAAAGAGCATCACAGAAGCTTTATTTGTCAGTACTTTGAGCCTAAAGAGAGAAAAATGACATGGAACGGCTCAGCTCAGTTATTAAAGCCCACTCTCGCTCCGCTCAGAACGTGCATGCTGAGGGGGAGCAGGAAGATAGTTCACAGCTCTTAGTGGCATTAAACAAGCAAATGCATTGACATTTTCCTGTATCTCTCTCTCTCCCTAAGCTGCTGTAAAATACAATATGGCTTTTTAAGGCAACAAATGTTCCTTCAAGTTGCAATTTAAGCCCATCAACTCAGTTCTAAGAAAATAATAATACCCAATTCAGTAAGGAACTGTTCAATCAGGGGCCCATCCAGAACCTCCAGCACTCCATCCTGCGCGTTCCCTCTCATCCTGAGGCTGTGCACAGCTCCGCACACTGAGTGCGCACATGGCTACCCAAGGGGCAGCGCTAAGTCTAGGAACACCACTAATACTAGCTGCTAAAATCAAATGCTCTCAACTTAACTTCAGGCTGGAATTTCAGGCAATCTTTCAAACATTAGGAGCTAACTTGCTATAAGAATTTTCACCATCTGCATATTAGCCTAGAGTTTAGAAACAGATCTCAGAACAGTTAGCGTGAGGACAATGGCTGCTGATGACCCTCTAGGCCGCATGGTGGCCCCCTCACCATGTTCTCCTCCTGTCCCTGTCTCTCTGGATCACTCATGGCTCCAAATCTCCTCAAAGAATAAAGTTGTCATAAATGGAAGCGCAAGTCGTGCACTCTCAATACAGTGCTATTAGCTAATTCTCAAAAAAACAGTAAGAAATAGCACGATGCTGATCCCAATCTCTCACCTAGTAACTACCACCTGGATCCAGGGAAGCAAACAGGTCCCTCTGTCCCACTCAGAGATGTCACCAAGCCCAGGAATTCTGGCTTCTGCACTTTTCCCACCAGGAGCCCTTTAAATTATTACCCAAAATACAATGAACTTCCTATACAATTCTAGACAGTCATCCATTGGTGCCTGACCACAGGAGACACAGGTGGATCCAACAGAGAGCAAATGAAAAGCAAAGACAAGCAGGACACGACCACAGCAGTCTGAGGCCACACAGCCTCCAGGGCCACGAGGAGAGCTCAGGAGAGGACCCTGGAGTCACAAAGGGACGAGCAGCATCATTTTCTTACCAAAAAGGCAGGAAAGGGTGTAAACCATTTGAGAAAGTGCACCACTTAAAGGTCGGCTTGACATATATGAAATGCTATTTATAAGGATTGTTTTATTAATCAAGGATAGATAAATCAGGTGTTCATTTTTAAACACTTAGAAATTCTCAAAATGTTAAATGGCAACAAAGGGACAAGAGAAAGCTTTATCTTACAATCGGAAGCACCAACAATGAATGCCTGATGCTGTTACACATCAAAAAAATTCCTTTTTAAACCTCTACATTAATTCATATTTATTGCAATAAAAATTCCTTTAAGTCTCCCTATAGTCCAAAGTCCAAAATTTCTATAAGATAAAATGTCTAAAAGCTGATTGAGATGCTTCATAAAACGAGTCGGAAGGATTTTACAGCCCGAAATCTCCCTGGATGTGAAGTTCTCGTGGTCTGGAAAAGCAACGAGAATCTCGTGTGTGTGCAGGCACCACATACACAGCACTGGCTGTCCCACTCCCACTCCAGGGCTCCAGTGGGACAGTGACGGCAGCAGCACCAGGGCCGCATGTAGGAAAACAAAGAACCAGGCTTATGCCACGAGCAGGACCGGTGACCAAAACCTAGACATCAAGACAGCTGAATCCTGGCTCCGAAATGCACAGAGACAACTAAAACTTGGTCGTCCCATTGTGGCAATGACATTTCTATAAAACAAAGAATATCCTGCACTTAATCATTAAACTGACACAAAACTTCCCCCAGCCTAAATCAGACCTTGCCGAGTTAGCGTGACTTGTCTGACTGCACACACAGAATGCTGACCTTGGCATACAACACAATCTCTGATTTCTGTATGAAAGGCAATGCAAAACTGAGAATTTAAAAATATTTTTAAAATAATGACAGACTACTTAAAACTCTTAAAACACTTACCTTTCCTCTAATTTGGGGGCTTTGGGGCAAATTGTATCTAGTTCTTCAGATGCTTCCAGCTCCTGAAATAAACACATGTGCCCATTGAAGAAAACGTTTATAGGTAAATCCTGGTCACACCCTAACAAACTCCAGTCACAATCATCTCATCAGAAATGCTATGTATATGTTCCAGACTCAGGCTGGCAAATGTAGAGGTTCTTGAGAAATTTACACTTTAAACTTATTACAGCACTTATGAAACTACACTCTACGGAAGACTCTATACCCGGTACAGACTTCCAAATTCTAACCTTCACAATGTCAAGTCCTCCAATGAGCTCGCCAGAAACATAGAGCTGGGGATAGGTGGGCCAGTTGGAATAGGTTTTGAGGCCCTGACGAACTTCTTCATCTGAGAAGATATCGAAACTGCTAAACTGAATCTTATGTTTGTTGAGAATTTCCACCATCTGCTTGCTAAAACCTGCATACGGAAAAAGAAAATAGAAAACTTAGTTTCTCTCTCGTTCATATACATACACACAATTTTGAATTCAGAGTACATATATCTACGAAACATAGATGCCTGCCTCTATTCTGCCAGTGATTTAATAAGCATATCTGAATAGTGTGTAAAGAGAAAACAAATTCCAAGAACACCTTATCTAACGCTAAACCACATACCACATGTTCAGGTATGATTTAACTTTTTCATACACTTGTGAAATTTTTTAAAAAATGTGTGTGTTTATCAAAGTTCCTTTTTGATATCAGGCACATTTTTTGTTGTAAAAGAAACAGTACTAGTCAAAAAGCAAAGCCTCAAGCCCTGCACCTGGCTCCATCCACCCAGGGGAGTCACAGGTAAGCCCTAGGCAGCCACCTCCCCGACCTGTCCCGCCCCATCAATCAGGTGGCTGACTTGGACACTCTGGACAGACCCTCCCAGCTCTGTTCTGTGCATCTATGAGAATCAATACTGGGGGAAGAGAAAGCTCTACAGTAGTTATTTTTAACCACTACTTGACCACACTGGAAATCCAATTCGGTTTGGTTTCTATTCCCTGTTACTATATCCCGTGTAGCCACCCTAGCAGTTCTCAATCTTTACTACTCTAAATAGAAGAAATTAAAAATTAGGTGAATATGTTCTGTTTTGTCTAATATGGGTACTTCCGTACACTGATTTCAAAGCTGCCCCCTCTGCTCTTATATATGAGCTGTCAATAAGCTGAGGGTGTTCTTTCTCATCTGGTGTCATAACTTGACAGTTTCTTTTTTCAAACTATTTACATTCCCCAAAGTACGTTATGTGATTTTCCCCTGCACCCTAGTGACCATCTCATGCTCCATGATTTTATTATACTTTGGTGACACATTTTTGTTCCGTACTTTTTTGACATCATTTTCTTAGGATGACATTAGTGCTGAGAGTAAGAGGGTGAATATCGGTCTTTTATAATCTATTAGTCTTGTCTGAAAGGGGCTATTTTTCTTTCCGTAAGCTAAGCCTTCCCAACTGTTTCCAGTATTCGGGACTCCTTCACACCCCACCATTCTTCTTTTCAGACAGTCCTAAGTCTCTGGAAAATTTAAAACAGATTTAACAGCATCAGCAATCATTTGTAAATAAAATAAAATCATAAAATTGAGTATGAGGTTATTTCAAGAACAGGCTCTACTTGATGCCAGAGGACAGCACCTTTCCTACTAAAACGTGGCTCTATGGTAAGCTCCAAGCACCTCCCAGCCCATAGCTGGCTGAGAGGAAACACGGTACAGGGCGGATAAACAGGTTTACCGCTGCGAGGACACAAACACACAGCTTATTCTTGTATTATTATTTATTAATCATTGTATTATTTTCCATATGAGCAACTATAAACCTACTTTTGTCTCCCCTGCCGTATTTATTTGTGTAGAAGCTGCTTTTCCTACAACTGAAGTGTTAAGTTCATGTACAGCCTGAAGTAAACACTGATTCTGAAATTTTTTATTCATCCGGGAGTTCATTAGTAAACAGCTAACGGCCGATTGCTGACAGTTATTCTGCTGCCAATATATTAACTCATTTCTACTGTAACTGGCTGAGAGAAAGCTTTGTTTTAGCTTTAGGCAATTACATGCAGACTAGAAAGATTGATTGGTAGTGTTTCGTTTTTAAGGGTTAAAGTGGCAGACTGGAAATGTTATGCTTAAGGATAAAATAGTAAGAAGGCTTTATTCTAATAACAAAATATTTACACACCCTTTTTTAAAGAAAAGTGCATGCATGCAATAAAAATATTTAAAAGTAGAAAACCATGTTTAACTGCCACAGAACCACTCTTTCTACCCGTAGCCATTTCCACCGCGAACGAAGCCATGAACAATGAGCCTAACTGCCACGTTTCATCACTAACAATGAAACCCTAAGAACACTCTGAACCTGCAATGTTTTTGTGTCTGACTTAAAAAGTAAAACCCAATTACATGACTCTCACTGCAGGAGAAATTTCTGTACTGTGGTCAAATACCTTTCACTCTGTTAAAAGCGTTGTTAACTGAAATAGATAAAAGAATTCCCAAATAACTTAATTAACCTGCATGTCTGAGGATTTAACATTCTGCTTAAAAAGATGTACATCTCGGTGCTTTTTAAAGATCTCCCTAAAACATGCGGGCCCTCTCTGTCTGTCCCCCTGAGGAGCACAAAATGAGGATGATCTAATCCTGTCGACTGAGACCCTGTCAACATGTCAGGCTCACAACACTCTACAATCCTGTAGGCAGAGCCCAAGGAAAGGTGAAGTCGACAGAGGCATAAACCAGGCAGGGGCTAGGCTGAGTCCAAGGAGACTCCAGGGTGGACCCGGGAACAGCTTTCAAGGTTTCCTCAATACAAAATTTAAATGTTATTCATGTTTCCTGATTAACTGAAAGTGAGGTGGGGACCAGCTAATCAAAAAGCAAGAGTAGCTCTACTCCACCAAAGGAGTCAAAAGGAGCCATGGGCACTACTGACGGGAGAGCTTTCCAAGTGAATTCTGTGCAAAACACAGAGGTACCAGCCACCCGAGTCCACGCAGTCAGCGGCCATTGCGCTTACAAAGGAGGCTCTGCCCACGCTTCATCTCTAACCCACCAACGGAAGAGCAAAACAATTTCTCACTAACCAGGCTCAGGAAGGAAGGTGAAAGTCATGCACAATCCTATAAGAAAACAGTTTAAAGATAAGAGTGTGTGTCTCAGTGCGCACAGAAAAAGGCAAACAACAGGAGCAGGGTCAATGAAGGAAGTAACAGGGCACAAATAAAAGCACCTTCCAATGAATCCTTAGGCAGATATTTTATTAGAGACTGCCAGCACTGTAAAATGATCTACTTACTATATGGGACAGAAAGACATGTTGTAACAGAAACCAAAGTATGGGGAAACAGAAAGCCTATTAAAAATGTAGTTATAGGTACTTGAAATATTGGGGAAACACTCTGTCAAGTATTTGATTGTCCAACCACTATGCTGTATACCTGAAAGGAATACAAAATAATAATATTGAATGTCAACTGTAATTTAAAAATAATTTTTTTTTAAATGTAGTTATAAAAATTATAAAGAATAAAATTAGTACTTGGAATGAAACTGTAAAATCTTTGATATCTAAAAATCTTTTAATTCCCTAATTAGGTCTTTTATTACCTAAATGTCTATAATATCATGCTTTCCAGATTGCTCTGAAATATTTTACAGCTTTTCTTATTCTAACTTATTTGTACAGTCTTCTAAATGCCACTCAGACAGTTAATATAAAAATGGCCATAAATACATCATAAATTCAGTCTAATTAAGTAAAAGGAAAGCAGGAAAATGATTATTTCTAAGTGAACTGAAAAGGATTTCTGAGACTGGCTCCAACCTTCACCTCTGCCAAGGAAGAAATGAAGGCACAGGAGGGTAAATGACTTGCACCTCGAGCTATCAAGGCAGGTGGCAAGGGGCAGAATCTGTCCTCACCTCTGGTACCTTGGTTACCTGCCCCAAGCTTCAGTTAGCCCACTTGCCAATTTCATTAGGTTATCATTCAGCAGAGATGGAGAGAATGCTACTGTTTGATCCAAGAGAAGAGAATATTCTATTGGTTTTCCTGTAGGTTCACCTGTCTAACCCATCACACAGGTTCACCCACATTTTGCAGCCAGATCTGCAGCACTCCAGACTCACAGAGGGACTGGACTGATATTCTAAGTCCTGTTATTGTCAGCACATAAAGTACAAGAAATGACTTTCATGCCTGATGGCAGAAAGTAAAGCAGTGCAACCTCCATTGAAAACAAAGCACCACCCAGAGACTGCCCGTGGCTCTCTGTACTAGCTCTGAGACAGACCATGTTAGCTTCAGTACATAAGTAGCTGGCCACCTGACATGTGAATATCGGCAAAGAAATTCTGCAAGTAGAACTGAGAGATAAAGAAATGATTTTCTTTAGAATTCATATTGAAACTTCACTTTTAAACTAGAGTTTTCGTGATTTAATATGTAATTTACTAACCGTATAGGGAAGAATTTACAATTAAATTTATTTGGAAGCCTGGCTATTTCCATAAAGTCACCCTGGACAGGCAGCAATCCCATCAATAGCACCTATCTTCACAAAGCCCCTCCTGTGCAGTTGAAACAACTGCTCTTAGAGTCTTAGCACCATCCAAAGGCATTAAATGCCTGATTATGCAGAATACTGCTGTACTCGGCATAGTACAAAGGAAACAACATAAGCCCAATACCGGGGGTGGAGGGGAGGGTCAAATAATTGTAAAACTTACTTAAGGACAAAATCACAAGCATCTATGTGGTTCAGAAAACAAGAGTGACTATAAGACACAGAATTAGGACTCTTTAAATTAGCATAAGCTACAAACTTGAAATGACAGCGATGGGTGAATAACACAGTTATCAGATTCTGAGAGGCAAGAGGACAGGCAGCAGTACCCAGGGCAGACACAGGACACTAGCAAAATCCAGTAACCCTGCAAACTGCTGGCCCTGGACGTGGTAAAAGGAGGCTGCCACAAAGGAGGGGTAACTGTTAACCATTAAGTTAAGAGAACAGGCAAAAAGCCTATTCATGGAGCCAGCAATATGCAGTTGGAACCTAATCCCAACTCTGCCCAGGAGACAGACCATGGGCAAGCTGAGCTGCCTTCACATCTTTGGGTTACTTACACATACAACAAAGGTCTTGAATTAGACTACTTCTAAGATGCCTTTTGGTTCCAACATTCTGCATCTGTAGTGCAAACTAATTCACATCACCCAATTAATTATCTAACACCCCTGGGAATTAGAACCTTTCTGATTTTCTGGAGGTATCTGAACCCAAGCATACGATGCATGGCACAGCATGAAAACAGCGTGAGCACCTCGTCTGACCCATCCTGATGAAGGCCCCTTTGTTACAGGATCTTAACAGCAGCATCTTACCACAGCGCGGCTCCTGCGGAGTCCCTTTCATAAACAGCATGCAGGGGGCAGCGTGAATTAATTTCTTCAGGCGAATGTTGAGGTCTTCTTTGGGGTGCTCACTACCACTGGGTGGGAGGGAGCCCACAGATGCGTGTCGCTGAACTTTTTTGGTCAACTCTGGGGCATGTGCACCATCTAACTGGTCAATTTTCTGAGAATTCTAAAGTTAAAAAACTCATTTAGAATACGTGTGGCATTCTTTCATCACCTCTATATTTTAAGCTCCAAAATTATAACAAGTATGAATCCATAGTTCTAGCGAATTTTTAAGGGGTCAACACTATTATTGGAAAAGTTTTTAAAAACCTGACTCCAACTGCCTGCAATGCTTCTCAATCTTAGAAATAACTGTTCTTTTTTTTTCTTTTTTCTTTTTGGGAACATACTAGGAAAACATCTGTAAATTTTTCAAGTGTCAAATCCCTTCAAGTGGTTGATGTTTTTCAGAATGTGGTACAAACAAGTTTATGACACGTTTACATTTAATGAGACTCACTGTGCTGGCTGTAAACATCGCCTCTACATCTCAAACTCAAACCATATCAGAGACTCGCCTAAAACAGAAAGGACTTCCCCACCCTGGCTGGGATGGGTCCTTTATTAAGTATAAAGGAGGTACTGGGGACTGTGGCAACACCCAGGGACGCCCGAAGCACAGATCTGCACGGCTTCCTGAGGGAGTCATTAATCAAACCAGGACCAGCCCAAGGTTTTACTCTGTCCACACACCCTTAGCAACCAGCTTCAAACCCAGCGTGGAAACACTGTGGGTCTACAGCATGTTTCTGAATTGTTCTCAAGAAGCTCCAGTACTGGCTGCTGGACCTCCAATCCACTCACTTCCCCCCGGCCCCGGGCAAGCAAACACCAAGACCACAAAAAGGGGCAAAACCAGGAACAACCCAATGGGAATGTCCAGGGGTCAGGGGAGAGGACAAAGGACCCAAAACAGAAACCCCGCGGCCCAGGCAGAGGGAGACTCTTGTGCCAGCTTTCTTCTTACCTTGAAAAACAGAAAGGTGGGAACAGAGCTAATTTCATATTTTTCAGATACTTCAGGAACGGCTTCAGCTTCCAACTTTAAAATAAGAGAATTTAAGCTTGATTATAAAAAGTTCCTTTTAGACAACTTCGATATGTAAACCAGTTTCACATGCATTATCCCTTCAAGTAGTTGATGTTTTTTAAAGAGTGTGGTACAAAAGTTTATGACACATTTACATTTAAATGAGACTCACTGGGCTGGCATGTCATCCACTGAGTCTGCAATGTCAAAACAGGTTCAGAGGTTTTTATTTTGTTGCACATTTCAAAAGATGCCTGGAGGCTGTGAATAAAATTTTTGGTGCACTAGTGACCTAGTAAATTTTCAATCATATGCAGCTACTACTATATTGAAATCCATAAATCACTGACCCCAGTTATGTCATGATTACAGTGCTTATTTTCTGCCCACAGCAATTCTTGCTGTTTGCTCTATTGACTAATTTCAGGAGGCAGTACATCATGACTGACAGTTGCAGCCTTCTGCAAATTATGAAGCAAAAAGGAGTATTTCTTCAATAAACTATTGATGTCTGATAAATTTTACTTTTAACTCCTGCAAGGCTGCTGAGCACAAAGCAGATACTTTGCAGGTTCCTTGCTTCGGGTCTCTGCACCCATTTGAGTGCCTGTAAAATGAAATGACTGCATGCTTGTTAATTCCCCTCAACAAGACACCATGTGAGAGCTGACACCAGGGTTTGAAACACATTTAGTAACACAATTTCCCAGTAATTAGAACACAATTACTATAAAGCTATTTATGTAAGACTTTATAAACAGTGCACTTTGAAAAAAACTGACATATATTGTATCTTTCCCTCATAGGACTGTCAATGTAATATGAAACTTTTTAAAACCAATAAAAATCTGTATTTACATTATACCTGTAGGAAATAAAATTTATTGATAAATTATACTGTTAAAAGTTTTAAAAATATATCTACTGTATTTTTCCAAGACTGAAAGATTTCCACTGGGTTTGAAACACTATTTTTAGCTAGAGCTTTAACCAACCCAGCAAATCTACACAAGTGAATCTTGACGCTAGTGGGAGGCACAGCCATTTGTCTTGGGTGATTCTCCCCCTCAATTATTCTTGGGTGCTGCTTTACTACCTTCATTCTTTCTTCTCTAGAACACCCTTTTGAAACAATATTTTTAATTATTTTCATTTTTAAATGTATTTATGTGCAAAACGAGACACACTTTAAATCAACATCAGCTGTACAATAAAAATGAAAAAGAACAGACAAGACCACGCACGGGAGGCAGCTCTTCAGAACAGACTCTCATGAAGTGTAGACATGTCCGTGCTGGCTTCTTTCCCACAATTCCACAGTCAAACCAAAGAGCAGCAGAAAAGGTGACGACAAAGGGAGTTCATTATCTCCTGTCTTTCAACTGAGATCGAGGAGTGCCCACCACGCACTGTGGACTGGGCACTGGGCTCAATAAATACCCACCTTTGGTCTGACTGAACTCTAACAGCAAAGTACAAATCCAAAGGAGGGCTACACTAATAGAAACAAGATAATATGGTCTTAACCCAGAACAAAGCAGGTAGCATCCTCACGCATAAAAAATTACTGTATGCTTTGAAAAGCTGGTCTCTTCTCACATTACTCCTGGTTCCAGTAAGGTCCCTTACTGACCACTCTTCTGGGAAGTAAATGAGCCACCTGACATTCCTGCTGAAGGCGGAAGGACCACTACATGTGCCTCCCCTCTATGAGCTCCCCGAGACCAATCGCAATCAGACAAAGGCAATGGAGACAGACAAATCCTCCTGAGCAAAGGCCAGGAGTACCAATAAAGGCACAGCCACTCTCCAGAATATCAAGGGTATGTGAAGTCCAAAAACCTTTGCAGCACTAAAACTCTGGAAATATTTTTGTTGACTGTAAAACATGAGTTATAACAATGAAAATGGAAAAGAAACATACAAATATTTAATGATTATCTGCATTCAGAAGACACTGAAGATATCTCTGATGGACAACAGATAGGCCTTTCATGGAAGGCCTACTGAGTCACAAACCATGACAGGCCCTTTACATAAGCGTGCCCAGCCTACTTACAACCTGGACAGGTATGCAGCATATCATGTCAACTTCACAGGTGGCTAGGTACAGGGTAACTTGTCCAAAGACACACAGGCCGGCAGCCAAGCTGAGAAGCAAATCCAGTGTGCCTGACTACAAAGCCTGTGCTTGTTTCAATACGGTTAACTTTTCTACTACAACCATCAGAAAGGAAGATTAAATTTCAAAGCCAGGATTTTACTCATGACTTCAGGACCAACCAAATATGCACATTTCCAAAATGGACTACCACACAGAACGCCTTTGGTGGGACCACTTGCTTCCTGTACAGTGAATCTTAAACCTGGACCCTTCCCGAGCAGCGTGCCGTGGGTCTGTGGAGAAGGGGTGAGCAGAGGCAGGGGGTGTGACTACAAGATAAATCCAGAGGTGGGGCATCCTCTCTCTATAGTCTACTTCAATTTACCAGGGGTCACCAGAGGCCACCATGATACTAATGGCTTATAGCTATGATTTAACCCAGCCAGACAGGGTTCTGGTGCATTTGTATATTGACTCATTTAATCCTCACAACTATAGGTGCTGTCATTACACCTTTCTTATAGAAGAAAGTGGACCTGGAAGACGTTGGGTGACTTGGTCAAGATTACAACACTGTTGAGTTGTGGAGGGAGACAGTCTGGCTCCAGAGCCATGTTGCCATTTTACCAAGCCCAACAGTCACCCATTTTTGCTCATTTTACTGACCTTTCTGTGTCATTCAGTAAGTATGACCACACTGACCTTTCTCTGCTTTCTCTTCCCTCTCTAACTCGTAGACTCATCTCTGGCTTCTTCCTCCACCTCTGGCCAACCACTGAGGCTACACCTCCCAGGACTTGGTTCTGAGTCTGCTAATCCACTCACTCCCCTACAATGGGTTTCGTCTAACCCCACAGCTCAAAGTAGCCCCAATATGGCGATGACACCCACGCTGCATCTAGGCCAGACCTCTCCCGTCACCTCCACGTAAGCACTCAACATCGGCACGTGGATCTCTCTCTGTCATCTCCCACTAAACCTGAGTTCCTATCATTTAATCCATCCAGTTGCTCAAATCAAAAAAGAGACAACCTTGACTAATCTTATTTCCCTCATCCCTGACATCCAATCCATCAAAATATAAGGTCATCTGGATGCCCCCACCAAAATATAAGCAGATTCAGCCCTTGACATCAGTTCAATGCTCTCTCCTTGCCAGTGTCCAGGGCATCTCTCACCTGGCCTAGTGAAATAGCCTCCTAACTGGTGTACCTGCTTCTAGTCTGCACCCTTACCCCCTTCAAGCCATTCTCCACAGGAGCCAGAGTAATCGACTTAGGAATCGGACTGTGTCATTTCCACTGCACTCAGAATACAACCCAAACTCTACCACTACCCACAGGGCCACCTGGCCCTTGCCCACCTCTCCAACCACAAGTCATACCCTCTCCTCCTCTGCTACCCGCCAGCCCCATTGGCCTTGCCGGCCCCTCCAATAGTCTGCACCTGCTAACCCTATGCCTCAAAGCTCTCCCCCAGCTCTTCCAATGACTGTCTCTCTTATTAGGAAATACCACTAGATCTTGCAAATATTTCACTTCTCAGATGCTCACTGTGGAATAGCAACAGCAGTCTTTTAAATGATCCACCTCACAAACTCCATGCCAACTGCCTCTGCCCTCCTTGACGTCCAGTGAAAGAAAAACTGTGCCACAGAGCAAATAGCCAGAAAGTAACCACACCTGGACAAGTGACCCATCTACACTGTCACCCTCCCCGAGAACGGCAGATGCAGTTGGGGTCAGGTATCTCCGACAGATAAGGGCTTCCTGACCTTGGCTTGCTGAGACACTTAAGCACTTGAACAACTTAAAGTCTCACTGCCAAGTCTGGTACCAATGTGAGAAGTAACTGTAGAGTCCCGTTAAATAAATCATTCAGATGGCAGCTAGGAACAATGTGCTACCTAAACCAGTAACATTATACACATAAAAGCAGACTTACGACAATTACCATCATCTTGATTAATCTTATGATTGAAACGTTTAATCATTCATTTCACTTGTAATCGTTATCTTTTATCACTGACCAAACATGCAGTTTTAATGTCCCCTTCTATTATTTATACTGGACATTTTAGGGTTACATTCTAAGGTTACATTACACATTTCATTGGAATTTTAAATAAGTCCTTAAATTTTAAAAAGCTAGCCATTATATTCATACATGCTCTATCTGCATAAAGAAACACTGGAAGGATTCATACAAAATTAATACAAGCAATTACTTATGGTGGGACAACAGAGCTGACAGGAGGAAGCACGGTGAGGCTTCTCAGCACAGCTTTTCAGTTCTGATTTTTGAGCCATCTAACTGCAATACCTATTCAGAGCACACGTATCTATAGAGAAACTGTCTGAAAATTATACACCTACTGCACAAATGAATTAGCGCAATCTCTGTGTTTTCAGTTTACATAGGAAGTGGCACACAAGGCCAGCTGATGTCACTTTTAACTCTATCTACAGGTATATTTACCAATGTGTATTATGAACTCAAATTCTGGTTTTAAAAAATAAGGCTTGGATTTTTTGTTTGTTTGTTTGTTTTAAATCCTAAGGATACAGGCTTTTGAATAGAGGGTGTGCCCCTTTTGCAATAATTCATAGACTTTCAACTCATATTCTGGCCTCTTGCCTAAACCAGTACCAGCCCCAAATGATAGTGTTAAATGTACTAAACCAAGTAGGCCACAATGATCACGTTCCCAGTGCTTACCCGCTCAAGAGACACTGCAGATATGCAGCATGCAGAACTCGGTACACACACACAAAGCAAGAGACTGTCCAGCTTCCTTTGTCCTCTGCTTCCTGAGCAAGTTAGAAAAACCTTCGGGTTCTCCTGCAAGTCTGCCCAATCCAGAGAGCAACTCTTCCTGTCCCCCCATTCCTAGCACCTGCACCCCCTTTCTTCAGTCACTTTCCACATTACGCCTAGCTTTTCAATGAAATGTGTCTGTTAATATTTTTCCTCTATTAAAACCACAATTATCCACAGTAAGTGATCTAGTCTGCTTTTGCTCACAGGCACCCCCCCACCCCCATAGCCTATTCTGCTCTATACTGGTCCTGATCGTCCCACACACCTGTTAGGGAAAGTGTGGTTTTACACTAGCTGGTACTTGAGAAATGCAAAACTATTTTAAGATTTTTAAGAAAAGTTTAGTACAAAAATAAAAGATCCCAACCTCAACTATAAACATGTGGAATTCCTCTCTCACATTAGTTCATATAAACTCCCAAAAGACATGACACTGAACATGAAATACCTTCACAAACGAAACCTGGGGGTGTTCTTTGGCTAATTCTGCCATCACGTCGTTCATCTGAACACACTGCGGAGCCCATGGTGCCCAAAAATGGACCACAACGAGGGACCTGTAAATAAATAAAATGCCGTTTTAAAAAATCACGGTATCTTTGGAAATAAGCAAATACTGATATAGATTAAACTCTAGCACCAAAAGATTTTATGAGACCTGCCCAAATTCTTTTCATTCTGCTAGAATTTTGTGTATTAAACACAGACTGAGATACAAGGATCTTTTAGGTGAATTTTCAAGTTAATGATATTTCTTGAGTCACTACTTAGCTCACATGAAGTGGTTCTGGATAGTCATCCATCTCAACTAACAGTCATGTAAATCACCTCTATTTTCAGACCCTTAGGAAGGTGGAGACCAGATTTCTGTAGCTAAAGTACAATGTTCGTAAAAAACGACAGTAGAAGCATGACTCCTGTTAATGTTAGTATTTACCTTATTAACACAGTACTACGATGAAGGAGCATAATCGCAACCATAGGAACAGGAATAAAATGTTGAAAATGAAAGCATCCAAGTAGAAAACATGGAAAAAACTGAACTGCTTTTTACAAAGACATACTTTTTATATTATGCTACAAAAGATTTTCTAAAAATTGATAGTATGAACAGACTAATACTGGATTAACAAACTGTTGATGAAATTCTTAGGAATCTCTGTATATATCTATCAACTATTCTCATATAAAATTATCTTGCCAAAGATATCTTTAAGTCTATCCTCATATCCAAATGAAAAACCCTAGTTTTATAAAATTCTAAGTTCAAATATAATCCCCCTAACAAACAAAAAAAAAGATCTGAGAAATCAGAAAGGAAACGTGTTTTAAATATGTTACAAGCAGAGAGGAACCAAGGATAACTAACCTGTGGGCAAAGAAAATAATACAGTAAAATAGAATGGATGAAGTGCCTACTACCCAGTGTCAGGAGAATGGAAGCAAATGGAGGCACTGGGGTTTCAGAGGCAGGAGGGGTAGGATTTGGTGACACTGGAGGCACAGTCTAGAGCTGACTCTGAGTTTCTGGCTCAGCGACAGATCCTATAGTACAGAAGCTGCCAACCTGAGTGGAAAGGGAGTCTAATGGGCTGTTCCTGATGATCTGGAACTCAGGAAAGAAGTCTGCACTTGTTCTGCAGCTTCGGGAATCAAGAAATAGTCAGTCTGGCACCATGCACATCCATGCAGTGGGACAGAGGCCTGGTCAGAGCCTCTGGGCTCTTCAACAGAAAGCAGTAGGACAGGTGGAGGAAAAGGAGCCCAGGTAGTAGACCAAAGGTACAGCATGATTAGAGGGCCTCCCAGACGTCAAGGAAGGGGTGACAACCATCTGATGCAGCAGGAAGGACAACTAGCAATGGGGAGGAACTCCAGTGGTGGCAGGGCAGGTCACACTGCAGCGTGTAGATTGAAGATGAGGAAGTGCAGACTGCTAGAACTCTGCTCTTTAAGAGATCTGGCTGTAAACAGAATGAGGCAAAGGCAAAGACAGGATCAAGGAATGGGTTTTAATACAAGAAAACCTGGACAGTTTACTTTGTGAGGGGACAGGCAGAGGCTGAGGAAGACAGGGGTTGAGTGTGCGAGGTCTCAGAGGCCACAGAAGGGGAGATCTAGAGGAATTCACCTTGAGAAAGACTGTCTCCTCTGGATCAGAAGTAATGGCATCAATAATGGGTGAAGCTACAAATAAATGTACAGGTGTTGGGAGAGGGACAAGTAGAAGGAGGGCTTGGGAGATGCCTCTGGAAGTCCTGTTTTCCCAGGTAGCAAGGTCATTGCTGAAACCACAGATAATGACAAGGGCAGAGATAGGACTGATGCTGAAGGGAAAGCAGCCCCGGGATACACCAAGGAAAACGAGGAGAGCAGGAAGTTCTAAAGGGAGATCCACCTAAGGCAGGAAAGGACACACTGTGGGGCTACCAAGCAGTGCATTGTCATTTGTATCAGCAGAACTAGGAAGCTGCACTGTGCAAGTAGGTGACCTCAAGGTCTAGGGCAGAGAGGCCTGTGTGTCCTCCAGCACGGCTTCCTCTTCCTCTGGGGCAGACAGCTAGGCTGCATTTCCATCTTCCTTGCAGCTGTTCAGGACCCTGGATCTGCGTTCTGGCTGCTGGGATGCAGGTCAGAAGTGATCTACCTGGCCCCTCAAAACCTTCCCACGTGAGCCTCTGCAGGCTCCAGCCTCATCTCACAGAGACTCTGGAGTGTATACAAGGGGACCCCAAGACCTAAGGCATGATGAAATGGGAAGCAAGCCCCCAAATAATCCATGCAAGAACATTCACAGCAGCCTTGGACATAAAAGCCAAATCCTGGAAATAACCCAAATGTGCACAAACTGGAGAACTTGTTGTAAATTCATACGGTGGAATACTACTCAGCAATAAAAAAGAACCAGCTATGGAGACATGCAACAACAGGAATGAATCTCAAACACATACTGAGCAAAGCAAGACACAGGAGCCCGGAGTTGCATGACTCCATTTACAGCAAGCCCAAGAACAGGGAAATCAAGTCTACAGAAAGCAGGTCAGTGGTGAGGATTCCTGGGAAGGGGCTACAAACTTTCTGGGGCTCTCTACCCTTGTTTTAAATGATGGTTACTTGTGTGTATACAATTGTCAAAATTCATCACACCTAGCAATTAAGACCTGGGTATTTTATTATAAGGTTAATGCCTCAACTTTTTACCAGATTGAAAAAAGATTTTTAAGATCGTAATATTCAGTGATAAAAAGGATAGACTGATGCCCGGCTGGCAGGGCTCAGCAGCTAAGCATCGACCTAGGATCCAGGAGATCGGGGTTCGATTCCCGGTCAGGGCACGTGCCCGGGTTGTAGGCTCTATCCCCGGCAGGGGGTATGCAGGAGGCGATCAATCAAAGACTCTCTCATCATTGATGTTTCTATCTTTCTCTCTTCCTCTCCCTTCCTCTCTCTGAAATCAATAAAAACATATTTAAAAAAAAAAAAAGATATAGTGAAATATCCTGCTGGTTAAAATTAAACTGGAACTTTCAGAAACTTCTTACACACTTTCAAGTATCTATCCTATGAACATAATTAAAGAGACGAAGGTTTATGTATATGAATACTTGCCCGTTATTTTACATAGCAAGTACCTCTAAAAATATATAGTCTAACAATACAATTTTTAACAGTCATGTAACAAAATATTATAAAGCCATTAAAATCATGTCAAAGAATTTTTAATGGCATGGGATATGATTACATTTTTAAAAAATTAAAATAGATTACCAAACTTTTTAAGAGTATGAACCAACATGCAAAAAAGAAAGAAAAAACACACATACAACTTAAATTCCTTTACTATTAACATGGTTTTAAAGAGTACTTTCTCTTAACTTCCACATCTGAAATAGCAATGACTAACAGTCTGGGATGTTGGGAAGAGCAAACAAAAATATAAAAGCACTTGGAAAACTGAAGAATGATATTAATGTTAATTGTTACTTCACATTATCCATAATATTCTCACATTTAGATGCTTAACGTCCACTTTCCAATTAAGTACATAATACCTACTGTCATAAAGACACACACCTGAAACAGGCATGAATGCTGCCACCAGCTTGGACTATGCGGAAAAGCATTCTCTCCACCTTCATGGACAGCCCAAGTGCAGAGTGCGCCGTTTAAGGAGACCTCGGAGAAAGGCCAGGTTCAAACCCCTACTACTGTGGTTCGAAACCATTAGTGCTCAATAAACAGCTGTTTCTCTATTATTACAGGTGTTCTGCTCCTACCCTTTCTTATCTGCAGCAACCATTTTAAAACACTATCCTGTTAAATATTTTACAAATAGGCAAAACCTTAATTACTCTGCAAATGGCAGTTACTATCCCCACTGTGATTAGATTATTTAAGAAAAAAACCTTTTTTTCAACTCATGAAATTGTAAAATTCTAGAGAAGTGAAGATTTGGAAAGTGGGCTTTAAACGATTACACTAAGGACTGCTATTTAATATTCTCCCATGCTTCCATTTTCACAAAAAGCTGCAGGAACCTGTACCCTCCCAGGTGCCTGGCATCACGCCCTCTGTGCCCACGCAAACTATGGGAGTGGCATAGTGTTTCCTGCGTCGCTTCGAGGATAGACCAGTGGCAAGAATTCACCCAAAAGGCATTTACATTTTAACTTTTACCGACTGTGAGGACTACAGCATTTAAAGAACGAAACACACACACACACAAAATGGGAAACAGCAAAATCGTGCTCCAGGGACAAGTTCACTTACGCAGGGCAGGTCCACACAAGCCCTGCTCCTTTTGAGAGGCCGCCTCTGGACCCCCAAACCTCGCTGCTTTAGCGTGGGCGGTGGGATGAACCCCAAACCCCCTTTCATCACTGAGTAAACGGCGGTCCCCGTCCTTTTTCTTCTTGAACAATGTTCCAGGTGACCCTAAACTGTGCCAAAGGGGCTGTTCTGCTTTAACGCTCTTAACTTCATCACCCCCGGAGCGCGGGGCCAGCTCCGAGCGAGGCGGGAACTCGCGCCCTCCCCACGTCACCCGCGCTGGTCCACGCGGCTCCTGTCTCTCCGCGAAATCCCGCTGCCCCCGCGTGAGCCGAGAGCCCTTCCTGCCCGTGCGCTCCACGCAGGCGCCGAAGCCCCGAGGGCCCACGCCGAGGGCGCGAGTGCGGGGCGGCGCGCGTGACCTCCCTGCGCCACCTCGCTTAACCACCCCCGAGGGGGGCCCCGCTCCACTCCCTCCCGCGGTGAGGAAACCGAGGCCCAGCGTGAGCCCTGCCCAGGGTCCATCCACCTGGCTGGTCGGGGGCCGAGCGGGGGGCCGCTCGCAGGCCACCGACGCCGCAGCTCCCTCCCCTGTCGCCCACCAGCCTCCCCAGGCCTGGGCCGGAGGACGCGACAGACCCCCCAAGCCAGGTGCAGTAGTCGCCGCGACGCCCGCGAGCCCTGAAGGTCCGGGTCCCTATTTGTCCCCAACGCGGCCTCTGGGCAGCCCTGTGGGTGTCCTTCCCAAGGGAGACGAGCAGGTGCCCCCGCGGCGCGGACCCCCGCAGGCCTCCCGTCACCGCGGGCGGCGGGCGGCGCGATGGGGGCTGTCTCCGCGCCCCTGCCCACCCCGCGCTCGGTCACCGCGTCGCCGCGCCCGGGGTCCGGGTCTGGGCCTGCGCTGGAGGGTGGGGACCCGGGCCTGCGAGCGCCCGGCGGGCCGGGGTTGGGCCCGGGATCTGGGGTCGGGCCCCGCTCCTCCGCCGCCGCCGCCCGGAACCAGGGCCCCGGGGGCTGCGCCCGCCTCTCCGCCCGGGCCGGGCCGAGCCGTTCCGCCCGCCGCTGCCGCGACCCTCACCCCTCCCGCCCGCCGCCCCGCTCACTTGGCTCTGAGGCGCAGCAGCTCCTCAAACTCCTGGGCTGAGCCGACCGCCACCACCTCAGCCGCCCCCGCCGCCATGCTGAAGCCGCCAGACAGGAGCAATCGAGCGCCGGACGCCGATGGGGGCGGGGCCGACGGCGGCTGCGCGGGGAAGCCCCGCCCAGGGCCCGCCCTGCCCCAGGTCTGCGCAGGCGCCATCCGAGACCGGGCCGCCGGGGGCGGGGCTTCCGGCCGCGCTCCGCCCCTGAGCCTCGGGGGTCCTGGCTCTCCGGCTGCTGCAGCTGCTGCTGGGGCTCCGGGCCCTGTACCCTCCCTGCGGGTCCCCCCGCAGCTGGGAGAGGGTGTGCGAGTTATGGGAGTGTAAGTGAAGTCAGCCTGTGCATACCTGTACGATGTTGTCATTTTAAAAGTAATGCGATTGTGATGCTCGAGGGCAATGTGCCAGAGGAATCTTTTTCAGAAAAGGCAGTAATCACCTTTTCCATGTGACTATTTTAAAAACCCAGATTTTTCCTTTAAATGGGATTTGCTGAAAGCAGCAAGCCCCAGCTTCAGAGCACACTCCCCACGTCAAGCTAGGAAAAACTCCTGGAGATTTCCAGTCTGCCCCCTGCCCTTTCCACTTACCGTCATTGATATAAACAGTCCTGACGTCAGCTGATGACCTCTGAGCTTTAACATACTCTGACTTAGGCAACAGAGAGTATTCCACTCAGGTCAGGTACCTTTTTGGGGGACCGCTGCATCTGAGTTACAGGTGTATAGGGGTATATATGGGTGTACAGTGGGTTTCAGCTTCCAAAGCCCTCGCACACATCTGTCTGCATTTGCTATCACTGCTTCCTCCAGCTGACATGTCAAAACATCACTGCCGACCCCCACTTTGTAGCCAAGGAGACTGCCTAGGCCCACAGCAGGGGAAGGGCCAGGGCCAGGACTCACCCCAGAGCTGTCCCCTGAGGCCTCAGGCTCTTCTCCGCCCCTCTCCCCATCCCGCATGCTGTTGATACACAGTGGAGCCCAGTGCTCGCTCTCTCTGGGCTCATTTGGGCCCAGAAGGAAAAACTCATCATACTTAACTGGTTTGGCCTGCTAGAGAATATTCTGGACTTGGCTTCCCCTTATGCCCCTGTTCAAAAGTTCAGAAACACAGCAAAGCAAGATAGTGGGGCTGTTTTGGGCCTTGTCTCCAACATGGGTTCATCCCAGGCACTCACTGACATTCTGCTGTCTCCATGTCAGCATCACTGGGTCGCATCCTAGTCCCTCTTTGGAGCTGGGGAACTGAGTGACACTTGGTCTTAAGTGCCCAAGGGCAGGGTCTGCTCCTGGGCTCCCAGGACCCTCTGCCTGGCAGCAAAGGAGGGCCACCTGTGTCTGTGAACTGACCCCATTTTAAAGAAGGGGGTGTAATCAGTTACTCTTCCTGGTGATGACAGCTAGTGCTGCTCCTACATGGGCCAGGAAGTACTGTAGCCATGCCCTTCTGGTGAAGAATCATTCATTCCCGTAGCCAAGCAGGTGCCACTCTGCGGCAGGGCCCAGTGCCAAGGTATAGGTGGGCATCTATAACCCAGAGTGGAGAGGAATGACGGTCAGAGGAGATGAGGCCTTGGCATTGAATTCCCAGCAGGGGGGCTCTTTGTAAACCCCACCCAGAGGAGCTGAGAGACACAGGGGTATGGGAGGGAAGGACTCAGGTGGCACTTTTAATGGGCAAAGCTTGGCACCTGAGAATGTTGTTATTCAGGTAAAGGGGCTAATGTTTCCTTTCTTTTAAGAGAGACTTTTAAATTCCAATTACTCTGCCCCCGAAGACCAGTTGAAAATAACCCCAACTGGAGGGAATCAATTTCCTTAGGAATTTCAATGTTAGAAGATGAATGGAGCCCCCCTGCAGAGAAACAGTAAAACTGTAAGTACAGTAGATTTGCACCTGAAGGATACATATTTTAATTTCTGTTCTCAAGCTGTGATAACATCTCTGGAGCTACTATAAAAAGCCTAAATGAGCACCACACGGCTGCTGGGAACCTGCTAACAGAGCCCCCTAGGAGGAGCCCCACCAACTCCCGGCTGGGGACACCAGGAGTGCCCCCCAGTCTGTCGGCAAAGGTGGCTGGGGGCCCAGAGTTGTGAGGGGCCAGGAACAGTGACTGCCACTGGGTACCTGGCTGGGAGGGGTCCAAGCAAAGTCGCCTCCCTGGAACCCCAACGGATTGACCAAAAGCCCAGAGCATTATCCCTGGACTAGACTCTCCAAAGCCCATCCCCATGTCCCAGCCCTGCCAGCAACCCTGGCACCTCCCTCACTGGGGGACCACCTACCTGGATGCAGAATGGGGGAACCAAGAGGTCGCTGGTCTGTGTCCTGCCCTCAGGAGCCCTCCGGGGTATTTCACCCCACTGTCAATCAGCTTGGGTGGCTCCAAGAATGGGCCTTGGGAAGGACATCTCACAAAGCATCTTGGGATAAACTGGACACTGGATCCAGCTCATCTTCTCCTTAGCCCACAGGCCAGCCTGGTAACCGGGATGCTACAACTGTCACCCTGATAGCCAAGGGTAGGTCCCAGGTTAGGGAAGTGGGAAGGGCTATGAGGGTTCCTCTGTCAACCCTCAGGAACTGGGAACTTGATCTTGACACACGTCAGGCAGTTTTCCGTGTTGTCTTTCTTACCAGGAACTGCTTTTATTGGAAGGACTCTGTATGTGCTGGCTATAAAGGTTGTTTATGCTGTCATAGCTAGATTTTTATTGGTTGTATTTTTGCTGTACTTGTTTGAAAAAAAATTATTATTTTCAAAGAAAAGAAGAATTACATATCCGGTAAACTAAATAAGACTCATGTTTATTAGGGACCCCTGACAGCTCCTCAAACGTGAAAAAAGATCTTGAAGCAGGAATGGACAATTTATGTGCCAGGTTATTTGTAAAACAGATTTCAAGACATACTTCATCTTGGCTCCGCCAATAAAAATACATTTCATTTCTTCTCAGAGGTGTGTTATCGGATGATTTCACAGTAATCTGGTTTCCTCTAAGAAGATAAAACAACCTGGGTTAGCAGGTACCCACTGACCCAACCTAGTGTTAGATTGAATGTTTTGGGGTTGTATAGACCGGGGAGGGGGAAAGATGTGACCACATCCCATCAGGTGCTCTCTAGAAGAAATAGATTTCTAAGAAATGTAGTCCACAGGTCTTCATCCAATTGCTGCAATCTCCAAAAACTCTTTAATCAAAATAATTTTCAACATGTTTTTAATTGTTTACAATTCATCAGGAAAAAATTCATCTGGAGAGCTGACTGCCCATTTTCCATCCTCTACATCAGTTCTGATTTCCCGCAGCCGGCCAGAGCGGGTGGGGGTGAGTGTAGAGCCGGTTTCCAGGCTGCAGGTGGCATCAGCCGCCTCTCCAGGCTGAGGGAGCGTCCTTTGTTGAGCGCTCCCTTCCTTCAACCCGAGGCCGCGGTTCAGAATCTACGCCATCTGTGCTGTATCTACAGATGCTCTGCCCACCGTCCAGAGCATGGGCTTCCTCCCTGGCCTGCTGACATCCACACCTCCTCCCCCCCCCCCCCCCCCCCGGCCACCACGGGCTGGGTTTTGGAGACCCTGTACAGTTTCCCAAGTCTGTGCTATGTCTGTGAACGTGCTGGGGTGGAGCGGGAGGGACTCTGCAAGTTGTCACCTGCACACACTTCCACGTGCATCCTCGCTTATCCCAAGAGCCAGTTCCCCGTGGGGTCACCGGGATGCAGAGCCGGGACACGCTGGGATCAGGGGTATTCGTGATCACTGGGTGTGTTTATGTGCAGCTGCAGGGTGCTGAGTCTAACATTTTACCTGAAAATGCTGTGGTCAGGGGCCCTCAGAAAGGTGGTGACAATAAAATCATCCTGAATGAAGTGGTGGATTTGGATTGGCTTCAAATCCTGAAAGGATTCCCAGTTCAGAGGGTCTCCAAACGGGGCTGCCCCGCTTGGATTGGGATGGCTGGGATGAGTTTTCTGTAGAATGATTGCCGACCTCAGATTCCTTCCTCTAGAACCAAACAGAAAAGAGAGGAAAAATGCAAGCCAGTGATTTTTAAATGGTCCGGAGGCCTACTGCCCCGTAAGATGTATACAAAATAAACGGGCAGTATTTCACGTTCTCACGATAAAGTCACTGAAGTTTAAACCTCGGCGGTGGCTGTGTCCTCTCATCAGATGGAGCGAACACTGGCCGGTGACTCCATCACCAGCCCAAGTTGCAGTCAGAACCTGTTACTCGCTCGGTGCTGTGAAACACACACGCTTTACTCAGAAGTGTCTCATTCGGAAATGCCAATGCCAACACCACCCTTAGGCTTTCCCATGTGACATACATTCTTTTTTCAGTTCGTATCTGCACTAAGACACGAATAACGGGATAGAAGGAGGAGTCTCCTTCCTATGATAAAGGACAGACATGAGAGACCCTAAAATGGGTGGCCCTGGGCACTGCGATCTGAGTGGGGGGGTGCAGGCCGCCTCCAGCTGATCCACGGGGGGGGGGGGCTCTGCCAGGCGCCTGCCCTCAGGCAGGGAGGTGCGGCCACCCTGAGGGTGAGGACCAGAGTCAGGGGGCCCTCAGCCCCGCCCCGTGGGAAGCCCCACGTGGCCTCATCTTCTAAACTGTGGGGGTTTATCCCAATTGTCCCAAACTCTCAGGCCTTCTTCCCAGACTGGGGAGGGCCAGGAGGGATGCTCTCACCCGCTGGGAGAAATGTTTATTTTCTCGTTCCCATGTTTGCCATCACTGCGTCACCGCTAGGAGCGGCTGCACCCCTCTTCAGGAGGCACTCATCAGTGGATTCCGGGCCACCTGGCTTCCTCTGTCCTTGAATCGGATTATTATATCATTCCCTGCCCGAGTTATTATTAGCCACATGTGTTTACCCTACAGAAATATGTCCTTTTATGAGGGGCCATGAATATTAAAGAGCAGTGTCCTGTAATCCCTGGTCACTGACAGGCAGGGGAAAGCCGGAGTCCAGAGGAGTCCCAAGGCCCACTCCTAGCCTTAAATGAAATGTCCTATTCTAAGGACGGCCCCAAAAGTCTTTAACACCATTTAGCAGTCTCGTCAGAGGGAGTCTGTCTCTTATTTACCAGGAGATGTAATCCATGAGTTTGTGGTCTTTGCTTTTGTTTTATAATTTCAAAAGTCAGAAGATATTGCATCCCCTGGCAATCAGTTTATTTTGATTGATAAAAAGGGGTTAATAAAACCCGCTCAGAAATAAAACACAGGTGAACAGCGATATATCTTTCCCAGTGCCTTCTTCGGGCTGTGCATAAAGAGAGCACGCTGTTTCCTTCTCCCCAGTAAGTCTCCCCCTGTTTTCTATACCTAGTGAGTCATTTATAACCCTTATTATTTCCGAGCCACACGCTAATGCGACATCCGTCATATTTCCACGTGCTGGGGGCTTCTCCGTACTATGGTGTGAGAGCTGAGAGGCAAAACACCCTGTAATTTATAGGAAAATACATGCAAAAGTGGGTTATCAAACATAACCAATGTGACTTCACACACTCGAAAATAAAAAAAAATTTAGGATGAAATATAAAACATGCTAAAATTTAATCTCTTGTTGAAACATAGTGTAGCACAGAGAGTAGTCTGTGTGACATGTAGCGAATGTCACCGAGATCAAAAGCAGGGGTGAAAACAAATGAAGCACAATTAATAGTTTCCGGTCAAACCTAAAGCTGTGGACTTTTGAAGACACATTTGTGGTTTGTTGATATTTTTATTTACCCACAGCACCTATGGAGACAATGCAAAGTGACAGATTAGAAATCTTCCCTCTGTACACAGCAAGTGTTTACAGTTACATTTGGGTCGGAACGGGTACGTACACTGCCGAGTCTCGTGTAAATCTCTCACGTGCACTGGCCACAGTCTTTCAATAGTAAATAATCTACTTTTGGTCGTCCCTAGAGCACACTGACAGCTCCAGGGAATAATTTAGGGCTTAGATCACAGAGGACTACAAGAGAGATATTATTTAGAAAGCTGAGAAGCAGTGGGTCATGATATTTTTTGCCTGAAGGCAGTATGTCTAGATCATTATAAGGATGGCATCTAAGAAAACCTTATGCTGAGTCTTGCCACATAGAAAAAGTCTCTTCTGAATGCAGGTCCCCACTTGATCCTTCTGCACCCCAGGCATGATACGTAACATCCCTGAGCCCGTTTCTCTGCCTGAACTGAAGATGGGCCTGCAGGGCTGCCCTGGGGATCAAGTGAAATCAAGGACACCAAGCTGACCACAAGAGGCTCTGATGCTTGATGGACAGTGATGTCCTGAGTGCCGACTGCAGGCCTGGTTCTGTCCAGGGGGGGAAGGAATTCTGGAGGGGGGATACAGAACACCAATGGGTAAGAAAGAGAGCTCCCACCCAGGGATGACTGCATGGGAGGACTGCAGTCGGGCCATTGTAAGCATGCAGGTGGCTGCTCCTGACCAGGGCTTCCCTGAGGAGGGTATGTTCCCTCAGCATCGGAAAAACAAGGAGATAGCTGTCCCAGATTAGGAAACATTTCCAGGAGAAGATGATTAACTGTCATTGTAATATCTAAAGAAAGTGCAAATTTCAGAGAAAAAACATAACCTTATATTGGTGCCCAAGAAGTGCTGGGAAAATTTTTTTTTTTTTCAAGAAGAAGGGAAGGAGCATTTATGAAACATCTACTATGTGCCAAGCTCTGTGCTTGGGGACATATGTGTGTGTGTGTGTGTATTCTCTTTACCATCCCAATTGAGATAAGAAGACAGTAATTTTTGAAAGAGGTCATTAAAGATTGAAAGGGGGAAGGCTAAGTCAATGGAAGAACAGAAGTAATGGCTTTGCAACAACTGAATCAAAGCTGTCACTCAACCCCGTCTCCACCACACACACACACACACACACAGGCTCCCTTGGCCAGGAGTTGAGCCAGTTATTAAAGGTAATCCAGGGCTACCCCTTGAAGCTCTGACTTCCCTGGAAGGCAGGCAACAGGAGCAGGCCGTAGTGCTCCTGTTTACCGAGGAGGGAAATGAGGCTCAGAGGTCAACACTCGCCCAGCGCACATCTACAGTTAAGTGCAAACGAAACCTCTCCTGACCCTTTCTGAACTCTGGCTGGCCCAGTGCTCAGTTAGGAGAGACTGGAGGTGGTCACACTGGGACCATGAGCCAGAGCTGTGCCCAAAACAGACTGTCCCAGTGAAAACCCAGAGCGCCCTCTTCAGGTAGGCCCCTTATCAGCATCCCAATGGATCAACAAGGGGCGGGGACAGTGAGGTGGAAGCAGCTCCCTTAGCAGCTAGGAATCCGCAGGGGAACTGGAGCTCAGATCACCTTCCTGAGCCATTTCCCCTGAAGGTGGCATGCAAGATGATAGTAAGCGGTGCATGGATAAACAACTTTCAAGTCATGTCTTTATTGTGGTAAAACACACGTAACATAAAATGGACCATTTGAACCTTTAATGTACAGCTCAGTGGCATTAAACACATTCATCTTTTTGCCAACCATCACCCCATCCATGTCCACAAGTCTTTTCGTCTCCTAAACTGAAACTGTCCCCTTTGAACAAGAAATCCCCTCCCCCTCCACGCAGCCTCCTGGAAACCACCATTCTACTGTCTGTCTCCGTGAGTTTGACTATCCAGTACTTCAAATAGTGGAATTATATCGCATTTGTCCTCTTGTGACCAGCATATTTCATTTACATAGTGCAGCAGAATTTCCCTCCTTTTTAAGGCTGAATAATATTCCATCGTATGTACCTACCACATTTTGTTCATCCACTTACCCATCTATGGCCACGTAGGCCACGTCTACCTTCTGGTTATTATGAATAGTACTGTTTCGAACATGGGAGTTCTAATCCCTGCTTTCAATTATGCTCAAAAGTGGAACTGTGGAATCATATGACAATTTTATTTTTAATTTTTTGAGGAACTGTCATACTGGCTGCAACATTTCACATTCCCACCAGCAGTGTACCAGGGGTCCAGTTTCTTCCCATCCCAGCCAATACTGATTGTTATTTTTTTTATCACAACCCTCCTAATGGGCCAAAGTGGTATCTCATTGTGGTTTCGATTTGCATTTCCCTAATGATTAGTGATGTTGAGCATCTTCTCACATGCTTATTGGCCATCTGCATATCATCTTTGATGCACAAGGTTTTAAATTTTTATATAGTCCAATTTAGCTATTTTCCTCTCTTGGTGAATGTGCTTTATGCCAAACTCCAGTGTCATGAGAGGTTCCCATTTTCTTCCAACGGTTAATGCATTTAACGTTAAAATAACGAGCACTTGAACTATCATTTTATAGATGTTTTGTATTATTTTTAAAGTTTTTAAAATTTTAAGATATTAAAAATTTAAGTAAACATATTAGGTAAATAGGTCATAAACTTCCACCTGTCCTTGAAGTCCGAGTTGAGCCCAGTCTCTCCCTGCTGCAAACCCCAACACCTGTCACGGTGGGCCCCCCGGGTGACGTCGTCCTTACCATTTTTAACAAGTGTCACGAATACCTTTCCTCTAACACGACATACAGCAGGAGGTGTATTTAGAAGACTGCGGTGTAGCTCAGCGCACTATTTACCAACGTCGGTCATCGGGGCCCCCCCGCTCAACAGGCGCGCGGCGGGAACCCCACCCCGAGGGTCGGGCGCAGAGGCCACGGCTCCCCCTTCTGCAGCGCGGCCCTCAGCCAGCGGAGCCGTGTTTCCCCCGGGGCCTCCGGACCGGAAGCCACAGTGCACCGGGCCAAACACGGCTCGAGACGGCCGGGTCGCCGAACCACCGTCCCGGCCCGCTCCCGCCCGGAAGTGAAGCCGCCTACAACTCCCAGAGACCCTGCAGCCTCGCCCATGCTGATTGGCTCACTGAGCCACCTATCAGCCAACAAGCCAGGAACACAGCCAATTACAAGGGGAAAGGAGGCGGGCGCTCCTCCGGCCGATCCAAGGTCTGCAGTGGAAGCCTAGCGGGACCCTTAAAAAATAGGTTCTTTGCAGCCTCACGGCCGATTCAGTGATTGGAGAAGTGATAGGCCGGCCCTCTTTGCAAAATCATGGCCCGGGACAGACGTCCCCTAAGTCCAGAAGACTCTGTTCTCCGCTAGTCCTGCCTGCGGCGCTCGCCCGGTAGGACTCCAGTGGCCCTGCGGAACCCCGCCCCCGTCTCTCATTGGCTCCCCCCGTCGGGTTGGGGGCGAGTCCGCGGGGGCGTGTCCGCGGGGGCGTGGGCGGGGCGCCGGCCTGGGGCGGGGATGAGAGCCCGGCGGACTTGGGCCTGTGGGTCGCATGGACACCCTGGCGCCGGGCCGGTGGCGTCGGCGGAGGCCGGAGGATCTGCAGGTTCTGGGGGACGCGGTGAGCCTCCCGGGGCCTGGGCGTTACGAACGGGAAGGCAGCGCCCTCGGGCTGGCCGCAGTGGGCTTCGTGTCTCCCGGCGGCCCTCAGAGGAGGCCTGGGGGTCGGGGACCGCGCTCACCTGGTTGGGCGGGGCCTGGGCGGGGCCCGGTCTTGTGGGCGGGGCCCGGTCTTGTGGGCGGGGCCCTCCGCCTGCCGCGCCTGCGCAGAAGTGCGGTACTCGGTGTCCTGATCCACAGGCTCCCAGGGGCTGCGATACCTGGGTCCCCCAAGGGTGCGCGGGGTCCCTGCGAGGCGCCGCGCCCCGGTGCCTGGGCCGGGTGGTGGCGTCCCTGCGTCCCGCCTCCCGTGCAGGCGCAGGGCCGGCGTGCTCGGAGGGCCGGTTGGGCGCGCTGGTCAGTCCCGCCTGGGTGCAGCGCGCCCACCCGAGACCCGGGTGAGAGGCGCTGGCGTGGGTGGGTGATCGCGCCGGTGCGAGGCTGCGAAGGAAACTGTCGGACGTGGGGAAGCGCTTGGCCTTCCCGGGGACGGGGAGAGGTCCGCGGGGTTGCGGCGGGAGGCACCTCTGTCTGCGGGTTGCTGGCTGCTCCGCGCCTCGGCGACGTCGGGGTTCCTCGCGCAGAGCGGCCGCCCGCTGCCCCGCCCCCAGCGTCTGACTGTTTTCTGTTGGCTGCTTCTGGACCCACAGGCTCGATGGAACGGGGCGTCTTCCTAGTTAGGGCAGGCGACGCGTTTTCAAGCGTGTCGCACAGCAGGACAGGTGACTCGCTTTCCACCCTGCAGCGTCTGTCTCTTTAGTGTCACCACCCACCCACTGCCTGATCGCTAAGCCAGGGCCTCTTATGTTCCATCACAGCGACACCCCACTTCCAGGGGCCATGTTACTAGGGCAAGGGGTAGCCTCTGTAACAGGGAGACTTCAGACCACATTGGCGCAAACAGGTGGAAGTGGGATTCTCTCAAGTAGCAGGACAGAGGTGAGCAGTCCAGAACTGGGGACACAGGTACCCCAAATGCAGGTATGCGACCAGTGCTCCCCAGATCAAAGGCATCCAGGGAGGCTAGTTCCTTCTGTCTCAGCCCTGCTCCCCCTGCGTGTTGTCCGCTTGGGTGAGGTCAGCGCTGGCCCATCGCTACAGTGCTCACCTTCCAGACTGGGAGGCAAACAGTCAAGTGCCGTGATCATGCTGACATTTTTAGAGCTTACTCTGGCAGCTCTGTGGGAAATGAAAGGGACGGTGGTCAGAGTGGAGGCAGGGGGCGAGGAGTGCATAGAGCAGGAGAGGTGACAGAGGCTGGACAGAGGACAGTGGGCTGGTGGAAGCAGAGGGCAGTGTATTGTGGAGGGAGAGCTGGCAGGCCGAGCCCGTGGAGGGGATTGTCATGATGGACAAATTCGATAATAGATGGAAACACTCGACACCGTAGTTTTTTTACTATGGGAAGGGATGTTTATTAGGTTCCACCTGTTGTAAGTAAATTTGTATATGCGCTTTCCTTAGAATTCTTCATTTTAATGAGGAATGTGACTTAGGTTTATCGTGTAGTTGGTAAATATTGCAAGCCTAAAGTTACTCCCCAACAAGTCTAGTGTGTGCGTTTGTGTCTTTTTACTTTAATTAGAAATAAAAATGGTTTTTCTTTTCTTTGCTATCTGCTTCTCCGTAGCTCTCACTGAATGACGCTGGTGCTCTTCCTTCCGATCACTGACTTGCCTTGCCTGTCTGCTCATAAGTTGCCTTCTCTTTGCCAGGCTCGACTGGTCGAGAGTGTGGGGTGCACAGCATGTTGAGGAGTCTTAGGACGTGGTCACAGCTGGAAAAAGCACAGCATCAGGGTGTTCAGATCCATTCGGTTGAAGTCCTCTGTGCCCTGAGAACATGGGAGTTGACGACAAGAGTCCTAATTTCTGATCTTCTCTGTAGTTGACATTGTGCCAGATTTCACTGTTGTAGAGCAAACCTCCCAAGTGCAAGGTCATTTTCCAAATGAAAGTGTCATCGAGGAGGAATCTTTGCTTGATGGAAACCATGCTCTCTTTCTAAATGGCAGTCTATAGGGCATTATTAATCTTTCTCATCAGCATTAACGGTTCTGTATTCGGGGCTGATGGATGTCCGAATCAGCTACTCCATATCAGCAAAAGTAAACTTTCCTTACTATGGTAGAATTAAAACCAAATTCAACTGAAAAACCTCACTCAGCAAACTGTTTCTAGTAACTAGGACTCAATTAACCAGCATGGCACATTTATAATTAAAATGAATAAAGGCCATTAGTCAGTAGACACCCTCAAAAGACCTTCAAACTGAAAGATTGGGTGGGGGGGTCTGTGTGTCTCTGTGTGTGTGTCTCTGTGTGTCTGTGTGTCTCTGTGTGTGTGTCTCTGTATGTGTCTCTGTGTGTCTGCGTGTGTCTCTGTGTGTGTCTGTGTGTCTGGATGTGTCTGTGTGTGTCTCTGTGTGTCTGTGTGTGTGTGTCTTTGTGTGTAGAGAGCGACTTGCCATTGGTTCCGTTACTGAGTTCTAAGGATTTACCTTGATATTCTAATTCACGGTATATATGCTAAACTCATATTAGCATGTATATGATATATGTTGAATGCAGGTGTTTAATTCTGGGGACGTGGCATTTTCTTGCTGTGCTGATGGAGGAGGGCACACGGTGCTTTTCTGCCAGTGCTCAGGGAAGTTGGTGTCTTCGTGTCCCCACCCTCCTCTCTAATGCACGGTGCAGACACGGGCTTCCAGGGGCGGTGGCGACGGTGGCGTGCGGGTTCAGCCTGGGTGCCCGGCTCCTGTTCTGTCCGTGGGCTCCCCAGGGTCCCCAGGTGCATGGGAGAAGCATCCCCCATCTGGTTGCTATGAGGGCTCACTCATCAGCATGGAAGCTGAGGCTTTGGATTTCATTTCTGCCAAATCCTGAAGCCTTTAACCCCCCTCCCTCCCCTCTGTCCACTCATCCAGCTCGCTGGGCCCCATCATTTCCAATAAAGGAGCAAGTCCACGGCCGCACAGGCGTGATCGCGCCTCCTCAGAGAGGGCAGCTTGTCTTTCCCAGACCTGCCTACTTTGTTCCATCACTGAGGAAACAAGAGACATATTTTATATTTTAATTTATGCGTCTTATGAAGTATCTTCTCTTAATCATGTTCCTGTTCCAATTGTTCTCTGGCGAGGTTGCTGTTCTATTGATCTCCTTCAATTATTGTTAAGTAATGGGGTCTTTGTGTAGACACGGGGTTTTAATTTTGTTTATACTGTGTGGTGTCTTTATAGTCAGGCGGTAAATCTCCATCTGCCTTATGAAGGCCGACAGAACCTCTCCAGGAGGGAGGAGGGGAGAGTGAACCGTGAGCACAGGCATCCCAGAGAGAAATGCCTCTGCAGCCTTCGTTTCCCGGCCCAGGCCGATCCGTGATAACTGGACTATTTGCCGAGTAAGTGTACATACAGGTCAATCTCATGCAGTCAGCTCTCAGTAATCCACAGTAAATAGCAGAAAACATGAATAATTTAATCCACTCAGCTGACCCAGGGCCACCAAGCCGGTGATCCCCACATTCCCTGGGGAGCCCAGCCTTCCCCCAGCGCCTTGGTATCAGCGTGAGTCCTTTCGTCTGCCACAGGAGGTGGGGGCCTGACCTCTCCTGCCACCTGAGCCACTCAGAGAACGTCAGCTTGTCACCGTGGAGGATCGCAAGTCCACTGACCTTAATGTGCCAGTTGTTCTGTGACCCCACGGAGAAATGGTTCTGGATGTCGTCCCAGAGTGCTGTGTGTGCCAGAGAGGCAGTGGCTCCTGCCACCCATCCCCCACCCCTGCCCTGCGCTTTCCTGCTCAGCAAGTCTCATGTCCTTCAGAGAGGCAGGGAGAGAGCAGGGGTGCTCAGAGCTGACTGACGTCAGGGTGAGGGGCCCAGCCTCTGTATAAAGTGACATGGGGCACACGTGGTATTTCCTGTTTCCCTTCAACACGGTGGTTATGTAAATCGCAGGCGCCCAACTCTGTGCCGAGGTCTGTGTACTCCGCCCGCCCTGCCATGTGCTCGGCCTCCTGTACCCTCCGTATGCCCCTTTCATTCTCTTGGTTGTGCCCCTGCCTTTGCCCAGCGTCCCTTACCAACTTTCATGTAACTTCCCCTCCGTGGCCGCCTTGTAATTTATTCTGTATTTCTGACAGTTTCCTTTTCTGCTCCCATTGCTTCCTGAGTTCATTCGCCGCTTCCTGGCTCCCTGCTTGTGTTCCTTTCTGCTTTTAACTTACGCTTCTAATTCACGGTGATTTCCACGTCCTCATATGTTTGTTTGATTGGTTTAGTTGTGTTTTCAGAGGATTGAACTACAGTTGTCTTTTGGTTCATGGTTGTTTTTCAGGAGGGAATTTCTATGGCTTGGTGTTCTTAGAAGACGCTGGTCTGGTGGCACCTGGTCCAGGCGCTGCAGCCACTGTGTGTGTGTGTGTGTGTGTGTGTGTGTGTGTGTGTGTGTGTGTGTGTGTGTGTGTGTGTCTGGCTATCTATATGTGTGCCTGTGTCTGTGTATCTCTATGTCTATATCTGTGTCTGGCTGGCTGGCTGTGTGTCTGGCTGTGTGTCTGGCTGTGTGTGTGTGTGTGTGTCCAGCTGGCTGTGTGTGTGTGTGTGTGTGTGTGTGTGTGTGTGTGTGTGTCTGGCCGGCTGGCTGGCAGGAGGCTGAGCCTCCTGATGTTGTGGCCCTCTTTACTGTAGGACCCAAACCTTGCCCCCTTTGCTTTTATCTGCACCACCCAGTTACCAAAGGGCAGTCCACCCCTCCTCTTTCCCCTTTCCTTCCCGGCAGCCATGAGTCTGAAGAAGCCCCTCTAAATGGTGTCTGTTCCTTTGGGTTGTGTGGACATGGCCGTCCCTTCCTGAGTCCACGCTCTGGTCCACACGGGTACTGTCATAGCTTTTTCACGTTTGAGTGAAGTTTCCCAGCCATGCCGATGGCTCTCGCCCCTCTGGTAGTGTCGCTCCTCCATCCAGCAGCTTTCCCTCCTGTTCTTGCGCATCACAGAGCCCGCATCAGTGGGTGTGGGCTGGGAGCCCCAGGGACCCACACTCGGATTTGGTGGCGTTTCTCTTTTTACCAGCCTTATTTTCAGATTTTGGCATTCTCTGTCTTTAAGTTCTGCTGAGGGTGTAGTTTGGTGTAGCATATCAAGAGTTTCTCTGTCTTTAGTTTCCTATCATTTGGGAGGAACTCTAGGAGGAAGGTGACTGTATAGTCGCTCTTATCTTCTGCCACCTAGAGGTCAAGCGCTTACCCTCAAAAGATTATTCTAAGTGGCTTGAGGGGCTCAGAGTTCACCATTTTTCATTTTTATTTCTAAGTATCTGTGTTAAGGCATCTTAGAGAACAGTAGAACTAGCAGTCTAACCCTATGATATAAAGTTTCTCTATTGAATAAATCCATTAAATAAAAAGGTGTCAATTTAGAAAATATGAAATAAATAACAGTACAGATAATAATTTGGCACAAATCATAATGATGGTTTGCAAGTGACTGAAGAAGTTGTAGCTGCTGGTGTCACAGGCAGGAGCTGTGCAGCAGCCAGGCCTGCAGGCTGCCCGGGGGTCCAGAGACACTGCTGGGGCTGGGCAAGGCGGTGACATCTAACTGTCAGTGACAGCAGTGTTACCCTCACAATACACAGTCCCGGCACTTTGAGCTACTAATTTTTCCTTTAGCTTTGGAGGGTTGCTTTGGTAATTTATCTTTAGTTCAAGGGGAAGCAGAAACCAAATGCTAACTTTCCCAAAGGTTATCAGTTATAGACTGTGGGCAACTTCAGAAATAAAATTAATTTGGTCTTTAGTGTCCATATGAGAAAGAATTATTCACATGTGGGTTATTCCTGTTGCGTTGAGAGAGTGTCACTTAATACTACGTAGGACATGTTGAAGCATAAGAACTAGTTTCTTGAACAAGATTTATAGGTTTTGTACATTTTCAATATCAATAAACTAGTCCCAATAGTTTATTACAAGAGTTTCTGCTCAGATTGTTAAAATGACTGTTTTAAATCTGTAAAGCTAAGTAAATATCAGACGGTTCCGGGATAATGAGGTTAAATGTAATTGATGGTGGTGATTCCTAAAGATAAAGTTTAAAGTCACCTCCTCAAATGTCCTATAAACTTTCCCGGCTCCACAGGGGTCTGTTTTTGCAGCTGAAGTTTTCAGAGAGGAAATTTAATTAGGGTGGTGTGTGCTTTACGAGGCCATCTCAAGTGAAATTTTGTTTGTTCCAGAAGCGGGCGTGCAGGAGCTTCGAGGCGGCGCCGGAGCGCGGCTGCCCCCAGGTGAAGGCTGTCACCCCGGCGACCTGGGGGGGCGCGGAGCTGGAGGGGCCGCCTGGAAGCCGCCTCCCCGCCCCCAGGCCAGACGGCGGCCAGGGGCCACCAAGTGCGGGGGTAGGTTCGTGTTCCTGCCCAACCGGCCAGGAACCCATTTAAATATTTTAATAAAAAGTGTAAATAACCACTGTTCTGATCCATCTGCGGCTGTGATTTGTTAAATAGATCCCTCGGAACGGTGGAAGGAGCTCCGCCCAGCTCTGCCCGAGATGTATTGCAGGGGAGTCTGTAAGTGCGCTCACCTTCTTGTGTCACATAAAGGGTAGACTTGTTCTTAAATATTAGATCCATAAAACAAAGTTCATAAAAATGGCAATTACGCTTCTAAGGAATGAGGGATGTAAATAAAAAGGTGCAGTTTGATTTAAGCTTTTCTTAGCATTCTACTGGGTGCAAACTAATTTGTCTCCAGCTTCAAGTTGGAAATAGAAATTGCAAATACATTTAAAATTCTTCCTAAAAGCAGAGTTCAGGGAAGGGAACAGGCCATCAGATACGATGAACACAGAGATCTTTTGAGGACATCTGGGGGAAAAGACCTACCCTCATTTAATTATCCAAATAGGAATCAATGTTGTTTTTTCTTATCTCTGATAAGCTTTTTTTTTCATGTTTCCATAAACTTCCCATAAACCACAGATTTCAGAAGAAACACAGTATTCACACCATTAATTCAAAATAAAAGGAGATCTAACCCTGCCAGGGTTGGTTCTCAGTCTCCTGTGTCAGGCAGAATATCAGCAAGTATACATTAGCATAGTAACGCCTTTGTTATTAATTTCGAGCTTATTCTAAGAACAAGTTAATATACCTTTGATAACCTCTGTAATTCTTGGGGGTTTTCAATTTAAAAATTGGAATCTTAATATTGCAATAAAATAGAGTTATGTTTAATTTCCACACAGAAACCAGGAGTGTGTGAGTGTGTGTGTGTGCGCGCGCGCATGTGTGTGCATCTGTATATTTCTGTATATTTCTGCTTTTGCCCCCTAAAGATTTTTAGAGAAATGTATTGTTCTGTTTTTGATAAGCAAAAGGTGGAGTCAACAAATTAGAGAGATCTTCAATTGACACACCGCAAGGTACTGTGTTTTACAACGATAGGCAGTGGTTTTGTTTTAAACCAAGAACTGCAACTGTGTCAGTTGTCACCCACGTGAGTCTCTGATGATCTGGTCATTAGACAGGTGTGAAAACAGCCCCGTGTCAGACTCGGCGAGCTCTCCCTCTAGTGCTCTGTCTTCAGGACATACCGCAGGCTCTGTGCTTCTGCACAGTCGGAAAATCAAAGAGCCGGCACTTGAGCTTAGTCTGCTTAGGTTGACTCGTGACTGCCACACATACCTTGCGATGCAAAGAAACATTTACCTTGAGGAATGTGACCCACTCTGGGCCCATTGCTTGCGTTCCTGCTGCTTCCCTTCCTTCTCATTCCATTTCAGTGGGATTTCTCTCAAACCCCCACCCGTGGGGGGCACACTAGGAATGAAACGTGGATCTTAGTGCTCTCAGAGGCTGTGCTCTGGCATGAGTGGCTGAAAGGAAAAAAAATTTGGCTCCAGCAACTGATTGGATCATTTTGGCTAATATTCTGTTTGAACAACAGTACCTATTTGATTAGGGTTTTTCCTTCCTTTGTAATTCCCCAAGCTTGCCTCATGTTTCATAGGAAATGAGTCTGCGAGCAGAAAACCTATATTGATATGTAAATATATCATTTTTTGGTTAATGCTTGATATTCTTTTTCATCTAAATTTCAGAAACCGACTTTAAAAAATCAGTTTCTCTTTATTTGTAGTTATTTTCAATAAAATTTCACCCAGGCTTGGGCGATTTAATATTTACACCCACTATTTCTAAAAGTCTTATGTAAATAAAGATTGAAATGTGAATTGGAAAAGTCACACCTCTTGATATTTGAACAGACTCTAGCTGCGTATATCTTCTTTTTCTAATAATATGGCTACTTTCCCTCCTAAGCTTTTAAAATCATAAGACACTATTTTTGCATTCTAGAACATTGAAAGTCCAGTGTTAAATAAAAAGCAAATAGTATTTTTAGCGATGCAGGATCCCAGGGAGCAGTGCTTAACACAGATCACGGGTGGGCACAGCCCTGCATGTCAGACGGCTTCATTAAACACGCCGCACCACGCACCAGGCCAAGCCACGCACCAGACCACACCACGCACAGGTGCCTGCGGCCCGGACCCCATCCCCACCACTGACCCACGGGTGTTTCTGTGGAATTCCAACAGGAACCTTGCATGTGATTCTTAGTTTATTCGGTGCTTTTCCCCAATAACCCCGTCACATCCCAGTCCCCTGCGGTACTTCTGACCCCAGTGGAATATGAGCTGAGCTGATCAGTTCTGCCCTGAGTTCTCAGCGTGGCCGTCTCAGCTTGGTCCGAGTTCCTGTCCTCCTGTCCCTATGCTTTTCCTTATTTTTATCATGAGTCACTTCTCACGAACCAAGGTCTTGACTTCTCACCCTGCAAGGATCTTCCTCCCCTGGACCTTCTCGAACTCATTCCCCAACTTGCCACATCGGCCTCCTCTCTTCGCCCTGTCCTAGCTCACTGACAGTGATCACTGTTGCGGTAGCTGCTGGTGTAGTTCCTTGTTGTAGTCACTGTTAAGGTTCAACTCGTAGTACATGTCATTACTTAGAAACATCTCCTCTCAGCCCTGAGTTACTCTGCTCATGTGATGGACAGTTGGGATGAAACTGTCCTCTACTCATGTGGTGGGACATGGTATTATGTCATTTGGGGTCTCCCCCAGCACTGGGGCCAGCCTGCCCTCGCCGCTATGCACCGTCTTGCACTGCAAGTCCAGAAGCAGTGCCCATCGTCGCTGTCATTGGCAGGCTGCCTTTCCTTCCACAGGGGGTTCTAGAGCTGGACCAGGGCCTTGGAGCAGGCTCCCTTTCTCGGCCAGCTCAGCCCATGGGGTCCCAAGTATGACATGGAAATCACACCATTCTTTGTAAATTCAAACCCGTTAAATGAAACCTCACGAGGCTGCCAAAGCTCTCCAAAATGATCAAGAAAGATACATGAGAAGGGGGTGGCGTTATAGATACATGAAGGGGGGTGCATTATAGATACATGAGAAGGGGGTGACCTTGTGAGACGGAACACCATGGGAGGAACAGATTGGGATGTTAGTTTAGGGGCAGGTCTGTGTTCTCAGCGCCAAGCGTTTGAGGGGGACCTGGTCCCTGACACTGTAGCTCCTCAGTGCTGAGTCCTTCAGGGAAGGGACCGCCCTCAGGTTTCACTGGGTCAGCATGACAGTCAGTAGCCTCCTTCCCTCAGCTCTGTCCCCCAGCTTTGTCTCCCCTGCTCTGTATTGTGGAGACTGCGTTTCCGGGCTCCCTTGCTCTGGTTTCTGACACTGGACGCGAGCATGGGAGGGCGTGATATCCTGAGCATTTCCCCCTCCCCCTTCCTTGAGTCCCATGTTAAATTCCCTGTGTTGGAAATACCTAGATTGGTGTCTGTGTTCTGATTGGACCCCATCTGGTCTCATCAGCTAATGTGTGGACAAATTCTCCTGGGAAAAGAAAAGATTGGGGTTTTAAAGACAGGCCTCTGGGCCTCCACCCTCAGGGCTCAGGTCCTTGGCCCAGAGCTGGGCGTTTCGGAGTGTGGCAGAGCCAGTCCTGGCTGTAAGTCACACAGGGGGGTGTTAAATTGGAGAATACAGTCAGGCCTTTAGTATTGCCCATCACTGGTGTTCTTTGCTTTCTTTTATCTGGTGTTAGTGGGGTTTACTGACCAAACTGAAAGCCAATATGGAAAGCATGATTTTGGGTATTGTAGACCAGCACCCCTACCCCCGCTTCCCAACAAACTGATTTTGGATGCGGGCCTGTCCATCAGCGTTGAGGGCAGCTACTAAGGGAGTAGTCTTAATCAGCCTCTGTGCCATTCACTTTTTGACATTCGCTTTCAACACGGACTCCATTTCCTGACAATGGGAGGTGGGGGGTCACTGCGAGAGTAGAAATAGAGGGCAAGGGAGGGGGTTGTTTGGTTCATTTTTGCCCGTAGGGATGACAGGAGGAGCCCAAGCATGATGATTACTCTGATTCTAAATGGACATACATTTTTTGTACTTTTTTTATCTCCAAATGGGTGACCTTTAAAATGTTTGTTTTGTTTGTTTGCCTGACTGTCTCATTGGTGATTGCTTTGCACGTCTGCAGCGTCTAGAAGCGCTGCCGTGGAGCAGGGGCAGACCCAGGCCTGGGCGGGAGCAGGACTCCGCCTTCTCCCGTGCCTGCCTGTGCCCCATCCCGCAGGCCCAGGTGCCACACAGGCCCAGGGCCAAGGAGGGAAATGCGATGTCCTGACACAGATTCAGAGGGATCGATGTGCGCTGGTTCGCTCTGTGTGTCCTGTTTCAGCAGCAGCTAGTTCTTGTCAGTCCTTTATTCGTATGTCCTGAGAGAAGGAAACTCGATCACAGAGGTACCAGCAGGACTCTACTGATTATTCTGTAAGAGTGAAATTGTGCTCCGGGCGTTCTCCCCCTCGCTTCGTCAGGGACCCGGAGTTCATCGGCCTAACCCCGTCCATGGAGAGATAAGGGCAGCGAGGTCCACGGGGGTTAAGTGATTGGCCTGCCATGTGCTGTGGTTGACGGGGGGCTGGCTCCAGCGCTCACTGCGCCCTCCCCTCCTGTTCTTGGCCGGGTGCGTGTTTACAGCCCTGTGCCAGCATCGCGTCCCGCACTGGGTGCAGCGACCTGCTCTAACACTCCCCGAGAAGGGCAGCAGGAGATTGCGGGTCTTCGTGGACCTCATTCCCAGGCCCAGTGAGCGCTTCTTGGCTCAGATGCAGGGCTGAATTGTTCAAACTGTGAAAGAATGAGCTGGCCAAGGGGAAACTGGCTGCTTTTATGCTGAATCCCGAGCCAGTGTTCAGACATCATTTTTAAAAATTCTATTTTATGAATATGTAGATATTTTCACTCTTTTTTCTCATAGGCAAGAGGAGCAATAGCATTTATTGAGAACATTCTGTGCACAGGCCCTGTAGGAAGTGCTTTAACTATCTTAACTGTAATATTTTTACACTTACAGGCATACTCTGGTTTTTTGCAATTAGCTTTATGGTGCTTCGTAGGTACTGAGTTTTTTACAAAGTGAAGGCCAGACCCTCCACCAGCAAAAAGATTCTGCCTCGCCGAAGGCTCAGATGATGGAGCGCATTTTCATCAATAAAGTATTTTTAAATTAAGACATATGCACTTTTAGACATAGTGCTATCACTGCACACTTACTAGATTATAGTTCCGTGCAAACAACTTGCGTGTGCCCTGGGAAGCCTGCGGCGGCCTGGCGCGGGCCGCAGTGTCCCCGCGGCGGCCCTGTGCCCCGTACACCGCCTGCGTCGGGGCGAGGCCGCGCTCACGCGGGCAGCCCAGTCCCTGGAAGCGCAGGGCCGCGTGCCGCCAACAGGCAGCCACGGGAGATGTACCGCTCGGTGAAAATGAATCCCCACGTGTGCTGTTTTATGATTTTTAGGGACACTTTAACCACACCGAGAGCCATTAGAAGATACGAGTTGGAAAAGGAGCATTCCGGTTTGGGTTTTGAACCTCCCCGTGACGGCGAGTGCGAACCTCCTGCAGACGTACGCAGGCGCCCACCTGCTCTCCCATCGGGTGACCCGCCGCCCCCACGCCGAGCCAGGAGGGTCCTGTCACTTCCCGGGAGCCTGCAGATCGCGAGCACCTACTCAGCCCGTCTTGGTTAAGAAGCAGATCAACTGTGTCATTTAAAAATTTTGAAAAATTCAGCATCAAGTTTCCTGTGAGGTCGAGACGCTGCGGCTGTGGAACCATACTCAGCCACAGCCTCGCTTTTACACTTCCCAGCAGTTGTGGGGGTACCCAGGCTGCTGACGCAGCCTTTTTAATGAAAAGTCTTATTTTTATACTTAAATGCTCTATAATCTTAAACTGAATTTTACCAAATGCTGGTATCCAAACCGTTCTGTGTAATTCTGCACCTGGAGTTCATCAGGCAGGGGACCTCTTTGATATTAAATGGAAATTTCTCATTTTCTCCTGGGTTTTCAATGTATCGTCTGACTGTGGAGACTGGTGTCATTTCCCTGAGTCTGAAGCCTTCCCGAGATGTCCCCGTCACCCAGGACAAGGTCCTAACAACTGCAGTGGGTTATAGGATTGCTCTCAGCTCCTTCCCTTCCCAAACCCGAGGCCGACGAAGCCCCTTTGCTCAGGTGATTTTATTGTGTCACCCATGTGTGCCAGTTCTCTGCCCACCGCCGACCCTCCACACGGGCACTCTGACGAGCCCACACCATGAGCAGTCACAGCGTGTAGTCATGGAGGGAACTGCACGCTGGAAAGACGGACAGAAGATGAGCTGGAGGACACTAGGACATGCCACTGTGATGTGGGCTATTCAAGCCATATGAAAGAAAGCTGACGCTCCAGCCCAGCCATGGGCCAAGGTGGTGGGAAGAAGTGGGGGTGCAGGTCATGGGGGAAGGGGTGCCTGCTTCCAGTTGGCCTGCCCCCTAGCAGCCAGTTGATGGGGCTCCCACAGACTCTGGCTCCTGCCCTTGACTTTGGCAGGGCCAGGAAGGGACACAGCCAGACCAGCCTTCCCCAGTCCCGCTGTCCTCCAGCTTGGAGAGGGAGCTGGACAGTCTACTGCAGAGCCCGTCAGTGATGAGCCACAGAGATGAAGGCAAAAGCAAATGCCATTGTGCTGAACCCAATGGGGACACCTGGAAGAAAGAGCCAGGTCCTCGGGAGGAGGCTGTGGGCTGTGGGGCTGTGGACACTGTTGGGGCATTGAGGCAGCCTCTGGGGGCCCTGGACCTCCACCATTGTCCACTGTTTCCCTACCAAGCACCCAGCCCCCTCTGGCCTTGAATAGACCCTCAAGTGTCCTTAGTGGACACAGGATGCAAGAGAGCAGATTGTTTTCATCACCCACATAACAGCCATGATGTTAACGAGGTAACATTAGTGAGCACTTAGGTGCAGCCAGTATTTCCCAGACACAGACGTTGGTGGATTCCTGATCCCCATGACAATGCTGTGGGCACATTCCCTCCCCTCCCCACTTTACAGATGACACCAGGTCCAGAGAAGCTGCGCCATCTGAGGTCACAAAGCAGGTGGGATGGCTGCTCTCAGAGCCCACCTGGGTATCAGCAGGCGTATAGGCCACCTCAGCGCTGTGACCATCCACAAGCCAGGTGACCGTTGTGGATGGAAGACACACCTGTTCCTTGCAAGGACCTGGGTAAAAATGTGTGTGCCTTTCCTTGCAATCAAAAAATTATATTGCCCATTTCTAGAGCGCAGAGCCTTAAAATGCAAGAGTGCACAGGTGTATACACACACCCCCCCGTGAGGTGATGGGCGCTGCCCACCGCCCCACCCTGGACAGGTGAGGGGACTCCCTCTGGGAGATGCAGTGGCCTCTTCATGGAGATCGTGGCCCCATGCCGTGCAGAGGTGCAGTGAGTGTCAGCCTCTCTCATCTGTTATTTAAAGCTGGGGCAGGGCTGAAGCAGCTGGAGCTGTCTGTGGCCTCGCAGCTCCGGAAACATGCCCAGCCCGTCGCGGGGCAGCCGGCGGCAGCGCCATCCATGACTTACGCAGAGATGGCAGCTTTACATATTTAAAGGAGTGTGGCCGGCTTCCTATCTGAAGTATGTGTCCCCAGAGAGACCACCACCATTTGATCTATTTTTGATTAAAATGTAAAAATTAAAAATTAAATCAAATGGTAGTATAACTCCTTGGGGAAAACACACTTGGGTTATGAAGTATTCCCCACAGTAACCTTGAGACTCTCAGGCAGCATTGTCTCATCCGTAGGTGGTCTTTGCATGTCACACGTAATTAAAATGAATTGCCCGCCTTCCCACATATGGACTGTGGGCTGGTGCCTCGGGAGCAGGTCCTGGTAGGGAGTCACCAGGTGGAGGGGACAGCATGGCCCCTTCCCCCGCCAGCTCCCCCGGTGCGGTCTCACCGGGCCAGCGGATGAGGTGCTCACCTCTTCTGCTCAGACAGCCTAAGCACATTTCATGTAATATCACCAGTGACTGATACGGCCCTAGAAACCAAAGCAGACGCAATCGGATTTCCTAGGAAAATGTGCTTTGCAGAATCTAATCTATAACTTATTTGTATCAGACTACTTTATCAGTCCGCCTCGGAATCTGGGAAAGCGCATATTTGATAGGATCAGAGGCTGGGCGCCTCACAAATGAGGTGCCAACATTTGCATCCATGATCCCTACGGCCCATGGTATGTGCCACGCGGGCGTGACGGGATGTGACTTCCTCTCCATTCGTGTGGGATGTGACTGGACTTGCGTGGTTGCCTAATGACACTTTCCTGTCTACATTCACGATGCCACCGAATAAAGACTTTTCTGGAGTAAAGGGTTTAACGCGGGCACCAGCAATGCTGCTTGGCATTTCTAAGCCAGTGAATGTGTGTGAGGGTGCCAGGCGCAGGGGTGGCCACAGAAACGCTAAGTCCACTGTCCAAGGGTCACCCAGAGCCTGCCCTGTGGGGAGACAAGGAAGCTGGCCCTACCCTCCAGGAAACCCAGTTCCCCAGGCTGGGTTCAAAACTTCCTTTAGGGGTGGGTTTTGTTCAACTGGACAGGCATTGCTGGGAGGCTTGCCCCCGGAGCTCCCCAGCCCCATCACCATGGCCTAGTGACTCCTAGTGACGAGGGCAGAGCTGGCAGGGACAGCAGGCCCCACCAGCCCTCTGTGGGGCAGGCACTGAGACTCAGCATGTCCGGCCAAGGCCAATGACATGGGTGGGGGACAGACCCAAGCTGGGCCCTGTGCACCCCCCACCCGTGGGCCAGCTGGGTGTTTCTGTTGCTAGCAATGGCCTCTCTAGTTCCACTTCTTGTCCCACATGCCACAGGAAGACCTTCCCGGGGGACAGAGACGCTCTGAGGTGGCTGAGGGCACATGCGCAGAGGAAGCTCATAACGTCCCCAGGCCCACAGCTGGTCAGTGGCCCAGCTGGAGCCAGCCTGCCTGTTGGGTTTGAGATTTCCCTGCTCCATCCCACTGGCAGCCGCATACACCTCTTCCACTCAAGCCACACCGAGTTTTAAACCCAGAGGCTCGGTCCCCTGCATGAGCCTTTCTGTCCCTGGGTGCAGTTTGAGCCTGAGTGACAGCTTTCCCTGTCCTAACAGCAGTGAGGCCCCCTCCCTGGGCTGGAAAGAAGGCACAGCCCCCTGCAGCTCGGCTGTGCCCCATCCCGGCCTGCGTGTCCTGCCTTCTCCACTCCATCCGTCCCTACCAGGGAGACCCCTGCCACCAGGGCTCCACTTCAACTGTACTAAGTGGGACCCTTCCCATCCGCCTGGTGATTCTGCATGCGGTCCGGCTTAGCCCGAACACCAGCCCTGACATCACCCTCACACTGGGCCGGCTCTGGCTCATATCTGCCACCAGATATTAACTCTCATCAGTTAAAAATGCAAATCAACTCTATGTCATTTAACTGTCAAGTTGACAAGGGGTGTTTTTGTTTGTTTGTTTTTTAAATATATCTTTATTGATTTCAGAGAGAGGAAAAGACAGGGAGAGAGAGAGAGAGACAGAAACATCAACGATGAGAGAGTCATTGATCGAGCCCACAACCCGGGCATGTGCCCTGACCAGGAATTGAACCCCGATCACCCGGATCCTAGGTCGACGCTCAACCGCTGAGCCACGCCCGGCCGGGCAGAGGTGGTTTTTTTTAATTCAGATACTTAGGGCTGACGAAGATGGTGGGAAATAAGCATCCCTTTTGGTAGCAATAAACAGTGTCGCAGTTATTTTGGAAGACAATTTGGCAGAATCTATTAATATGTAAAGTGCCCCTGCTCTTCGGCCCATCTGCTGCCCTCCTCAGCATTGACTCTGCGTGTAGATTTATGCCCAAAGCTGCCTTCTGAGCCCTGTACCCAGACCTACAGACCGCACCACCATCTTCTTCCCTTCTGGGGTCAAACACCGTCCGTGGAAGCTGTGATCCCTGCAGCACCCATAATACTGAAGGGTGTGGAAGCCACCTGCACTCAGGGGCCAGGGCATCAGTATTGCCGAGTTCGCTGCTCTGCATCCTGTGTCAAACCCAGCGTCTCCCTGCAACACGCCAGTTCTGGAGCCTCGTCTCCTCCACAGTGGAACACATTTCACAGGCTGTGCCCTTCAGTGGAGGGAAGGAGGGGCCCCATTCAGGACACTGCAGTGCCTTCCCCCGGATTATGCCCCCAGGCTGTAGCCTGCGCGCCCAGGGGCAGAATCTGGAGGAATGTTAACACTGGCGAATAAAGTCCCAACATATTGCTGCAGGGACCGCCCTGATGAGGCCAATACCTGGGCAGGAGCCAGGCGGCGAGGAGACAGACTCTCCTGATGCCATGAAACAGAAGTGAGCCCTTGAGGGTGTTGCTCAGTGAATAGAGCATTGGCCTGTACACCAAAGGGTCGAGGGTTCGATTTCCAGTCAAGGGCACGTACCTGGGTTGCAGGTTCGATCCCCAGACCCAGTTGGGGCACCTGCGGGAGACAACCAATTGATGTGTCTCTCTCACATCGATGTTTCTCTCTCTCCCTCTCCCTCCCTCTCTTCCAGTCTCTCTAAAAATTAATGGAAAAAAATATCCCCAGGTGAAGATTAACAACAACAACAAAAAACATACACAAAAAACAACAACACAGAAGTGAGGGGCTGCTGCAGGGATCACAGCACCAGGTCTTTCCTAGACCAGCTCTTGTCTAATGAATGCATGTCCCTTCCACTGAACACCACGTGCATAAAGACACCTTCCCCAGGAACAAATAAGAAGTTCTGACCTGGAAACTTCATCAGTGCCTGGAGCCCCCTCTGGGCCCTCCTGCCACCCACCCACAGGCTGGACACCTCGGGGCCCGCACCCTCTCTATGCCCATACCTGCGGGGAGCCGTCACTGCTTCTCCCTGTCACAGAAGAATTAAAGACATCTAGGGTGGGAAGCAATTGTGGAGGGTGGAAGTTTCTGGCCAGGCAAATAAATTGGATTTAAGTATATTACAGTCATAATCTTTGTCTGCCTCTCTCCAGACGGTCTCTGTACACGGAAAAATGAGAAGGTATTCGCAGACAAAGCGTGACCTGAGGGAGAAGCCTGCCGGAATCTGGATTTTCAATAACATAAGACAATAAAGCTTAGACTTCTAACCTGCTGCAATATGGTCAAAGTATAAAGAGCTTAGCTGCTAATAAAAGGGAAGGGGCTTCCCCTCCCGTCTGACGGTCCGGACCCCCCAAAAGGACACTTCATAAAGATCATAATGGGTTAGCTGGGATCACGCAGACACGAGGCCCCTTGTTGACCGATTGTCTGACACTTGTCACCTATGGTCTGATATTAATAAGTTCCGTGTTGATTTCCTTGGGGTTTTTTGCCCCTGTAATTGAACACCTTCCTGTCGTGACCTACGGGGAGCGGCATGTGGGCTACAGGTACCTGACGGCAAGATGCATATGCGTCACTCTTTTCTTTCCGGGCTGTGTCCACTGTGCAATGTCCCGTGTCCACCTCCCTTGGTGGACATGGGACAGAGCCAGCTGCCCCTCCCTGGGGGGGCCAAGCACCCCAACTTTTCTCACAACAGGGGGAGCTGGTGAAATTTAGGATCCAGGGCGATTATCCTCTGAGCGTGTGTGCTTTTCAAATACTTTATCAGGGGATTAGTGGTTGCCAAGCTGCTCCCCAGACGGAGTAATTGGGGCAGATTTCATGAATGTATCGTGTGAGTACGATGCACAAGTACAGCTGGGGAGAGGAGCAGAGCTCAGATACAAATGTTCTCTGACCTTTGAAATGCCACTGAACCGGAGCTTAGCTGCGGAGAACTGTGACATCAGAGCCTTTCTGCCTGTCCGTCCCTTCCCAAGGTCCAGCGCCCCCCCACCCCACACCATCTCCACCCCGACTGTCTGGTGGCTCCAGGCTGTGCCATGCCTCAGTTACCCTCTGCCATGCTCTTCTGTGTCATCTGCATTTTAAAGTGACACTGAAGCCAAGTTTTCCAGAACATTCTAATTCTGCTAATTCCAGGTGTTGCTTCATCCCTTGAGCTGCACCTTGGAAGAGTTAGCGCCACTGCATAGGAGACGCATCTCTGTCCAGGTTTTATTTCTGGGGCAGCCCCTAATGGGGAGATGAGTATGGGAGGGCTGATGCTCCTGGAGAGGCCCGCACTGCAGGCTCTGCTGGGCAGCGCCATTCTCTGGGGTCCCTACCTTGGTCCAGTTGGAGAGGGAACAACATGGCAGTGTGCACTCAGGTGGGCGGCACGCCTGTCTCACGGCCATGTCCCACTGAGGGGACTCAGAACATTTCCGCCATGATTCACAACACTTACAGAGCAAGGTGGGCTTCTCTCTTTGGTCATCAAATACAGACCATTGAATCGTGGGAGCTCGCAGGAACCACACAGCCAAGGAAAAGGGAAGGGAGCTGCTCTTCTCGGGGGCCTCCAGGCAGGGTTTTTAGAAACATACAGGCCCTGGTGTGGGAGAACTTGAAAGGGAGACGCCTGCCTCTGGGTCAGGCTACTGGGGCTCCCAGGAGGCAACACTGAGCCACATACAGGCCTGCAGAACCCTCCAGCCAAGGTGGGAACTATCCCAGCTGGAGCTTGCGGTCCTGACAGGAGGTCCTGAGGTCTGTAGGTGGTGCTCACAAACTACTGGGCTCGGAAGACCAGAGCCCAGGACCAATGCGGGCTCCTGGTCAGACGGGCCTGGCATGGGAAGTACCATCATATGTGCCAGCCATGCCCTCCACAGCTGCATCTTTCTGAGCTTCAGTGTCCTCATCAAAATACAAGTGCCATTGGGCAGATCAACTGAATTAACTGCAACCTTTTTTTTTTTTTAAAGAATAGTTTATTGATTTTTAGAGAGGGGAAGTGAGAGGAACAGAGAGAGAAAAACATCAATATGAGAGTGAAATGTCAATTGACTGCCTTCTGCCCACTCCCTACCTGGGATAGAGCTCACAACCTGGGTATGTGCCCTGCCCTGGAATTGAACCCACGACAATTTGGTACATGGGATGATGCCCATCCAACTGAGCTGCACTGGCCAGGGCAATTGCAGCCTTTTAAGAAAAGACAGTTCTCAGCCTTTGAAGGGCTGAGTTATGGGATGAATTGTCTCCTCCAAATTTCATATGTTGAAGTCCTAACCTTCAGTACCTTAGAATGTGACTGTATTTATAGGTAGAGTCTTTAAAAGCAATTAAGGTTAAATGAGGTCATCGGGGTGGGCTCTAATCCAATATGACCATTGTCCTCATAAGAAGAGAATAGGACACAGACATGCAGAGGAAAGACCTTGTGAAGACAGAGGGAGAAGACAGCCCTCTACATGCCAAGGAGAGAGGCCTCGGAAGAAATCAAACCCACAGATATCTTGATATTGGACTTCTAGCCTCCAGAACTGTGAGAAAGTAAATTTCTATTGTTTAAGCCACATATCCTGTGGTATTTTGTTATGGAAGCCTATGCAGACTAATACAGGCAGGTTTACCCACAGCTGCATCTGCTCTTAGTCTAGAGAGAGTCGGCCCTTTATTCCTCAGTCTCTTCTGAAGGTGTTTCTGTCACTAAGTCACATGCTCAAAGGTCTTCTCCTTTGTGACAGAACGGAACACTTGTGTGGTAGAAACAGGCATAAGAATACAAGCAGAAGCCAAGTAAACTCATACTGGACCTAACCCTCTTGCAAACAAAAACTACAAACTTTAGACAGAAAGAAAAATAATAAACTCTACCCATGTCTCTGGCTAACCCCTGAACCACACATGCTTTTCCACAGAATTTAAGCAATTTAGCTAAAATAAAATATCTGAACTGTGATTTGAGCTGATATGAAAGACACAGGGTTTTCACACTAAGTCCAGTCATGTTAATTATCTACTAAAACAAAAAGTCACTCTCTGGGGGATTAGAATAGAATTCAGAATCTCCACAATATAACAATCCCAATACACGGCATTCCAGGATACAACCTAAATTTGCTTGACATACGAAGAATAAGAGAAAAGTCATTCAATTGAGAATAATCCTGAGATGATGCCAAGGTATTGGACATAGAAGATAAGAATTTTAAGTATTATAACTATATTCAAGGAAGTAAAGGAAAATATGCAAGCAGTGGAAGAGGGGAAAAGAAATCTCAGCTAAGAAATGGAAATTATAAAAATATGAACTAAATGGAAATTCTAGAACTGAAAAAAATGCAATATCTGAAATTGAAAATTCAGTGGATTGACTGACTACCAGAATGGAAATAACGGTCCAAGGAGTCCATGAACATGAATATAGATGATCCCATCTAAGGAAGAGAAAGAAAACACACTGAAAATAATGGACAGAGCCTTGGGAACCTGTGGGACAATATCAAGTGGTCTAACACCTATGCAATTTGAGTCCCAAGAAGAGAAGAAACAGAGAATGTAACAGAAAAAGTATTTAAACATATAGTGGTCAAGAAATTTCCTAAATTTGACAAAACACCTAAATTTGAGTTTCCAAAAGCTCAGTGAGCCCTGAACAGGTTAAATAAAAATAAACTACACCTAAGCATCATAGTAAAATTGCTGAAAATCAAAAGAAAGAGAAATCTTTAAAGCAACCAGAGAAACACTGTACACATTCTGCACAGAGCCATATTATTTGAATGACTGAAGACATCTCATCAGAAACTATGGTGGCCAAAAGGCAGTGGAATGATGTCTTTAAAGTGCTGAAAGAAAAACCCGTCAACCTAGGATTCTATAATCAGGGACATGCGGTATCCTTCAAAAATGAAACTATTTTCAGACTACTTATGAGAAATGCTAAAAGAAGTTCTTTGAAGAGAAATAATACCAGTTGGAGATTTAGATTTTAGGGAAGTAATGAACACTATCAAAAATGGTGAGTTACACTTATGATGGTAATGGTGCACTCAAGGCAGTCGATTTTATGCTCTGTGCATTTGAAAAATTAAAATTAAAAATATCAAGATCCAGTTGTAATAGTTATTTTAAGTTTGTTATATTAAAATAGTTTATTTAAATATGGAACAAAGACATGCCATGCAACCAGTAAACATGAGGAAGCTGGAGTGGCTGCATTAACACTAGACAGAAGAGACCTCAAGATGGAGCACAGAGACTTTAACAGCCATCTCTTAGCAGTTTGTGAAACAAATAGAGACAAATTTAGTTAAAACATTGGTGATGTGAAAACGTTATCAACTACCTTGACTTTATTGATGATTATACAGCATCCCATTACTTTATACATTCTTTTCAAGGTGCTTGGGATGTTCACCAACATAAATGACCACCTGCTGGGCCACATAACAAGTCTTAATAATTTAAAGGATTGAACTCATGCAGAAGATGTAATCTGACAAGAATGAAATCAAATTAGAAATCGATAACAAGGAGATACCCAGGAAAACCCCTGTGGTAGACAGAATCAGGTCTAAAACCCCACCCCGGGGCATCTGGATCTCATCCCTGGAGCCTGTGAATATGTAGGTTATGTGGCAAGGGGAGTTAAAATCAAAGATGGCATTAAGGCTGCTCTTCACTGACCTCGAGATAGGGAGACAATCCTTCATTGTCCCAGTGGCTCAGTCATCACAGGGTCCCTGTGAGTGGAAGAGGCAGGAGAGGAAGTCTAAGCGACATGATGTGAAAGGGACTCTACATACCACAGCTCGCTTTGAGAATGAAGGAGGCCACAGCCCAGGAGTGCGGCTGCCTCCTGAAGCTGAAGGCAAAGACGTGGATTCTCCCCTAGAGCCTCCAGAAGGGTGCCTGCCCCTTTCCCTCTGTGGTTCCCCCAGGCCAGACAGAGCTGAGGGCGCCCATCCAGCATCCAGGGAGATGATCTCCAGATGGCCCAACTTGCTCAGAACCCACTTCCCGCTCCGGCCAGGCGGTGGGCCCAGGAGAGGTGGGCAGTGGTGCCAGCAAGACTGGGTCCTGCCTTTGGACTCAGCTGACCAGCCTGCTGCCCAGCTCACTGTCCAGCATCCCAGGCTGCAGCACAGAGGGGAGGCCAGGGAGAGCCACGCAGCAGCTGCCCAGGTTCCTGGAGAAAGGAGTTGCTGCCATGTCCAATGGGAGACAGGGTGGGGCAGGACTAGTCTTTAGTCTGGGGTCACTGTCGTTTTATCGTTAAGGCAGGTGTGGACAGTTCCAGATGAGTCTAGCCCTCAGAAGGCTGGGGCTCTTAAAGATCACGGCAGTGCAGCTGTCCTCGGGGCTCAGTCCGCTCAGGCCTGTGAGCCATTAGCACAGCGGCTGCTCCCCTCCTCCTGCTGACCCAGGGCAGAGCCACAGCCAGCTTCCTGCCTCCTGCCGTCCAGGGGGCTGCTCGCAGAGGATCTTCAACAAAGGGCCTCGGGTGGGGGGAAGTCCTCCCACTGTTCTCAAGGCCCAGCAGATGTGCTGGAGGAAGCGAGAAGTCCAGTGGAGCCGTGCACCCAGCCTGGCTCATGGAGTCACCTGCTGTGCAAGTCACTGCCCACCCCCCTGGTCACATTCATCACACCAACAGGCCTACTTCTCATGGGGGCCCCACAAGCACATGGCTTCACACTCCCCTGTATACTTCATTATGCACACAGAGGGTTTTATCGCCGTAATCTGGTGCCTAAATTGCCTGCTGCCCCTCTGGTCGCAGCAGCTAGAGCTGGAGCTCGGATCCAAACCTGAACGCTGGGATCGTTTGTGCCAATTCTTGGGAGCTGCGGGGGGAAAACATTTCAAATTAGGGAGAACATTCCAGTAATTGGGAGCCCCTGGAATCCCCAACGCAGCCATTTCTAAACACATTCAAAAGAGAGAGAAAAAGTCTCTCTCCAGGAACGTCTCGTGAAATCACCCGGCAGAGAATACACTGCAGGGGCACGTGGCTGTGTCCCAAATTCTTCGGAGGAAGGATGTGACAAGCTCAGAGGTTGGAACCGTCTCGTACGGTGCAAGCATTGTGGAGCCGGAGGAAACCCTGGCGGTGCTCTGGAGGGCACCCGTGTCCTGACAGAGGCCTCAGGGCAGCTCCCACCAGTCACCCCCATCAGTCCTCATGAAACTGAGTCCCCCGACCCTCTGCTGTAAATGTGGGAAGCCCAGTGGAGCTGGGCACCCAGGCCTGGCTCGCGGAGTTGCCTGCTGTGCGAGTCAGTGCTCATGAAACTGAGTTCCTCCACCCCCTCTGCTGAAAGGATCACTCTCGAAATTCTGTGGATGGCTTCCAAAAGTGTTCATGGGGACCATAGACCTGGAAACATAGACTTTATATTTATATTTTTTTTTAAAGAAAAATTAAGTTTATTAAAAGGGGATGGGATATCCAAAGGGAAGGGCTACACAGCACTGAGCCAAAGGGTATTGGATCCATGATGACAGCAAAAATATACTTGGGACAGTGAAGCGAGGAAGGGCACAGAAGCAACAGGAGAGCCCAGGCAGGCCGCTCTGGCTCGCTGAGAGGTCAGAGAAGGGGGCCTTGCAGACAGGTTCAGGGGGTAAGCCCGGGACAAGCTGCAGCTGCAGAAACATAGACTTTAACACACATTCGTCTTGCAATATGGGAGGCTATCAATCAATGAATCAATTTCAAAAACTGAATTTCAAGGATAAGTAAGTAAGAACAGTGAGCAGCGGCTCTCAGGGAGCAGCATTCTCAAGGGGAGGACAGACCCAGCGCCCTCCGTGGGGCGGGAGCTTGAGACAGTAGCTGTCTTAACCTGGAATGTTTGATGACTGCTTAGCAAATTTACAAACAGGGTTTGTTGGCTTAAACTGGGGACTCTAGAGATGCTGAAGGCTTCAGGCACAGAATGACCCACATCAGGGCTTAGCAAACTCAGGCCCATGGGCCAAAGCGGTTCTGAGGGTCTTGGCAGAGGGTCCTTGGAGATGCTTCTGAGGTCTGTGGGCAGAAGGGACAGCCCGGAGACTCTGACCAGCCAGTGTCCTCTTTGCTCATTTGCCGGACTCTCTGGGGTAGTGGGGACCCTGCTGCCCGCAGGTCCTCTCTGCACATAGCTAGTTGGCCCTGCAGGGTGCTAACCCGTGGGCAGCCCACAGGTCAGGACCAGCGCCCCCTGCCCTGCCCCACACTGCAGGAGCCACGGCGGGAGCCACGGCGCTCCCAGGCGCAGACACATTGGGGTTGACTCTGGTGAAGCCTGCGCCGTCTTTGAACTGGGCACAGTTTCTCTCGGGGAAGCACCAGGCAGGCGTAGCTTCATTTCCTGCGTCTCGTGGGGCGTGGTGGCAGGTCCTCCCCACCCCGGCTTCTTTCTTGCCGGCCCACAGCCTGGGTGCCGCGGCCTCGTGAGGAAGCTGCCGACAAGGACTCCTCTCTGGCAGCGAGCGTCGAGCGCCCCGCCGTATAATGAGGCTGGGAAGTTAGGGGCGATGCATTTAATGAATTTTGTATTAAGATATAACACAGCTGCCATCATTTGCATTTCACAGTGCTATTTAGAACTGATGTTTAATACTTAATGAATTGAATATTTAGATACAGCGATAGATTTGACACCTACCATTAAAGAGAAGAGCTTCAAATGTAGGGAGTCTTCCTCAAGCCTTGGTTTGGGGGTGTAGGCAGGGAAACCTCCAGGTGGGCCCAAGGGGGAGAAAGACCTCGAAGGAGACACGCTCTGCGCCTTGGCCTCCCGCTGCTGGCCGGAGGAGCCCCCGGGGGGCCTGCAAGCCCCCTCCATCCGACTGACCGTTGCCCTTGCCGAATGCCCCACCTCACTCAGACGAAGCACTGGTTACCTTTTATCTGTAGCAGAGATTGTTCCAGAAAGGTGTCCGTCCCTTGCAGACTGATCCAGGAAGTTAAAACACAGCTATGACGATCCCACAGCCTTCCATGTGCTGTGACGTCTCTGTGCTCTATGGAACACTGTGGTCTGCTTGTTACAGTTTATTTCATGAGTAGATGCATCTTAAGAACAATTTACCCGAATATTAATACCTCTTAAGGGAGACATCATTACCCTGGCTCGAAGACGTGATTATGGGAAAGTCCTGGGGAAAATCTTGCAAAGCAAGGCAACCAAGTCAATAAAAAGCCCCACAGGTGCCCATGTGATGAGGGACAGGATGGTTCCCCTGGCCATTGTTGAGCCACCTCAGTCCCGGAGGACACACAGACAGGGCCCCTCCCACTTGGGCCCCCTGAGCTCCCCAGGCCCCTGCCCAGGCCACACTGCCCGCTGACCGCAGCACATGGAGGCCAAAGCCGGCCATGTGGCAGTACAGACCCACCTTACTGGTGACGGCCGCTGGCCTTGGTGGGGGAGGAGCCTTGCCCTGTGGAGCAGCCACTTGGGTAGAGGTGGAGGTCCGGTGACAACCTGGAGAGGGCAGGAGGAGGCAGCTGGTGGTCTCTCCAGTGTCCTGTCTGTGCTCCTGGCACTGAAGGCCAGAGCCATGCCAACCTGGCATCATTGACAGCTTCCCACTTCCCAGCCACATGGCCTTGGCGGACTTCTCAAGGCCATTGTGCCTCAGTTTCCTCCTCCATAAAATTCGGATTAACAAGTCCGGGACCTGGGTGAGGATCAGCATAGTAATTAAGGCTGGAGTGCACAGGGGGGTGCCAGGCAGAGCACAAGTTGCACACAGGTACTTGCTGTGGACGTGGCATTATCACAGGACAGGTGGCCACGGGACTTGGGACAAAGCCTGGGGTCTCTCTGGGCCTCTGAGCCCTCACCTGCAAAGTAATGATTAATAATGATAATAATAATAATATGTTGTCATAAAAAGTTAACATGGTGATGAGCTGGTCCAAGGCGACGTTTGTGGGGGCAGAGGGTTGGCTGAGCCTCTTTGGGCGGGAGACCCTCCCACCCTGGTCGCTGCCCAGCCTGTGGGCTCATTTGCCTGGAGAGAGGCAGGCCGCTGCAGCCTCCACTGAAAGGCTCATTTGCAAAATGGAAATGCATGTCCTAACCCCATTTGTCATATTATCAGCGCTCGTGACAGCGCAGGGCACCGTCCAAAGGAGAGATTTAGACCTAACAGGGAAAAATCAGTGGAAATTGACATATCCATTAGACGATCTCAGAACTGAGAGCACACTCTTCCTGGAGTGGTGGAACGGCTTCTCAGGTGATGCGAAATCAATACCGCACGCTTGCAGAGAATTCATTACTTTGTGTTATGAGAACTGTCTGCTTCCTGAATTCTCCCTATTCTGCCTTTTCAAAACCACCCCAGGAAAGCTGCAGTTGAACCTCGGAGAGGCCAACCCGAAACCCGTCTGGAAAGATGAAAGACAAGCGGAGAGAGGGGCAGCCGGCTTCAGGTGGGTCCCTCCTCAGCAAAGGTGTGACCTTGACCCCAAACCCCTGTCCTGGTCATGATGCTGTCCCTGGGACCCAGCGCCTGGCTACGGGCCCATGCCTGCCTGTCGGGCCTGGGATCCATTACAGGCCCGGTCCCTATAGCTCCCTCCTGCTTTCTTGGTCCCTGGGCTACTCTGGTCGTCCTTACGTAGGAGACTCAAAGTGGTCACCAAAGGAGGGCGATCGCACCCATGGAGAAGACGGACCACTGACTGCTGTGACAATGGGCTGGGTTTCTACGTGCTCTGTACGTGGGAGACTTGACCGAGGGCGGTGGAGGGGTAGAGGAACGGAGGGACAGGCCAGGGGAGTCCCGAAGCGGAGGAATGACAGGAGCAGCCCCCAGACCCAGTGACCTCTCAGCCCCTGGCTGGCGTTGCCCTGGTCCCAGCGCACCCAGGATGGCACCCCAAGCTGGGCACCTGGGCTCAGTGAACCTCCCGAGGGAGAACGTGAAGTTCCCCTCTGATTAATCGTCTGATTCAGCGATGCTCTCACCCACCTCCTGGGCAAAACGTGAAATGGGTATAACCCTAAACCTTTGATAAACCATTTAGCTTAAGTGTAAAACAGCTGTCCTCAGGGAGACCGTGCGGGACCGTGGCCGGAGCGTGGCTCCTGCATCCGGCTCTTGACTAGAGTCCCGACGGCGCTCGGCTGCCTGCTGGGGGCGGCGCGGGGTGCGCCTGGCTCCCCACCTGCGCCACAGGAGCAGCCCCCCTCGGAGGGGTGCATCCCCGCTCCTGGTGGGCCGGCTCCCACCCAGCCGCTCCGGTCGGCGTTGTCATCGTTGCTGTGATTGTTTTGCCCATTTGGCGGGAGAGGAGCGCTTGGTTGGTCAGCAGCCAGAGCTTCGTGGCCGCTGGGCGACGGGCCCGCCACTACAGCCAGTGCTGCCCCGACCCCTCGTGGCCAACCCCTGTCTCCCCTGTTCGGATAATGAGCCCGAGCGAAGACACACCTCAAACGGAGGGGCCTCTGGGCTTCTGGGGAGCCGTCAGCCGTCCCAGGCACACCCAAGTGAAATCGCAGGAAGAAAATGAAAAACTAGGTCAACGCAAAAAAGCTGGGAGATATTTGTTGTCCCTCCATCTCCTCTGACCGGTTTTAGGGGAATGTCAGGAATGAGGAGAGGGAAGGCGGGAGCAGAAGCCCCCCCCATCAGGGTGGGCTCGGCCAGACCGCCTGTGGGATCTGTTCCTCCAGCGCTCGCTCCATGGCCTCAGCCAGGTGCTCAGCGTCCGTGAGTCTGGATCCCGCATCGCCAGGCGGGCAAAGCGACACCCACCTGTACCCGCTTCCTGTGGCCACCATAACAAGTCAGCACAAACCTACTTTACTTCAGTTTGTTTTCAATCAGTGGGGATGCATTCCGTCGCAGTTCTGGAGGTTAGAAGTTCGAAGTCAAGGTGTCATGGGCCATGTTCCTCCTGGGGCTCCAGGGGAGGGTCCTTCCTGAAGGTTCTCCCACAGCTCCTGGGGCTCCAGGCGTGCAGGGGATCCGGGCAGGTGGCCGCCTCACTCCGGGCCCTGCCTCCGTCTTCAGGTGGCCTTCTCTGTGCATCTGTGTCAGCTCTCCCTGGGTGTCCCTCTAGGACACGAGATGGTGTGTAGGACCCACCGGGTGATCCAGAGTGAGCTCCTCCTCTCAGGAGCCTTCACTCAGTGGCATCTTTTGCCACGAAAGGTCATAGTCACTTGTTTGCCATTAGGGTCACATGCATAGGATCTGGAGGTTCGGGTGGGGACACACTTTAGGGAGCCACCGTTCTGTTCTCTCCACCATCTCTCACAGGCAAGGTAGGGATTAGACGAGATGTCACCTGGTCCCTCGTCAGCCACCAGGGGGAAGCTACTCTGCGCACCTGCACCCCATGGCATTGGGCTCAGCACAGCAGCTCTTAGGGTCCCTGTCTGTCACCACGGGGCTGCGTTCCCAGCCACGCCCCTGCCCGAGGCACCTGTGTGACACAGGGCTCGTAGGCCCGGGGCTGTAGTCATGACTTAAACACTCCTTTCCTGATCGGTGTTTACATGGACTAAGTCACAACAGACAACTCCCACCTCATAGAGGCTGAAGTAGCCCAGGTTGTGTCTAGTTCACTCTGGGAGCCCCGGTGAGCCCAGGCCAGCCGCCTCCTTCTGAAACCGACTCTGGGCCGTGGTGACATCCAGCTGGTTCATCCCTGGGTCCCTTTATCTTGCCTTTCTTGCTGGAGCTGAGAGCTAAGAGGAATGCGTCACCTTCTAAATATGGCATCGAGCTCGGATGTGGCCTATTTCTACAGGAGAGGAAGAGAGTCAGGGGGTTTGCCCTGTGCTGCGAGCACCCCGGAGCCCTGCTCTGTCTGCTGCCACTCCACGGCCCGCAGGCCATTGGCCCGGGAAGCCTCTGCCCCCAGGACTTCACCCCCCTGCCCAGGTGCTGCCCAGGAGCCGCCCTGTTTCACCCCCAGGCCACAGAGGGGAGGGGAGCACGGCACTGATCCAAACCACTCCCCATCCCCCCCATCTTCATTTTTGGAAGACACCCCGTGAGTTCCAGCCGGGGCTCTGCATCCAGCAGAGGCCCTCTCGCGGGCCCCCTGCAGCCGGGGCGACTAGGGCCACACTAGTGGGCCTGCACAAAAGTGGCAGTGCTATCTCTGAGCAGGCTCCTTACAGACCGAGCAGCGGGCCATGGCCCTGAAACAGTGACACTGGTGGCAGCTGCTGTGAAGCCCACACGGACCCCACCCGGGAGGCAGTCTGACGGGCTGGATGCTGCCCGAGACTGTGGGGCCATCTTAGGGCTGTTAGACAAGGGCACTCGGTACCACAAACTGGTGGCTTATAGCAGAAATTTATTCTCTCACAGTTCCGGAGGCCAGAAGTCCAAAATCAAGGTGTCGGCTGAGCCATGCTCCCTCTGAAGTCTCCAGGGGCGGGTCCCTCCTGCCTCCCTCCAGCTTCTAGTGTCCCAGGTGTTCCCTGGTGGCCTTCGGCTTATGGCTGCATCACTCCGGTCTCTGCCTCTGTCCTCGCACCGCTCCTCCCTCCCCTCGGGTGTCCCTGTGTCTGTTTTCTCTTCTCATTAGACTTCGACACGTCCCCGCACCCTTCACCAGTTATTTCCTTAGCCCGAATGGCCAGGAGAGAAGCTGCCGGATTTTTGGTCCAATTCTCCGGTTGGCGGGTGGAAGGCGGTGCCTCTGGCTGCAGAGCCGGGGGCCAGGCCCCCCGTCCCCCCAGTCCTTCCGAGCTGCTCTCCTCCCTCCATAGCCCCTGCCCTCCCCCACCTTCCCGGGGTTGAGGGGTAAGAATGCTACTTGGCAGTTTTCTCTGACTGTTATTTCCTCTTTGGTGAGATACTTTGTAGCCTTTACCCTTCCTTTTTCTAGTCAGGTGTTAGGAATGTATTTCTTAGTAATTTGAGAAAGTTTCTCTATTTAAGAATGTCAGCCCCTTTGCACTTTGTGTCTGCTGTGGATATGTGTCTCCCCAGCTGAGACAAACTCTTTGTCAGGTGAGAGATTCTAGGGGACACAGTGAGCACGAATGCCTTTTATTGCAGTTTTCAGAGAATGTAGACATAGTCTTCAGACGGCCGTTTTTTATATCGACCCTCTATAAAGTCCGGTGGCATAAGGCTAAATCATATACAAGTGGGGACATTCTTACAGGAAACAAGGACATTGATGTCTGTGTACATGGCTTTTTCTCCACATTTTTTAAAATTATAAAAGTAATACACACCAAGGAAAAATATTAAAGCAGGGCAGACTGCTATTGAATGAAAAGGAAAAGTTTCCCACCCTCTTCCTACTCTTGGGACAGAACCATTTGAACAGTTTATGGTTTCAGATCTTGGTGTCGCCACCAATAAAATGCTTTCACTCCTGTTTCTACATTTGTCAGTTTCTAGCAATTTCTATCTGACTTCTCAGGATGAAAGAGAAGTCTCAGTCATTCCCACTCCCTCCACTCGCCCCTTAATTTTATGGTATTATTTGTAGCCCTGCCATTTTTTTCCTGAATAGCTTGGAGTCATGTGCCTGGAGCTCCATTTCTGTGACCAGCCTTGGACACAATCTCTTTGACACCCGTCTATGTCAGGTGACGGAGGGAGGGCTCCTCTGCTCGGTGCTCTTCCCTCCACGCCATCCCGTGTCAAGGACACCCTTGCATTTACCCTGTTCTCCACAAGAAGGAGTGAGCACCTGCTAACTTTTGGCACTGTTGTGGGCAGCAAACCATACAGGCCATGGCCCCGAGCCTTAGAAAGCTCATTTTTGAAGTTTGAGGCAGATGGACAATAAGAGTTCCAGAGAAACTAAAGCAAGGCAAATGGGTTACAATGTCTTAAATGGCCAGGGGAGAAGTTATAAAGTTTATTATCTGTTTTGAATCCGTAACTATGTCTCCCTTATAATTGCCAATACGATGAGTCGGTAATTCTAAAGTTACTAATACATAGTATGATTTTATAAATATTATTCCAGGAAGAAAATGAAGTTTTATACCACTAAGTGTGGCTGCTGGCAGGGGCATGATCCAGGAGCCACTGTTAATATATATATTTTACACTCTACCCATTGTCCAAAAGCATGTCACAGTGTTTCATCTGGGCCCATGACACTCTTCCGTAACTCTTTGTTTATCCTGGGATTGTTAATTGCCTTTGTTTTTCCAAACTGATGGAATAAGTGTGCTTTCCTCACCACGTGGGGAAGGTCATCTTGCTTCTCCATCACGCTCTTGGAATGGCTGCTCTGTATTGGCTGCTTTCTAGTCTCTCGGACTAGAATTTCTTCTCATGTAGCACTCTTGGGTTAATTAATGCAACTGGCTTTTGGATCCCATTTCTTTCTTTTCCTTGAATTCCTTTTGTCGTCATTGTTGGCTTTATTGAAGTACATCCTCAAGCAAACTTTTCTCAGAAAGAGCACAAAAGGGAACCTTCCCCTAAGCTTGCATATCTGGAAACCCGTCCCCAAACACAATTCATGGTTTGGCTGGGCACAGATTCTGAGTTCAAAGTATTTTCCTCACGACTCTAAAGGTCCATTCCATTGTTTTCTGGCTCCCACTGTGGTTGATGGGAAGCCTGTGGCCAATTGAATCCTCCTTCCTCTGTGGTTAACCTGTCTTTTTCCCCCTCTAAATGCTCCAGAGATCTTCTCTTATTCCTCGGTATCCTGGAATTCCACACGGTGGGTGCTACACCTGAACCTCCTTCTGGGTGGAAGAATCAGAATCTCACAGGACCAACAGGGTTTGGTGGGCCTGAAACATGAGAAGGACTATGCAGGATGAACAAATTCACACTAAGGTGTGAGTGGCTGATAGGCTGACTGCTCCTAAGTGAGGTGTAGAGGACGCGGTACTCTCTGTAGTAAAAAGAGAGGGTAAGTTCCAAGGGAACTGTTTTGTATCTGTGTAGAGACCTTCTGTGGCAGAGAGACCCCCATTCAGCACAGTGCTCACACACTCCGCTCCCCTGCTGCCCCCGCACACACTCCCACTCACCCACAGGACTAGAGTCGAGAGTCAGTAGCCTGGCACCATAGTTCTGAAGGCATGGCGTGATTGATTAACAAAGATTGTCACATGGGAGGAGCTCAGACCATGGAGTCAAGCCCCCGGGGTATCACATTTGCAGGGGGAGGTGTGGTCTGGCTACCTGATCACAGCGGTGCAGGGTGAGCACTTACACCCAATATTGGCACTGCCTGGGTCCCGTGAGAAACCATGACTCAGGTCAGCCGAGCTGCGCTCCTGGCCTGCTCCCGGGAGCCATGTCTGGGATCCTGGCATCAGCTAGGTGTAGGGGACATAGGGAGTCCAGTTCCCATGAAATCACACTTCAGAACCAAACCCCAAATCCCAAATCTTTCCAACAGCTTCACTTTGTACCCCTCCCCTGGGAAAGAGAGACCGAGATAGGGAGCACTTGCTGGAAATGGTTTGAGCCTCTGACATTAGTCTTCTTGCCTGGTAAACTGTTTCCATGCTCGACCCTGGAGCTGCGGCCCCTGAGCTCCACTCTGCATCAGGCTGCTGGGCACCGGCCAGCAGCGCAGGGTTCTCCCGGGCGGAGCTGGCCAGGGCCTTTGCCTGACCCTGGCAGCCGGCTCACCAAGACCTGGAATTCGTTTTCGCTGCTCCCTGTCTGCTGGCATCGCTCCCTCCATCTGGGGGTCAGGGCAGTGCCTGGCCAACTGCTCCCAGGATCGAGGTGCTGGCCGGACACCTTGCCTTGCCATGGTAGCCCAGCCTGGCAGAAAGGCAACGGGGAAATTCTTGCACACTTCAGTGCGGGGCCATGCCTGGACCTGTTTTCTAGGCAGCTGGGCAGACTGGCTCGGGGCTGCCCGCTGCAGGTGTCTGGAGGCCAGCCTGGTTTCAGGATGCAGCCTGGGCAAGAGAGCCTGAGCCAGGTGGTGGCAGTGCTAGATGACTGGTCGCCTTCCCCACACCGGACTCTTCTCCACAGAGGGCACACATATCCACCTCGCAGCCCTGCGTGGGGCTGCTGGGCAGGCTGGCATCCTGGGGCCCAGATTTGTGCCCAGGTAAAGGTAGCATCTCTACCCAGGGAGGGCCTGGGCCTGTGGCGAGAGAACAGCCAGCCCCAGGCCAGGGAGAAAACCACAGGCTAGGGGTTTCCAGGAACAAACCTGGGCTCCCCCACAATCCACAGACGTGTTCTGTTGGGCGTGTGTCCGTGGGGTGTACAGCATCTGTTTGCTCTAAGTGAAATGAATTTCTGTGTTTTCCCAAGGCAGTACAAGATCGGCTTCAGGCCTGGCCGGTGTGGTTCAGCGGTTGAATCAACCCATGAACCAGGAGGTCACAGTTTGATTCCCAGTCAGGGCACATGCCCGGGTTGGGGGCTTGATCCCCAGTAAGGGGTGTGCAGGAGGCAGCTGATTGATGATTCTCTCATCATTGATGTTAGAACACATCTCTCCCTCTCCCTTCCTCTCTCTGACTTCAATAAAAACATATTAAAAAGGAAAGATCGGCTTTAGTAGTGGGCATTGACACCCCCGTGAACAGCAGTCCCTTCCCCTGCAACCAATGCAGGGTCATTGGTCTTGGGCTGCATCAGAAAGACCCAATTCCCTCCCTGTAGGGACAGGTGCAGTAGTGGGTTTGGCCAGGTGCCTTATGACACACACACTGAGGGAGAACAGAGGACACACGTTGAGTCTGAAACAGGAAAAGATATCCTTCACAGGGTGACAAGTTCAGCATGGGCTGTGTGGGCTCCTTATTGTTTGGTGAGAAAGCAGCTAGGGGAGGGTCGAAAGACTACATGCAGGAGACTGCCTTTCCCAACATATTTTGACTAAACCCAACTTATTCATTTTTCCTTTTATGGATTTTGCTTTTATGTCAAGTCTAAAATTTTTTCAATTAGTCCTAGTTCCCTAAGATTTTCTTCTAATTTTTTTTCTAAAAGCTTTGTGTTTTTACATTAAGTCCATGATTTATTTTGAGTTAATTTTTGTATAAGGCATGAGGCTTCAGTTGAGGTTCATGTGTTTGCCTGTGAATGTCCACTTAGTCCAGCATCTTTTCTAATGTATGCATTCAATGCTATACATTGTCCTCTCAGCACAGCTTTAACTGCATCCTACATTCTTGTGATATGTTATCTTTCAATTTTCATTCAGTTTAATGCATTACTTTTTAAAATTTCACTCAAGACTTCTTTAACTCATGGGATTACTTAGAAGTGCCTTGTTTAGTTTCCAAGTGTCTGAAGAGTTTTCTGTAACTAAGTACTAGTTTGATTCCATTGTGGTCAGACAGCAAACTCTGCATGATTTTCATTATTTTAAATTTATTGAAATCTGTTTTATGGCCTATATTATATGGTCTATCTATACTGGTATGTGTTTCATGAATAGTTAGAAAGAATGAGTATAATGCCATTGCTGAATGGAATGTTTTATAGATGTCAACTAAATCTTAATTAGATTGAATTGCTGGTTGATAGTATAGTTGAGTTCTTTTGTGTCTGCTTATTTTCTGTCTAAGTGCTCTATCAATTGTTGAGAAACTTTTTCAACTATAATTGTAGATTTCTATATTTTTTCTTTCACCTTTATTAGTGTTTGCTTAACATGTTTGCAGCTGCTTTTTGGTGCAAGCATTTATATGTCTTCTTTTATCATTATATAATGCCTCTCTCCATCTCTGGTAAATTTCTTTGCTCTGAAGTCTACTTTGTCTTACATTAGTATAGTCAATTCTGCTTTCTTTTTGATTAATGTTTACGTGATGTTTCTTTTTTCTACCCCTTTTACTTTCAACCTGCCTATATCATATTTGAAGTGAGTTTCTTTGTAGACAGCATATTGTTTAGTCATGTTTTTAAATTTGTTCTACCAACCTTTGTGTTTTTATTGGTGTATTTAGACCATTTACATTTAATGTAGTTTTTTTATATGTTAAGGCTTAAGTCTACCATTTTATTTTTAGTTTACTCCCTATGCTTTTATTTCTTTTCTTATTTGTTCTTTGGGTTACTTAACACTTGTTAGAATTCCATTTTAAATTAACTATTGTGTTTTTATGTTTATCTCTTTGTATGTTCCAGGGGTCCTTTTTTTAATTGTTTTGTTTTGTTTTGTTTTGTTTTATTGTTTAGAGAAATTCCTTTGTCATTCTTTTGGGTTAGGCACACAGACCACAAATCCTGCTAACTGGAACCCAGAGAGGGTAAATAAGTTGCCCAAGATTAAGGGCTACTGAAAGGAAACTCTGGTTGGAAGGTCTGGTCTGCCCCAGGTCAGGGTAGAGGGTGGCTCAGCCAGGAGCTCAGGACCTTCCCCCTAAGACTCCCCTAGAGCTGTTTCTGCACCAACTTCAGCAGACTTCCCTTCTGGGACTTTGCTTCAGCAAGATAGGCTGTTTCTCAGCTGCTATACAGGCTGTAGGCCACTTTTCAATGGGCAAAATGGATGGAGCTTTACACAGAGTTAGCAGAATTTGAAGTCAAGGGCACAGATCTCCACACTGCCCAGTCTGCCCAAGACTCCTGATACCAACTGCACAAAAGCAGAGTGGGGACTTCCCACAGGATGGGCTCACATTAGTCAAGGCCAGTCATGCAACCCAACTCAAAACCAAAGGGCAGGGAGGGTCTGCATAGTCAGGCCATCCTCTGTGGGACCCTCACTTAACTTCCATGCCCTCCCTGCCCACCCCGGCCTTTAAGGGGGAACTTCCTCTGCAACCACCTGCATTCAAATCCTGGTCTCGGGGAAACTGTGTTTAATGCACTGACCACTGTACTTATTTATACTGCTGTTTCTCTGAATGAAAGTGTAATTCACATGCCACAGGTTTACAGAGTTGCTTTCGAGGCTTCAGACAAATAGAGGGATGAGAAATGAGAATTCTCTCTAAAAAATAGAGAGATGGATGTACATATGTAGAGGTGAACAGAAGACAGTGATTGCAGGACTTTTTCCCACTCAGCGCATGCATCTCAGTCTTTCTGTCTCTAATTTTGTGGCTCATGGGCCAAGAACACAGCCAGGGCTTCCAACCTTGGGATTCCCCGCTCCCCCTCACGAATGACTGTAAGGCAGGGCCACTGCTGTATCCCCTTAAACCCCAACAGGAGGGCCAGGGAGGAGCTTGAATCTAGTCTTTTGGAAAAGCCTTCTGCCTGTGCCCCTGAAATCCATCTCCAACCGTGGGAGGGTGGGTCTCATCTAGTCAAAATTCCATGTATAGTGTCTGACACTCCCAAAACTTAGTTGTTATTCAACCCCCACAGGGGATTTGTTCCAAGACCCTCGTGGGCACCAAAATCCATGATGCTCAAGTTCCTATATAAAACGGCATGGACCAATGCTGGCTCCTGTTACGCTCATGCCTTGCCCTCACAGCAAACCTCAAGCTCCATGAGGGCAGTGCCTACTTGCCACTGCACACACAGCCTAACCCAGCCTGAGTGAACACTCGTGGGAGATGGTGAACGGGGCGGGCGGGGGGGGGAGGCAATTAGCCCTGAGTCCAGGAACTGAGGCACAGAGAAAGTAATTAGTCCTACTTCAATTAGGGATACCTCTGCACTGTTACTTGCATATGAAGGTCAGGCCATGGGTCTCCTGACAATGGCCGATTCCTCTGAGTTTTCCTTTCCCACAGGTGATGGTTTCCCCTGACCATCCCCATGTGATCAAGCCCTTCACCTCATGGAGCCACCTGACCAACGCCATTCCTCTCCAGGCCCCACCACATGGTTGAATGTTCTCAATCCCTTCCTGCAGAAAAAAATAGTCTTTGAGGACCTACCAAAGGTAAGGCCTGGGCTCCGTTCTTGAGGAGCGGCTAAGGAAAGGAGGCTTGGGCAGAGTGCCGGGTGGGAGGCAAAGGCTCAGGATGCATTTGTGGAAGGAGGTCCAGTAACCACAGCCTTTGGAGGGCAGGGGGAGCAGGCGAGACTGTGTGGAGGGGGTGGAGGGGAAGTTGGGGTAACCCAGCAAGGGGGAGGGTTGGAGAACTACCATTGGAGGGACCCAACCCGTCCCCTTAGTCTCCTCCCTGTCATTCCATAGCCAACCTGGGCAAACTGACTGAGCAAAGGCCCTGTCAAGGCTCCATGCATGCAAAGGGATTTCAAGACACTGAAACCCCCTCCCCTTTGCCTCTGAAGCTACATGTGGCTGAGCCACGTGATGGCCAGAGCTCTGGAGTGCAGCACTGGGGCTGGAGTCCCAGCTTCCTTGCAGAGTGACCATGACACGCCCTTTAACTTTCCTCTGCATGTGCCTGTCTCAGGTTCCTGGCATATAGCATTCAATACATGTGAGCTGCTATTAAAAACATGGGTAATTTCGTATCTTAAAATATTGCATATTTCCTAAATGGTTTCCTGCTGGCTCACATTAAGAATGATTCCCCAGTGAGGATGACAAAGGGGAAATATTCGTTATTTAGTTGTTTTCTTACATGAAGCTATCATAATAAAGCACATTTCTGGGTTGCATTCTCTAGAGTGCTCTTTACTAAATAAATGGCCAAAAATAACTTTTCCTTCCAGTAAGATTTCATGATTCAGCACATTCACCTTTCACTGTGAAAGGCTGAAATCAAGAGTAGAAAACAAATCTAGGAGCAAGAAACAGGCGAGAAAAAGCAGCAAGAGGATGATGCTGGGCGAGGGTCACCTTTGGACACACTGGCGCTTCCTGTTTCCGAGACAAACCCATGACGATATGAACGTTGTATTGATTCAGGTATTTACACTGCCCAGGTTCCAGGGAGCAGGTAGATAAGACTTAGTAGGAGATAATCCCGGGTTCTTGGCAAAGAGGTGTATTAGAGAGAGGAAGCGCAGCCCCTGGGTAGGGCACAGGGCCTGCAGCCCTGGTTACAGGTCAGCCCCTTCCTGGCCAGGGCCAGCCAGCCCGCAGGGGTGTGGACACCAGCCCGACCCCTCTTCTTGCCTCCAGCAGCACCTCCAGGTGTTTATGGCCAGGTCCCACGTCTGGTCATTTGCTGGGTAACACCAAGGGCAAGGAGTGGGTGGTCAGGGGTGCCTGGCCTCCTCCCCAGAGCAGCTGAAGCGCTTCAGATGACCTTGCCCTCAGCCAACAACTCTGCCTGGAGGACAGGTGTTTTCTTTCCTGGTGGCCTTTTAGGAGAATCCTGGCTTCTCTCCCGCTTGTGGGAGATGACGCTACTCCCTGGCAGTGCAGTGCTCCCCATGAGATTATTAGTGGCATCCATATGCCCTGGAAGCTGTCCTCTCACCCTACATTACCAAAAAGTCCCGGCCTACCCATTCCCAGGCCTGGGGGGGGGGGGGGGGGGGTGCACGCGTCTACACCAAAGGTTTCAGGCCTCCGGGGCCTGGCCCTGCTCAGGGACAGGTGTTCATGGCCCAGTGCCCCGCCGGGCACAGACAGGTTACGAACGCCCCCGTCCCCTCCACCCCGGTGCCCGAGGAAGGAGCTGGGCTCCTGCCCTTGCAAAAGGCCTCCCGCGGAAGGGCCCCGCGCCTGCCCAGGGGGACCCGGAGGTCCCTTCCACCCCCTCCCCCCCTTCAGGTGCAAACACTGGGCGCAGCTGCGGCCTCAGGGCACCTGGGGCGCGGGCCGCCGGCCGCCTGCGGGCACCTCCTCGCGCCCCGCCCGGCCCTCGCCCGCCGCGCGGCGCCTCCCGCGGTGGAAGGCAGCGCGGCGCGTGCGCACTGGCGCGCCCGCGGCCGGGCCCGTGGGCTCTCCCGGGAGGGCGAGAGGTGGGGACGTGGGCAGGCGCCGGGCCGCACACCCTCCCGGCCGGCCACCGGCGTCGCCGACCCCTCGCGGCCGGTGCGCCCTGCAGCGCCTGTCGAATGAACGGTGCAGGTAAGCGGGAGAGGGCTGCTCGCGATCCGTCGGGGGCCCCCCGCCCGGCCCCGAGTCCCCCAGAGGCCACCGGCCAGCAAAGTTGAACTTGGTGCGTAGCGGGCCAGGGGCTGGGCGCGGGCCGGAGGGGGTGCTGCGTGGACCACGGGACCCCGAGAGCCTGGGTGCGCTCTCCTCGCGGGCGGGAGCGCGGGTGGGGCTGCGGTGGGGGCGCGCGCGGGGCTGGGGGCGCGGGACTCGGGACGGTGGGCGATGCTCGGGCCAGGCCTCCCAGTGAACTTTTGCGGGGCGCCCTGGCGGTGTCCTGGAGGCCGGCGAGCACCGCCTGGGCAGCCTCCTGGGCTCCGGGTGGCCTCTCCTCGAGGCCTTTCCGGCAGAGCTGCGGGGAGGGAGCTCGTGCCATGGGGCCCTAGGTGCGGGGAAGGGCGCACGGGCGCAGGAGGAGATTGGAGGTCCCGGGGATTGAGTTGAGGGACCCCGGGTTTTTCAGTCCCCGCCCCTCCCCCCAATACAAAAGTGAGACCCTCGGTAGGAGGGAGGGAAGTGTTGGGAAGCCAAGGCGCCTGGGCAGGAACGCAGGAAGCAATTAAAACTCCTCCTTTCGGATTAACAACCAAAAATTGATCGATGTGTCAGGAATACCGCTGATTTATGAACGGTGCTTATTTCTCCGGTATGGGGAATTTTATGTTCTTCAGGTGAAACCGAGTTCACCCAGCTCCAGCGCAGATTGATGTTTTAATAAAAATAAATAAAGGGGGAAAGCTCGCCTGGTCTTTGGGGACATCAAGTCTCAAATCGCAGAGTTAGACTAAGACATCAAATTGCATTGTCTTTACATTCCGTATCTGTTAATCGGGTTCCTAAAAACCGCAGGCAGGAGAGGCCTTTATTTCGAAAGTTTTAATACAGTGCTTAAAAGTTCGCATAACTAAGCAATCAATGCTTCATCTGCAAAGTAGCACGGGGAGCGTCGGGTGACTGTGACCAGCGGCAGGCATCGCGGTGCGGGCGCGGGCGCGGGCGGGCGGGCGCGGGCGGAGGCGCGGGCGGAGGTGCGGGCGGAGGCGGAGCCGGCTCCGGACCCCAAAGGGCGGCGGCGGCGCCCGGAGCCGCGCGGCGCCTGTAGATGGCGCCCTGGCCCCACGCTAGGCTCCGAGGCGCGCACCGCCCTGCAGAGCGCGCGGGCAGGGAATTGGAGGGGGCGCGGGGCGGGCGCGACACTTGCAGTTGACTTGGACCGGGGCAGCCCGGCTCAGTAGGAAAAAAAAAAAAAAAAAAAATCGAGCTTATTGTTGGCATTTTAATTTTTGAATTGTTGGGGGCGCATGGGGGGGGTCATTCCTGGGAGCCGAGGGGTTCCCCTGGAGAGACTCCAACTGGGCTGCGGCTCAGGCCTGGTGGCGACCGCGCGGCCCGGTTCCCGGCTCTTCGGGCGCCTGGCCCACGGAGTGTAGATGCGCGTGGGTGCGGGCGAGGGTCGGCGGCGCGGCGGCGAGGACACCAAGTTCAAAGCTGCCCGTGGATCACCCCCTAGGGCGGCCGGGACCCCCCAGAGGCCGTCCCGCCCGCGCCCGCGCCCGAGCCCGCGCCCGAGCCCGCGCCGCGGCGGTCGGCGCCCTCCACTTTGCAATGTAAATTTCAGCGGGACAAATTGCTTATTAATAGTCTAGAAGAGAAGCGGGTTTCTTTCTTTCTTCGTCTCTTTTTCTGTTTTTATTTCTGCATGGCCCCTAGCGATGCCCTGGGCAGCCTCACCACCCAGCAGTTTTCTCTTCATTTCAATATCCTAAAGAAAATGCAAATTTCCACAGTGTGGCCTTTTTAAAAAGTTAAATTAGCAACGGCTTTAAGTGACTCCATTAGTATGGAAAACGTACACACGTTTAACGTGGGAATAGCTTCCTTTTAACGGGACTCATTTTGGACTGTAAATTTAGTAGACCGTCAGATGGGGAAAGAATCACGTCTTGGCTAAATGCGTCGCCAAAGGCGCACCCCCCCCTCCCTTCCCCCCCCCCCCCGCGTGGTCTGCGCCAGGCTTCCCAGGAGAGGCCGTCCCGCCGCGCCCCACCCGGTCCCCCCTCGCGCGGATCACTGAAAAGTTGCGCGAACGTGAGCCAAAGGGAGGAAGGCTTGGCACATTTCTGTCCAAGGGCAGTGCTCTCGCTCCCCTCCCATCGCCTCGTTCCCGAAGCTGAGATAATTCCCCGGGTGAACTGACCAGGCCGGGCCGCTGTCACCCACCGCTCCACTTTTGCTCACGGGAATCGATGGGTGCACACGGTTAAGGTGCGGCTAAGGAGTGGGTGAGGGTCGCGGCAGAAGACGCCAACCCAGCCCCATTCTGCCAGTCCCTACCCCTTGGCTTTCTACCACCCCAGCCCCTTTGCCCCTGTTGGCAAGCCCGGGTTTCAAACCGGAATTCCACCGGCAAACTTTTGCGCTCCTTTAGCTCCCAGGTGGGGGGGGGGTTCAGTTCTGTCATGGGGTCTGCCTCTCCCTCTCCTGTACCTGCAAGGCATCCATCCATCCCTGCCCAGGAAAGAGTTAAGATTGACTGCGAGCTGGAGAGGTCTTGTTGGGATGTAATCTGCATTTTTCAACTACCGCGTAATAAAAAGTGGGAAGTTTTGAGACACCTTTCCTGATTATACCTTTGGCGATACTTTAGGTTTTACATTTAATTTGCATTTTGTTCTTAGTGAATATTGAAGTCTTGAGTGTAGGATTGAATTTTATTAGGACATCTGGACTGACAATATCAAATCAGACACCAGTGTCCCAAAGCATGCTGAAATTTCAGAGTTAATTAGAACGCAGTGTGTTTAATTAAAGCCAATTATAATATTTGAAATTATCTGATCGATCCGTGTGTCTACAGTTTGGGTCTGTTTAGGTGTTGATTGGCGCATTCGGCGCGCTGTTCTATCTAGAAACTACTCTGGGGAAAGTTTGCTTTGTAAACTGGAGGGGGCGGGCCGGCGGGCGGGCGCGGAATCCGCGTCCCGGTGCCTGCTCCGGCGCATCCAGCCCGACTGCCTTGGGGCGCCGCTGAACGCAGCTCGGGAAATCTGGCTCATTGTTAAGTGGCTGCACCTTTTCGGGTCCCAGGGACCCCGCCACGCACCAGCTGTCCTTTCCCAGCTCGGGTGCTTCTCCGAGCTTTTTTACAGAGAGGCAACCTTTAAGGTTGCAGGGTGCGTTGGAAGCAGCCCGGCTCGCTGAAAGCTAGTGTTTGCTTGGGATTCTTGGTCTGGCTGAGGAGCCCCCACGGCTGACTCAGAACAGTGGGGGCAGCCAAAGTGACCAAAGGAACCAGAGAAAAGTTAGGAGACAATAAACTGTTCACTTCCTAATTGCGCGTGTTGCAGCAGCCAAGGTGCGCCCCAGCGTTTTCGGCCCGCTTGGAGCGCTCTGGATTTTCCAGGGAGAGAGGGAGCGAGTTTCGTGTCGCGTCCGCTGCCCCTCACCCGGCCCGCCACTTGGAGCTCGCGCTTCTGGCCAGCAAGGGCGTGGACGCGGCGCTCCCCGCCCGGGCCTTGTTCCCGGAGCTGGGCTCCACCTGACTTTTGCAGATGCACGTGGGCGGCAATTAGGACCTGTAGGAGGGTGGACCGTTCTGCGCGCTCCGGGGGTCACGAGGTCAGAGAGGGCAAGTGCACCGGCGGTGCGGGAGCCGCAGCCCAGCTGTTGCGGCCGGAGAGCCGCGGCGGCCACCTGCCCCAGGGTAGGTAGGAGCCTGGGCTGCTCGGCGGCGCTCTGCTCTCCCCACCCCAGGAGGCGCTGTTTGTCAAACTTGGCCGGCTTGGCAGGAGGCGCCTGCATGTTCTCACTTGGAGAATTGAGCCTTTTGCAGTACTCGGGGGTCGGGCTTCAGGAGCCTTAGTCTTACAGAATGACGGGGGGTGTGTGTGGGGAGGGGCGCGCGCAAAGAACAGGGGTCTGAGACCCTTCAGAGTTCTCTTTTTACCTGAATCCAGCCAGGCCTAGCGGGAGGGGAGAGGAGCCCGTTGTGCGCCCCGTGTGTTCGGGGCGCGGTGCCCAATTACTTGCCTCTCAGAGTAAGCGGGACTCGAGGCCTGGCTTGGGTTCGGTCACCACATACCTCCGGAGGACGCCGTGGCTTCCGTCCCTGCCCAGAGAGGGAGAAGGCACTTTCCCTGGGCCTGAAAAACCCACCCGAACCTGGCCTGCCCACCTCTGTGCGCAACCCAGCAGGTTGGGGTGGCCTAAATGCGGAGCCCCTGCTTGCCCGGCCTCCCTGGTCCATGGGCAGCGTGACCCCGAGACACAAGGCAAGGCCCTGGCGCACTCGGGGGCCCCGTCACTGACCCGCGGTGGGCAGGCTTTGCCATTGGTGGCTGTTCCACGCTCTCCCGAAATTCACGGCACTTTCTAGGTGCGTCCTCACGGGATTTCCCTATTCTGCGGCTCTCCGGGCCCCTACGGCCTCCTTCCCTCCAGGGCCCAAGGTCAGTTCTGCTATCGGTTTTGGGTTCTTTCCTCGGCCTCCGCCTGTGCGTGGCACGGGGCCCCAACCCCAGGCGAGAGCCGGGCTGGAGGCCGGTAGCCCGCGCGGTTGGAGCGTGACCCCGGGGCGCGAGGATGCGGGGGCGGGCTGCGCCTGCAGCTCTGCACTGGCTGCGAGAACGCCAACCGCGGGCCTTAGGCGCATTGGCTCAAACCCATTCCGAGCGCTCTGAGTGGCCTGGCCGCGCAGCCTGGGCCTGAGGCCACCCGCCCTTTGAGGGCGCCGCGCCTGTCTGTGCCCGTGCGCCCCTGATCTCTGGGGGCTCAGCTTTCAGGAACCCCTGGCCTGGGCTTCTCTATGCTGGAAATGCGCTTTATTACTCTCTGGAAGGCTGGTAGGGCGGCCTGCAGGCTCCCCGGGCTCTGCTGCGAGCAAGAAGGGGCGTCCACGGAGTGCCTTGGACGCTGGGCCAGCTCCCGCTCCGCGCCGGGCCTCGCGCCCTGGGAGTCCAACTTGGCTGAAGTTTCTGGGTGGCTCGGAGGCCAAAACCAGCCGGGCTCTCGCTCTCCAGGCCTGGCACCACGCAGCTGTGTTGGACCCGGGACTGGGGAGGTGCGACGAGGAAGTTCAACCTGGCACGCGCTGAACAGCCCCCCCCTCGGGTGGGTAGTGGGTTCGCGCGGAGGGGCTCGGCCAGCGCGGCGGCGGAGGGGGGGGGGGTGTCACTAGCATTGCGCGGCCCGCAGGGAGGCCGGGCTGGACTTGGGTGCGGGCGCTGCACGGCTGTACCACCCGGCCCAGCTTCGGGTGGTGCCGCGGGTAGGCGACCAGGCGCCGCCGGGGCCCTGCGCCCTGCGCCCTGCGCCCTGCGTGCTGCTCCGGGAACAGGACTCCGGGGCCGGCAGGCGCTGTCTCTCTAAGGTCACTGCCTGCTCCGGCACGATGTGGGGAGGACAGCTGGGCACTGGCCATCTGACTGACTCCGGCGTGACATCTGGGAGCCCACTGGTGTGTGGCACGCGAAGCGCTTGATGCCGCTATTTAAATGCAAATGTGAGGGGGCTCATTGAAGCCTCTCCCCGTAAATCCGCACAAAAGGAATACTTCCCACCCTCCGAGGAGGAGGCGGCGGCGGCGCCCGGGCCACCAGTGCAAATCGCGTTGAGCCCGGGCCTGGAGCGGTAGCCGCCGGTCTCGGCCCGCGAGGCTCCCGGCGAAGGTCAGGCCCCCCCGGCCCGGCCGGGCCCCTGGGGGAGCCCTGCGAGCGGGGGCCGGACGCGCAGTCCCGGAGGCCCCGCGCAACTTACAAAGTGTCAGCCTGCCCTCCCCTCCGCCTCCCCTACCTGGGTCCTTGGAGCCCCGGGTTCCCTAAAAAGGGAAAGGGGTGGGGGAAGGGCTCCCGCGGGAGGTGGCGGGGCGCGGGGGGCGCTCCCAGCCTCCCACCGCACTTCCAGGAATTGCCCCGCAGCCCCTCCCCCTGCTGTGCGGCCTGGGTGCTCGGCTCCCTCGCACCTCTTCGCTGCTGCTCCCGCCCCATCAGAGCGAAAATCTGGGGTAGGGTCAGGTGGGGGCCGAGGAGGCTGCGCTCCCAGGCCTCCGGCCGCAGGCCCGCGTGGACACGCAGCCCGGGCGGCCAGTCCTTGTGCTCCCAGCTCGGAGCCAGCAGCGGAGTGACAAAAAAGATAAAGTTGGTGAATGATAAAGACCGTATTTTCCACGCTTTGGGTGCGGGACCAGATGATCTAGAAAATGAGCTGAAATGGATTCAGCCTCTGAGCCTGTTGTGAGAGCAGCTGATTCCCCCATTTCGGGCCAGATGGCTGCTGAACACAGATTTGCATTCATTTTTGCTTAATATCGTCCAAAACAGTGGGGCAGCTGCATTTGTTGTCAAAAAGGTTTAAAACCCCTTTTCTTTCTGGGGCAGGATCGTTACCTTATGTGATGGGCTTATACAACTTTTTCTCCCTCTTTAGTCAACAGTATCAGATTTAGAAGGATTTGTTTCTAAACCTTCTAATTTGGTAATCAGATTTAAATCGCCCTGGCGCGTGTAATCTGAATTAAAGATACTGTAAATGATTTTAAGCACGATACTGTTGGTGAGCGCAAGGAAGGGGGCACGTCCAGCGCGGGCTGGGCGTTTTTAGGAAGTGTGCCACAAAGAAAGCATTGTATTTCTATTTCTAACTTCATCTTTCCCCCCAAAAGGCATTTTGCATATTCTGACAATAACGCCGGCCTGGCCGCTCGCCTCGCGCCTGGCGGGAGCCCCCGAGCAGCTAAGCGCCCAGAGACAAAGCGACTTCCCAGCCCCACCCTCCACCCGCGGCCAACTTTATTTTGCGTGGTCTCTCCAGGAAGAAAGTGTTGCCTCCTATGCTCAGCCTGCTGTGTGGGAGGAAAGCTCCGGGCTGATTAGGAATACAGAAATTTTCTTTTAATTTATCGTGAATAGTTTCCATACACTTTGATTTAAGGTTATTAACATTCTATAGACAGTGGCATCTTTAATATGTGGCGATCGCTTCTAAAGACTAATCTCATTACCCTCAAATAGTCATAAAATATGATTTTATTATACTTACGTATTTAATTAGACGGCCAGCACCGTAATGGATTTTGAGATGGGACCCGAGCAACAGCTTTGATAATTCACTTATCTTTGGCAATAGTCATTAACCCCCAACACCAGCAAAATAGATTGCTTTCAGCACATCTTTTTCCCTCACCCCTTCCAAGAGGCGTGGGGGTCCCCAGATAATGTAAATCGGACTTCGATTTTCCCGATTAATTAAAATATTAACGTACACACACTGCCAATTCATAAAAAAGGCAGCGCTGCCCCACACCCGGGGGAAGAAGCTGCCCCGCTACACACTCGCACCCTGTAACCTGTTTTGGTTTTGTTTGTTTTAATCAAAAGGGCCTGATTTCTCCTGGCAGGGAAGTGACAGGACAGCTCTCGGTGGTCCCCTGGGTCTCCAATCTGTGTCGCGCAGACCTCCTTTGGGCGGGCGCTGCGCTTGGGCTCGAGTCCCTGCCGCGGGAGCCCGGCCGCCGGCCCGCGAGCTGCCCGCGCGCCCCGCTGCCCTCCCGATTCCTCGAAACCAGGTCGGGGAGACGCGCGCCGCGCGCTTACCGGCCCCGCGGCCCCAAGGGCAGGACCGGGGCGCCCGCGGGTCCGCTCCTGGCTTTTAGAGCGGTTGGCGCCGGGCAGGTCTGGGCACTGCACAGGGCGCGCAGCCGGACACCGGGCTCCAGGTCGCCAGAGAGGCCGGGCGCGCTTCCTGTCCGCCCGGAGAGCCCGGAGCCTTCTTTGTTACTCGCCGCGGCTAAGGACTGGCCGGGGGAAGGGGTCTCCCGCGGCCACCGGGAAGGAGGGAGCATCTGGCAGAGCCTGCCTCCGACGTGGGCCCCAGCCCTGCATTCGGCCGTCTCCGCCGAGGCAGCAAACACTGGCGTCCGGGGAGGCCCAGACGTGGGCAGACCGGCCCCCCGGCAGCAGCCTGAGGTCTGCTTGGAAACCAGGCTGAGCTGCGCGCCCCGCCTAGGCGAGGGAGCCCCGCTCCCCGCCGCCCCCCTCGCTGCAGCCCCCGGCCCGTGGCTTGCCCCTCCAGCTCCCTCCCTGCGGCCTGCTGGCCTCTTTTCACTTTTCTCTTTGGGCCGCCCCGAGAGAGCTGTGGCCCCTTGCATTTATTGCATGCATTTGGGCAACTCGGGGCGCCTCGGCAGGTTACCCCTTCCTTTCCACCGTGTTTTGACTGTCTCTCTGATTTTGGGGGAGGAGGTATTGGGGGGCCAAGCGGCCAGCGTGCACTGGTTGTTTCATTTCAAGATTTATCTGGGCGAGTGGTAACTTCCTTGGCGGCGGGTGGGCGCGAGGAGCCGCGGCTCGTGGCTGGGGGCGGCGGCGGCGCTTGGTGGCGCTCGGTGGCGCGCGGCTGCGGCGGGGCTCGCGGGGCTCGCGGGGCTCGGGCCGGCTCGCGGCGCCGTCAGGCAGTCAGTCGGCGAGCGCGGCGGCGGCGAGGGGCGCGGCGAGGGGCGGCCGCTCCCATATATGGCGCAGGCGCCGCCCCCCGACGTCACCCTCTGACAGCGCCGCTCCCGGGGGCTTCGAGTTTTGGCTCCCGGGAAAGGGTCCATTCCTCGGGGAGAGAGGGCTGAGTTTTGTGCGCCTCCGTCCGCTGCGCGCGCCGCTCCAGGCCCCGCCGCGCCCCGCCTGCGCCCGGGACTGCGCCGCGGCACTCACTGCCCCGTTTATTTGTCTTTGGAGCAGGCGGGCCGCGCCAGAAGCGGACGATCCCGCAGTGTCCTGCAGCCGCGGACGCCGCCCGGCTAGGATGACACCACGTTGAGCGCGCCTGCAAACAACAACAACAACAGCCCGCGCCGCAGCCGCGCGCCCCGCTTCTCCCGCTTCTCCGGAGCGCCGCGCCGCCGCCCGTGTCGCCGCCGCTGCAGCCGCCCCCGCGCCCCCCGGCCGTCCGGAGCGCCCGGCCGCCGGTGTATGTCGTGCCTGCCCGGGACGGGCTGAAGCCGGCGGCGGGCCGGACCGCAGGCGCCGAGCAGGGCGAGCGCGGCCAGGGCAGCCGCCTGCCGCCGAGCCCCGAGCGCCGCTGCTCGCGGAAGCGCTTTCGGCCGGGAGCCGCGGCCGCCGCCAGCAGTTTTCATGTTTGGGATTCAGGAGAATATTCCGCGCGGGGGGACGACCATGAAGGAGGAGCCGCTGGGCAGCGGCATGAACCCGGTGCGCTCGTGGATGCACACGGCGGGGGTGGTGGACGCCAACACGGCTGCCCAGAGGTACGTACCGGCCGGCCCCGCGCGCCCCGGCCCGCGCGCCCCGGCCCCGCCGGGTCCCCGCCGCCGGCCGGCGCCGCGCCGCTCACCGGGCCGCTGTCTCTTTCCTCCCGCAGCGGCGTGGGGCTGGCGCGGGCGCACTTCGAGAAGCAGCCGCCCTCCAACCTCCGGAAATCCAATTTCTTCCACTTCGTGCTGGCGCTCTACGACAGGCAGGGGCAGCCGGTGGAGATCGAAAGGACCGCTTTTGTGGACTTTGTGGAGAAAGAGAAAGTAAGTGCGAGCACACGATCACACCCTCCATCTTCCTAGGAGTGGGAGGCAGGCGGTGCCCCGAACCCGGTGGCCCGGGGAGCCCCCCTCGGCCGGGCGCCCCCGCCGCCACGTGCGCGCGCGGACCGCCGAGGGCTGGGCGACTCCTCTGCGCCCCCGGACCCTGCGGGGCCAGGAGGGCGCCGGGCTGCCAGCAGGACAGTGACATCACCGCGCCGCTCCGAGCTGGGAACCCTGCCCTGCGCCAGGGCGCCGGGCCTCGGCCGCGCAGGGGGACCGCGCGCGGCGGCCGCGCCCGACGCCGACCCCGCTAAATGCAATTATTTATCGTTCCTTTCAGGAGCCCAACAACGAGAAAACCAACAACGGCATTCACTATAAACTCCAGCTGTTGTACAGCAATGGTAAGTGGCCCCTGCCCAGCTCGCTCCCCTCGCCCCCGAGACGCTTAAAGGACATAAAGATCTTGAGATTAACATGACATGGATGTAAACACGAAATCTTCTCATGGCATAGAAGGGAAACAAAACATAAACGGTCAATAAGTCGATGGCACTTCACATGATTAACCGGCGGGGCCCGAAGTAGAAAGTAAAAAGCAGATCGATAGGCGCTCCAGCCGAACATCCCTTCTAAGGGACTCTTTGCAATTTTGCAAATTAATGTTAATGATTGAGACGGGGTGTGGGTGGGAGGGGGGGCAGCTCCACTAACCGGGCATAACTTCCTTCCTGGGCTCGAGATTCTTAAAAAAATCCTCGAGAGACATTAGAAAGAGTTCAGACTCTGTTTCCACCCCTTGCTTTCTGTTTTCTAAAAATAAATGACCCCATGGACCCACCGGTAGGTATGGCAGCCAGGCCTGCTCTCGGCCCAGCACATTTCTCGCATCTTTGCAGGCCAACCCCGGGAGTCCCAAGGTTCTTAATTAAGGAGAGAAAAAGAAAAATAGCGAGGAGCGGCCGGGGTGTTTCCTTTCTGGTGTTAGAAAGGCCGAGCCTAAGTTTTGCTGCATCACGGCTGCAGTCCCCGAGCCCCGGGCTTCCTGTGCCGGGTGCCCTTGCTCAAGTCCCGATGAGAACGTGTCCCTGGTTTTGTTTTGTTTTGTTTCAGGCGTCAGGACAGAGCAGGATCTGTACGTTCGCCTCATAGATTCGATGACCAAACAGGTGAGAAGTTTCAGCTTCTGCACGAGTTTGCACTGCTCAGTTGGGGCTGCCCTGGGGTTGGGGGACTAGAGGGACTGAGGAATGGATCTCGCGGTTCTGTTTTTCCCTCGGTTTTCCTTGACATGCTAATGAGAATCCCATACTTATCGGAATAAATGAAGCAATTGGTAAAATAGTTTATGTTGTCATTAGAACAGGACAGATATGCTGTATTAAATGGCTTGTGAGTGGATTCAAATTCTCTCTTAATTAATTATGGTAATTAATATTTGACAGAAAAATTTCAAGATGCTCCCTTCCGTGTATTTTTGAACGTTTTGTGCGTGTTTTTCTCTCTCTCCTTGGAATCATTTCATCGATTCCCGCCCCCCCCATAACAATGGCAACTAACTCTTTTCCAAACCCCAGGGAGTGGGACGTGATTGGTTCATTTTTTTCCCTCCTTTCCAGTATGACGGTCTAGTAACAGGAGACGTTTATTTGGATTTAAAAGTTAAATGTGTTGGGGTGAAAAGTCACCGTGTTCTCCTCTAGTCCATCTTCACCTCTGGGCCCCCCATCTCCATAATTCAAACTGCGAGCTCCAGGGGTCACCCAAACCCGCCCATTGCTCTGAGAGCAGCTCTGGCTCCCTCTCCCACCCTCTGTCATACCTTGTAAATAACATAATTACAAGCAGTTCCTTTATTAAATTATTTAACCTGTCCCGGTCAACTTTTCCGAGGATAACTGTTGGCTCTCAGTGATGCCGTTGAGCGCAGAAAAGAGCTTCCTTGCTCTCTGACATTGTGCAGGGGTTTTGTGCTGGGTGGTAGGTTGTCCAGTTGTTTTAAAGATGCCTCCCCCCCATCCCATTTTCTTAAAAATTGAGGGCTGGGGGAGGGGCAGGTCCAATGTGTAAATTAAATCCACTTGGCACAGATCGATTTAAAAGAGAGTGGAAAGTGGAGTGTTCGTTTCTGGTGCGAACTTTGAGTGCGAGCCAGCGAGGGAGAGCTCCTTCCTCCAGCTCCTTCCCGGCGCCTGCTGCGGCCCGGCCCGCCCGCCTCGCACTCTGCACGGCAATTACTTTTCTGATTTTGCCTCCCCCTTAGAAAGTTTGTCCTTACCCAGACAGCCAGCGTGTTAGATTTTTAACGGCAGCGGTTAAAACAGCGCGGTTGTCTCTCCGAGTAAAACAGATCTGACAGGTAAACTGCGCTTCCCTCTGACAAAGACAGGCGGTGTGCCCTTCGGTAATTATTTCCCTCGGATTCAGAGAAGCCCCTGGAAATCAGGTTGCTCGTTGACAGGGCGCTTTTATTTCTTTGTATGTTAAGGGCTGATGTTTTGGGAAAACACTGCGGTCTAATGAAGCGGTGGATGCAGGCGCGCCTCAGCCCTGTTGTTGCACAGAGGAGAGGAGGGCTCCTTTCAAGTACACTTGATTGTTCATTTAGCCGCGGACCTTTGCCGTATAAACAGGGCTGAAAAATAAAGGCATTTAATCTCCTCTCACTGACGGGGATGGGGGGGGGGGGAAGAAAGGAAAGAAATAGCCCAGTAACTGATCAAAGAGTCAATGGCGCTGAACCGACAGTTTATGGATTTCTGTTTGTGCTACAAAATAAAAAATAAATCATATCTAAATACGGGCTCCATCGGAGGACCAGCCGCGCGCTCCGAAGGGCCGCGCCCGGCGCGCGCTGCAGGGACGCCGCGGTCCGGAGCGGGTCGGGAAGGCTGGGCGGCCGGGCGCCCGGGGGCCCTGCCCTGTTCCCACGGGGAAGCCCGGGTTTCCTCGGGAAGGGGCTTTGTCCGCCTGGAAGTGGAGGGGGGTGTCAGAAGTGCCCGAGGAGGTGGGAAGTAATTTCCAGATAATTGGGGGGGGGGGTGGGGGTGGCGGGAACTGGAGAGGGGACTCCCCTCCCCCTTCCGTGGAATTTTCTGCCGGGAACTTGCGGCTTCTGGCCCCCGCCCCCTGCCCCTCCTCCGGTGGCCTTTTACCCCCCTCTTTTCTCCCCCCCTTTTTTTTTCTTTTTTTTTTTTTTCTTTGCGCGGCTGGCGCGGGCGGCCCGGCTCGGGTTCCCGGCGGGCGGAGCGGGTGGGCGCCGTGGCGAGGGCGCCGTGGCGAGCGCACCTAGGGCTGCGCACCATCTGGCTGAGCCTCTGCTCAAAACCTACCCGAGCGTGTGCGCAGACACTGCCTTTTTACCCGAGAAAAATCATTGTTAGCAGTTTCAAAATAAACACCAGATTGGCCATTAGCACTTTCTTTCCAAATATCCAGCGAGGAGCACGTGGCCGCGCGGGGCCGGGCGCCCGGGGCCGGAGGAGCGCTCCCGCCGCGCGCCCGCCAGGCCCGGGCCCCGCGCGGCCGCGCCAAGTCGCTGCCTCCCGGCCCCAGGGCGCCCCGCGAGCGGAGCCCGGCGGACCGGCTGGCAGGGCGACCGGCCGGCTGGTGGCCCACCCCTGGCAGCTGGGCTTGAACTCCGGGAGCGGCCGGGCTCCCTCCTTGCCCGAGCCCGGGGAGCGCACAGGGAGAGCTGGGCCCTGGGCTCCGGGAAACTACTGTGCCAGCCCAGCTCTTGCCCCCGTCTTCAGTCACAGCGTGTCCTCAGCGGCCTCTTGGAACTCGCAGATTTGAACTCTGTGTAGACAATGGCCCGAGGAGGCAGCCCCGTGGCGGTGCCGGGAGCCCAGGCGCTGGGAACCCGGTGTGCCTGGGTCGATGCCAACCTGCCCTGGCTCCCTGCACCCTGGCCTTGCCCCGGCCCAAGCGACCGGCGTCCTCTCCAGTCAAAGGCCCGTGCAGGCCCGGAGGGCTCCCGGCAGAGGAGGCCGCCTTGGCCTAGCCTCACTCCGGGTGACCCGCCAGGAGGGTGGCCTGGGTGGGCCACGCTGCCTCCCCTGCCCGCTGTGCACCTGCCGCCCACCCGGCCTGGAGGCCAGGGGCGAGGGGGCGCCCAAGCAGGGGCGCCCAGTAACCCTGCTTCTGCATGTCCCCGTGCAGGCCATCGTCTATGAGGGCCAGGACAAGAACCCGGAGATGTGCCGCGTGCTGCTGACCCACGAGATCATGTGCAGGTGAGCGGCGGGCAGGCGGGTGGCCGGCGGGCGGGCGGGCAGGCGGGCGGCCTCGGCGCCAGCTGCGGCCACAAAGGCTGGGGTTCGCGGTGGGGTGCGATCCCAATGGAATCGGCCTCCCGCGAGCCACAGCCCGGGCGCCGGGCTCACTCCCCCCATGAGGACGGTCCCGCAGCCAGCTGCTCAGCAGAGCCGATTAATATGTTTGCCGTGTGGCTGCCGTGTCAAAAATGAAAACGGGCCCTGGATGATGCCTGTGTCCTCGGTCCGGGTACCGAGGATTCAGGGATCACCCCCCGCCACTCGACTACTTCCTTCTGCAGCTCTGGCACCCTGAGCTGTAGAGCGGCTGTTACTGATAAAAGGAAACTCTTCTGCACCGATTACGGAGCTGAGGGTGTGAGAATTGGACTGCGAGTCTGTCAGTTAACCTCTTCCCGAGCAGCCAGGCATCCTTCCTACGGTTGTTAGAGAGTGCGCGCTTTCCTTGAGCTCTCTGTCAGAAGAGCAATTTCCCACCTGTTTTTTTTTCTAACGACCACAAGAGTTTCACCCCTACATGGCAAATAAAAATGCATCATTGACTTTGCATGTGCGGCATGTGAAATATCGCGGCGAGGAGTTAGGAGGACCTGCTTTGCAGGCGACAGTGGCGGGCGGCTGACTCTGCGGGGCAGGCTCTGCCTGGCTACGACGCCGGCTGCCTAAATGCCATTTCTGAGCAGACATATTGTTACAGCTCTAATATACAAAAGCTGACTTTTTCTCATATCAGGTAATAAATATAAATTACAACCAATAAAGTGGAATTTCTTTATTATCCACTTCTGCATGTACTGCAATTAACATAGAAAGCGCACAGATGTGATTTAAGCTCTAAGTGGAAGACTGTAGACTTTCTTTAATCACTTTAGCTGTCAGCTTTAAAAGGCTTTATATACTTTGCCTACCATATGGTGTTAATTTAGCTAATTTAGACATGTAACCATTATACAAGTATGCTTTTTTAAAATGCAAGAAGCATAACATTTTTGTTTCATTTCTGCTTTAATTAAAGTTTCAATAACAGAGTTAAGGTGGGCTTAAAGAAGGAACAATAGAAGTTTCTGATAGATTGATGCGTGCTTTTGTGCTTATAATTAATAAATGCCCAAAAGAAATATTGGTTGAAGGTGGCATCTTGCATCTTTTCCAGAAATAACAGCTTGACAATTAGAGGTAAACAAAAGCTGAAGCTGTGAAAAGTTATTCCCAGGCCTCCTGCCTCCCCTTCTCCTCAGTTCACTGCAAAGACAAACACCGACAACATGTTTTCCATATTCTGGCATCACAGTTTAGATGGTAGCTCTGCTACCCTCCTCCTAGGAACAGATACGTTCAACCCTGCTCCTTCCGGCAGAAAGTTACACCCTAAGTTTAGCCGCAGAGCACGTGAACTCACTGGGTTTAAATTTGCCAAACTGCCTTGGTAGGATAACTTATTTTGTTGACTCCAGCTGCTTTACTGTCAGACTTAAAAAAAAAAAAAAAAAATTACAAGTCCGGCACAGAAAGATGAACTGCATATTAAAACCACTGTTTACAATTACTCCACAGCCGGTGCTGTGACAAGAAAAGTTGTGGCAATAGAAACGAGACACCCTCAGACCCTGTAATCATTGACAGGTAAGGAGGACTTCTTTATTTTTTTAATGCAAAACCGCAGCACCAGCCAAAGCCTTTGCCTTGCTGGGTTTCCAGTGGCTGCCTGTCTCAGGCTGGGGCTGGGCTCCTGCGCGTTGCAGCATTTGTTGTCCGCCTGCGTTATCGCGCACAGGTGGGTTGACTTGGAAACCTGGAGGCTCGCTCTGTGGGGATTCGGTAATTGCTTTCGAGTTGTCAAGGGAAGCAGTTTCATCTGCCACCGCTCTCACTGTGAGGAGCACTTTATGCCTAGAGAGTTTCTGGCTTTCAACCCAGAGATATGTCATAAAATGCTTTTTGCTAATTTGTTAACAAGTAGTTCATTTTTGCATTATTTTTTATCTCGGATGATAGCCGAAGTTGAGACTTGGGTGGTGTTCCTGTTGTAATTGTTGCCCAGTGTTAGAATGAATTTAATCTGCTCTCAATTAGTTGCAAAATGTCTCCTAATTTTTTTCCAATTGTGGCTGTCGTTTTATGTCAAGTAGCAAATATGTAACTAACAAACCAAAGTTGTTATAATTGAAACTAATTACACATGCTGGGTACATTTTCCAACATTAATTTCCATAACTAGATGAGCTGTATGCATTCTTTACATTTGCTGCCCTTCAGCTTGTTATTTATCATGTTCCTTGGGCCACATTGCGTCCTTCAAAGCTACTAATCATCGGCCCTAATCGTGTTAATGTACGTTTGGTGTTGCTTTAGTTGAAACAACAAAAACACCAGCACCCTCCTCTGGAACACTCCCCCTCATCGCTGGGTTTCTGTGACCTGGGGGAGGGAGGATTTCTTTCTTCCCAACAATGGGTAACAACAGCACAAGGCCCAGGGTGTGATGGACTGCACATTTTGCAGTTGGTACCCAAATCGAATAAATGTTAGACGTGTACACATGACACCAGTTTTGTGCAGCGGAGGTTGAGACTGTTTTATAGAGGGGTTGGATTTCAGCGGCTTTCACGACAAAGTTATCTTTTTGATCGTGAACTTTGGCTGTCCAGTGTCTGAAAAATTAAACCCGGAAAACTCCATGAGTTAAGCCCAAAGAAATCTGCGCCACCAGTGGAGAGCAATGCTAATGTTGAACTAGCTGGAATAGCTGTTTGCTTAGTGGGGAATGCTCGGTATCTGACAGAAGGGACGGCTCTCTTATTAGTAATCAAATAGGGTTGACCAGTTGTGGCCGTCACTCAGGCGGTGAGAACAAGTCCAACACTTTATAGAACTCCAGCTACAGAAATCAATAGCATTATATTTGTCTTTAGTGTGGCGGTTATGGAAATCTTCCAGCCTCGGGTTGCTGTCTCGTACCTGAATTTATTTTGTTCCCGTGATTGGCTGGAGGTGTTTGAGCAGCTCTTGGAATCTTGTCTGACTGCAAGATGCTTGAAAAGACAGCGTGTGTTTGCTCCGACTACGGCGTCGTGAAGTGTTTCATCTTCTGAGTTGTCTTCAATTTGTGATATTTGTACATTTGAAAAGCTGGCTTGTTTTCAGATCGTGAGGGTTTTCAGCACCGCACAGGAATCAAGTAGCGGTGTGGATTCCACCAACATTTTGGAGGCTGTTTCCCCTTCAAAATCACTTTGGGTTTGTGCAACAGTCAATCACGTATTGACTATTGATACTGAGTAACCTTTAGTACTGAGCTTTATCACACGATGGGAAATATCTTTCCTGCGTGTGCAGAAATATACTTGTTAATTCTTGTCTGAGTGAATGCTCTCTTATCTCTGGTTAATTAAAATATGTGCTAAGATTGCTGATACCTCTCTAATCTGGAGAAGTGTGTGATCATTTGATATTCTAGAAGCGCAAGAGGAGGGGAAAACCTAAAAACATTTGGTTAATGGGTTTACCAAGTTTATTTGAATAAGGAGGATTGTGGCTCCATTTACGCCTGGCACACACGCTTTGGAGGTCTTAATTATTGATGAAAATCTGCTCCGCTTCTAAATTCAAAGATATGACAATTTTATAGGAATTTTAATCACCTTCCACATTAGGGATGTTAAGGTAAGGGTGGTTTTATGTAATGACAAATAGGGTGTGCGTTTTCACCGTTCTGAAGAGAGCTGTCACTTACAATGACAAAATACTGTTCATATTTTGTTGCTTGATGTCAATCTTTGTGCGACGGTTATAGCACTGGCACAATCTTCAATTTAAGGTGTAGTTCTAGGGGGGAGATGAAGAATTTCGTGTTCACCAAGGCAAGTTGTGTTAATCAGAGAAAGAAAGACGTCGGTGGGAGGGGACTGTCTTTCGTGTGATTCAGCCTTTTGCAACGGAGATGCGTTTCGGTTTCATAATGATAATCATTTCTGTGTGTGTGTGGGGGGGGGGTGCTGCCTCCCCAAACTAGTTGCGTATGTTGAGCTTCTAGCCCCTGTTTCCTCTTGAGCGCTGCAGAATAAAATACCCCACCGGACTGGTGAGTCAGTCCACAGGTCCCCATCAGCACTGTCATTACTTGGTTAGTTGGCTTAAAAAAGAATTATATACAACGTGCTTCGCCGGCTCCTTGTGGCCTTTGGATACGTTTAACAGTTTCTGACCAGATAAGGCATATTTGTCCCGAGGATATAAACCAATAATTCCGACCTGAATTGAGATCAATGGGCCCACATTTGCTCTAACCCGCACCGAGGCTCTTCCGGCAGGCCGAGCCTGCTTGTCTGTGTTATGAGAACAGAGAAGTCAGCTCCCCGCTCTGGCAGGCAAATCACATTCTATAGACTCTGACGCCTTAAATCAATTAATTACACAATTTAGCTCAGTTATCTTTCAGAAGCATTAAATACTCATGAGCAGCATGGAAGACCCTTAGCATTTAAAAGAGGGGAAAAGTGAGGATATTTCGAATTGTGAAACCCTTTTATTGTGAAGGTTTCACTTGCCTTAACTGTTTTCTTCCTCGTAAAAACAATGCTGGAGAAACCATCTTTTATAGCTCCACAAATATAATTATACTGCAGTGTATTTAAAAGAATGTAACAACTTATGGGGTAAAGGAGAAACGCAACATTGTAAAGTAAAAGCATGATCAGTAAAGAGCTGCAACGGTAGAAGCATGGATGGGGACTGTCGTGACCTGCAGAGCCAGAAGCAGGGGGGCCCGTGTGCGTGTGCGTGTGTGTGCGCGCACACACCATGCTCACGTCCCCACATACATGCATGCGTGTGTATATGTGTGTGCGCACACACGTAATGTTTTATGGTGTTGCTGAAAAGGACGGGGTATCATTTTCCTCGTGGAATAATGTTTTCTGGGAAAACACAAAAGCAGATGGTCTTCATTAGGAACACCCATTGTCCACACAGCCCAACTCCGAACAGATGAATCTCTCCTGTCTCACCCGTACATTCCAAGGGCTGTGAATGATTACAGGATGGCGGTGTAGCTGCTAAACCAAAACCACACTTTGGCTGTCGTCCTCCCGTGCCATCCCATCCTGGGGTGTCGCCCGCCCGAGGCCCTGTGGACGTGCCCGGGGAGGCGTGTGCTCTTACCTCCGTCCCTGCCCGGCCAAGTGGACCGGAGCTCCGGGTCCAACTGTTGCGACTGGGCAGGCAGACTGTGGGGCGGCAGGGGCTGGGTTCTGGGGCATCCGAACGGGCCGGGTCGCACCCGGGGGCCCGCGCAGCGCCCGGAGGGAGCGTGCTCGGTGGGGCTGTTCCAGATGGCACGGTCTCAGGCGTCCCACGCGCTGGCATCTCTGTGGCAGCAGGGCCCCCTCCCCAGCAAACCTGGCATTGGTCTATGGAGTTCGGAGACTTATCATTCCAAGTCTGTCCTACTTTCCTGTCTGGAAGCCAGACATCTGTTTATTCCATTTTCTTTCATACAGAGTTTGGAATAGCTCTGGTTGGGGGGGGGGTGGGGAGCAAAGTTTTGTCATATTTAACAGCTGTTACAAAATTTCAACTCCATGGGCTCTGAAAATACTTTTCAGCTGACCTCAGATTTTTATACATAACTGACACAGGGTTGCAGAAAAATATTATTTACTTAACCTTCCATTGTCTGCGATTTCGCGTTGTCCTTCGTCACATGCCCAAACCCCAACCGTTTTAACTCGGCGCACCGCCCCCCCCAGAAGCCGCTCTGATTCCTTTACGAGTTTGAAGTTTACACCTTTAAAGTGATCGCAGAACGGTAGCCGAGGACCGAGCGGAGATTTTCTTTCTTTCTTTCCCTTTTTTTTTTTTTTTTAGTCAACAGTGTTTCCTTTCACTTCCTGTCACAAAGGTCAAAGAGAGCGACCTTTGCTGGCAGTCCTCCCGCTGAATTATTCATGGCATTGACTTTTTGTCAGCACACACAGTTGTGCTCTGGGACATTTTATTCATTTACCTCATTTAAAGCGCCTTTCTGCACCTGTTCAAGTATTAATATCATGTAATTTGGGCCTAATGCCGATTTTGCTGAACACTCATTATATTTTTTATTAGCTATATTTCCAAACGATTATGTATGATTATTACCAAGCCTTACAAACAGCACCGGCTTATTCCCTAGCCCCTTACATCTTCTTGTCAGGTTGTTTTCAGAAGCGGGGTGGATAAGCATTTGACCAGCCCCAATGTTTTCATTGCTCTGCACCTCCACGCACAGAACCCACGGCCGCCTCCCTCATGGCTTTGCACGGGCGTGATTAAATCCAACTGCGAGGGAGCTGTACAAATGCCAGCGTTTATAAGGTCAACGCTTTTGTTAAAAATGCTATGTAAATGAGGATCTGCAAAAAGGGACATTAAATAAAATTAAATTCATTGTCTTCTTTAATGTCATTTACATTTTGGCTAAGCCCCGGCCTGTCAAGGAGGATTTTAAAAATAATTTTAATTACACACCATTTAGGGACCCAAGGTTTTCTATTCAGCAGCGTTTGGAGAACCTGCAAAACGGAGACTGTTTATTAACTTCTTAAACGACAGCTTGTCATCTCACCCGCATGGTGCAATGAAAACAGTATAGTTTGGTGTTAATTTTTCCTCCTCGGTTTCCTTAAAGATGTGAATACAATTATCAGCCAGTAGGCCGAGGCATCCCGGAGACCTCCTCCGGCCGTGTGCCTGAGACGCTCGCTGGTTCAGGGTCTGTTTTAATGCATCGGGACTTCAGTGCAGGGAAACTGTTGGCTGGGGATCTGGCAATCTGAAAGCACACTTCGGATGAATGGATGTGGCTACAAAGGATCTGATTTTGCCTGGCACCGGCCCCGCTGGCGCCGCGCTCAGGTGTGAATGGCAGTTTTATTCCCTGGCACGCCAGCGGGGAGAGGCAAAAAGTTCACCGCGCTCATTCATCCTCTAACAATTTTTTTTTCATAAACTTCGGAAAATAAATAGAAAAGGAAGAGCTGCATTATTGAGTCACAACGCCAGGCTTTCATTTAAATAGGGGGACGCCAGAAACGGTGCCCACCTTGTAGGTTTTCCTCTCCTGGCACCGCTGAGGATGGAGCCTCTGTCATGCACGCTGAGCCTGCATGCTGACCGCCCCCGTGTGCCACAGCGAGTGAGGCCACGGCCACGGCGGTTCGGGGCCAGGGGTCGGGTGGCTGCCACGGCCACCGCCGGGCCCAGCGCCTGCATCTCTGCTCTAGGCCGAGGAGGCCTGCAGAGATTTATGGTCGCCGGGCCTGGGGAAGGACTCTGGGGCCAGGCCAGTGCAAAGCTGGGTTTTAAAACCAGCCACACACCCGTAATGACTTCCGCCACACTCAGCAGCACTCCGCCTCCTGCCCGCTGGTGCTAGGGGGCCGCCTCCTCCGAGCCGCCCTGCACGGAGCCCCAGCAGCCCTCCCTGGGCACGGCGCGCAGGGGCGGGGGAGGGCTGGGAGCCCGGCTGTCAGAAGCTATAGTCCAGGAGGGATGTTGACGCAAGCCATCCCGCGCCTCTGCGGCGGCCTTATCAGGTGAAAAGCAAAGATATTGCCAGTGCCTGTAATTGTGTTAGGATGGCTGGGATGAATTGGATTACCTTATGGAAAGCCGTCCAAACTCGGGGTTCTGGTACGCATGCTTACAGGAAGCGAATAATTACTCTGTGTGCACCAGGAGATAATTGGGGCTGGCCGGGCCTCCTCTGCCTCCCTGGAAGGGGAGAAGCTGGCCGGGCAGAGCGTTCGCACAGGACACAGAACCCGAGGACGGCGGGCCTTGCCGGTGGCTCGCCCCGATGCTGTAATTTTTGGTTACTTTTCAAAGACGGTGAATAATTTATCAGAATTCGAACTAACAGTGGCAACAGGAGGCACGTTGGAGGAGATAAAAATTCCAGGCTCTAATGATGGAAATTGTCGTGGCAGACAGGAAGTGATTGACAAGTAGGGGTACGGGAAGTGAAAACCCGCGGAGCTTAACCTGTGCTTGGCAAAGCTCCCCGAACTTACACTGGCTGAAAACGAAAACCATTCACTCCCCTCAGCCCGTCAGCTCGCCAGAACACAAGCGCCTCTGTTTGTTTATCTTCCCAGCAAATCTCCCCAAAATGTTTGTGGTCAAAACTCCATATAATGAGACATTATGCTGGCATTATTAATGCTTTAAAATAGAAATATGGCCATCATTTAGAAAAATAAGCGGAGGGATTTTTGTGTGTCAGGGGTGTTTTGGTGGAATTTTATAAGCTTCTTAGACTTTGGGGTAACTAGCGTTCGTTAAATTGTGGAGAAAACTGTTTTCAGAAGTATTTATTCAGAAAACAGTCAGGCACATCTGTCAACATAATAAATGCTATATAAATTGGCAAGCGATTCGACCAAGAGCGCAGTGGAGGCGGGGGAATAGGGAAGCTCTCATTTCGGATTTTTCGAATCTCTCGGTTCCCCTTCCCTTTACAAAGAGAACAAATGAGGGCTATCCCCCTGCAATTCCTGCCCCGGGAGTCGCTCAGCTAGAAAACGCCCCCACGCCCGCCCGCCCGCCGCCGGTGCCAGCAGCATCTGAAAACAGCAGAGGAGGGGGCCGCGCCTTCCCAGTCGTTCGTGAGGAAATGAGTTTAACATGTGCGGAAAGCAGGGGCTCCAGCCTGCGCTGCTGGGGGACGCAGAGCCCAGGCCCCGCAGCGGAAGGAGTCGGCTCCAGCGTGTCTCTGCTGGGTGTGCAGGGCGCACATCTGGGGAGGAGGCTCCCGCCCCGCCCCCGCCCCTCCTCCCCGTGCCTATTCCTGCCCCCCTTCCCCTTCTCTCAGCAGAGAGCAGTTGGAGGCAGGGTGCCATGTCACAACAACCAGGCAGAACTTGGGCAGTGTTTAAGGCCCTAAAAAAAACGTGTGCCCTTGTGATGACAAATTTCCAAAGGGGGAAAGACCGGCCTTGACCACAGGGCCCCCCATCCAGGTAAAGGCTTCGACAAGGGTTCCATACAAAACTGCACCCCCCCCCCCCGCTGCAAGTCTTCGTGGAAAGGGAAAGCTTTCCCCGCATGGCCGGTAAGATGTGAAGGAGTCACTGAGAAACGGGTCTGGAGTCTGCGCCTGGTCTGGGGCCATCTGAGGGTGACATGTGCAGCACAAGCGTGGGATTCGATTATGGCCACGGCGGGCAGTGAGCCTTCCTGAGTTCTGCTCGTGGGGGTGGGGCGGCCAGGTCACTCCAACCCCGGGCAGGGGACAGGGCCTGATAGAAGGGATGGGGGGGGGGGAATGCCCCTTTTATTTTAAATGACATCCAGCAAAGCCAGCTTGGCATTGAGGAGTGTCAGGGCTGCTGCTGTCCAGTTCTGTTGGGAAGGGGTTCCTCCCTGAGGGTCCCCTAAGTTTTCTCAAACCTTTAGGTCAGGGGGTGTGGTCAACAGGCACCTAAATGGTGTTCTGAGAGGTTCATGCAGATGTCCTTCCCAAGTTGTCATGGTCAGAACCACATGTTCAGCTCTGTAGAATGACAGGATCAGAAGGAGAGCCTGGGAGATACAAATGGATGCTGGGGAACTGGTGCCACAGAGCAGGGACACTAAAGCCACCCTGGCACCAACGACAAACCACCCCAACTGTGCATCTTGTTCCTCTCCGTTTGATATAGATTCCAAGGTGTCCTGATAATGCTTTTTAGAAAAATGAATGCACTTTATTTTTGGAGCAGTTTTAGGTTTACAGAAACATGAGCAGAAAGTAGGGTCCCTATATCACCCCTCTGCCCCCCCCATTTCCCTTTTAGTAACAGCTTGCATTAGTGAGATACATTGTTACAAATGATGAACCAATATTGGTACATTGTGATTAACTACAGTCTATGGTTTGCACGGTGAGTGTTGTACATCCTATGAGTTTTGACAAACATATGATGACATGTACCCACCCTTTAATATCACACGGAATAGTTTCCCTGCCCTAAACATCCTCTGTGCTGTGCCCATTTAAAGGAGCTCCCGCCCCCCCCCCCCCCCGATCTCTTTACTGTCTCTATAGTTTTGTCTTTCCCAGAATGTCATGTAGTTGGAATCACATAGCATGTAGCCTTTTCAGATTGGCTTCTTCCACTTAGTAATGTGGATTTAAGGTTCCTCCATGGGTTTCTGTGGCTTCGTAGCCACTAATGATACTTTTTGAATTTCAGGTTTTTTACTTCTTAATGGTTTCTGAACAGTATTTCCCCTTTCATTGAATGTCTTGGTGTTTTGTAATAAAGTCCTAGGGTCCTGAGCTTATCATAGCTCACAGAATTTTCACACTTGGGTGCTGTCTGTGGGTTTCTCGTGACTTTTGGGAGTTGACAAGCCCCACCCTTTCTTTTCTCCTTAAGGCAGTTAGCTCCTTTGCAAAGAAGTGAAAACATTTAAACCATCCACCAAGAATTAATTTAAGTGGTAGGACTCAGTTTTGCTTATGACCAGGGTTCTTTCCTAAATAATAATTTTTTAAAGATATTTAAGTAGCATAGGCCATCAAAGGGGCACGATTGAGTCATTGGGAAGGCTGATCTGCTGTGCTGGGGCATAAAAACAGAATGAATTCGGCGTTCAGTGTAGTTGTTGGCTTTTTTTGGTTTAATAAATTAAACTACAAATTTTCCTAATTGCCAAACAAAATGTTAGGCCAGCTTTAGCCATTGCGGACAGTAAAACACAACATAAAACCTGCTGAGAGTTATATGTGGTATTTAATACGAGACAGAGTAATGCGCGGGTTTTTATGGTTAAGTATGAATTCACACCCGCAGCATTTGTTTCACATTAGGAAGGGTTTGTAAATCAGATCAGTGTGCAGGGATGGGGTGGTCCCGGCAGCCTCTCTGTGTCTCTCCTTCCTCATATTTGGTTATTGGAAAGGCTGCCAAAGGGAGCTCCCTGTCCATTTCCACTTTCTCAATGAAGCGATTCGTCCTCTGACACCGGGAAGATTGGGTCAGGAAGTAAGTGGGGGATTGGATTAGACGTGACGCTCATCCCCGCCACCCGAGGTCAGCGCCCTGATCCGGCCACCGGGCAGCAGCCATCAGTTACCAAGACACGGGCTGCCCATCGGTCCTCGGCCGGCGGACGGATGCCCCAGGGAAAGGTGGGAAGGATCTGGGAAAGTGCTTTCAGGGGGAAAAAAATGGCAATAACTATCATTTGTTAAATTTGACAAGCAGTTTCTAAATATAACAGCCCTTTCTCCAAAGATCATCACTTTGAACAAACAAATGAGTTATGCAGGTGAATAAATGGGTAGAGTCCCCTCCAGAGGGATGCCTCCAGGCAGCTCAAAACTAGATACTCCTCTGTCCCTCGGCCCCAACAAGTGACCGATTCTCTCGCACTTATCTGGGTCCCCAAAGCTTTTTGGTCAGACTTGCTGCTGTTACGAAGTATAGCGTGCCGACGACCCCCCAAGAGAAAGCTTCACAATAAAAACAAACTTGCCTTGGTTCAGGAGAGTATGACACCCGGATATATGCTTTATAGTTTAAAAGGCTCTCATACGTGATTGTGAATAAAGCTAGGTACAGAAATACCTTTTAACTTGAAGAAAAAAATGATTTGCCTGTTATAAGCGTTGCGGTCAGAAGCGCATTTGCTGGGCTCGGGGCATTTGTCATGACAAGTGACTGCTGCTGATGTTTCCTGAGACCCCATTATAATTATTCTCAGCAATTATAGCATCCAGAACCCCATTCCAGCCCCAAACACATTTGTTCCCATTTATTAGACTGTGAGCAGTAACTAATTTACATTGTTTCAGAGTTCTGTGTTAGGGTAATTTATTGCGTGTGCCGGGGTCACCCAGAGTTGACCGGTCGGCGGGGCGGACCTGCGCGAGGAGGGATGGAGGGTCCGCGCACGTGAGGGCGGCGGGGCCGGGGGCGTGGGGCTTGAAACCGGCTCCGGCCTTTTTAATCATGTTTGGATTTATTTTCTGTTACGTTACTTGCTCGACCCCCCCCCCCCTCCCGTTCCCTTTCTGTTTTTTAACAAATCAGAGCCTGGAAGGGATTTTTGGGGGAAGGAAATGGAAGCGATATCTTCTAACGAGTGGAAACTTTTACTAATGCCCTGAATAAAATATTTGTCAGCGGCCTGCGCTAAACGTAAAAGCAGCCCGCAGAGGAAACAATGCCCTAACTGTTCCAGTCTCATCGTAGCCGGTTTCGTTATCAAGTTGAGGAAAAAGGCTTGTTTAGGCGAAAATAATGATCATAAATAGAGCTGTATAGCGGGGCTGGGAGGGAGTGGTGACAGTGCCTGCTATCAAGACCTGCAATTCCAAGGAAATATGAGTGTTCTGATCCGGGGAAGCAGTAATTATCTTTTTGTGAGGAATGTACAATGGTGTCGGGTGATGAATTGATCGCAGATTGGAAGCGTGGTTTCACTGTCGTGTACAGAGATAAGAGGGAGCCCCGGGACTGCTCATCGCTTCTGCTAGTTCACAGCCAGCCAGTTTATTAGCACAAATCCCAAATGTTTAGTAAACTCATTAGGTTCCATCTAATGCTAATTTATCATCATAGATGGAACCCTAGCAGTGGAGGCCGGAGGACTGTGCCGAATCCACACGACTCGCGGAGTTTTCTGATCAATCACTCTCTTTGCACTGGCCATTTTTCATCAGATGCTCTAAACGGGCCTGAATGATCCATAGGATTAGGCCGCGGCAGTCGGTTAGGGTCCTTGGAGTTATCTTCCCCGGGATGGTTATCAGAAAGGTTAAGAAATCCTATGCGGTCTGACGGGAGGAGAGCTTTGCTTTGGGGTTGCTTTGCGCCCCTCCCCACTTCTTGCCTCTCCCCCCACCTCTCTGCCCTCCCCTCCCCTCCCATTTCCCTTTTTCTTTTACCATCAGTCCCAGCGTCGAATTCAAAGAATTCCCTTGCAAAATCAGTTTACCAAGAAATGCATCATGGTACATAAATGTCAAGTACAGTTTATTCTAAACTTCACACAGTGTTTTTCTTTTAAAAAATCAAGCTTTAAATGCCCAGTTCTCCTGACATTTTCGTACATATTCTATAGTGTTTTCGAAGACGATAATAACCTTTGCTTGATCCTAGGCAACAGCTGCAGAGATAATGAAATTCTTATGATATTTCACCAGGTAAAATGTGAATTGCAGAAGAAAAGCTATTGAATTTTTATGGATCTTAATCGCATAAAATGAGATTCATGGGGCATACGTGTAACTATACTCGGCGGACCAGCAGGCCACGGTACAGGAGGACTGGCCCCAGCGCACGCGAGGGGCGCTCCAGCTCCCACTAAGAAAGCGCTCCCCAAACGCTGCCTGCAGCCTGGCCTAAGAGTGATAATGAAATATGACAGAAATTTCCTTGTGCTGGATCAGTGGCAAGAGAGGTCCTGTATTAATTCATCTGACTTATGTTCCAGGTCTTGATTTACCTTATGATTAAAAACTTCTGCAGGTTTGCTCACCAATTGAAATCAGATCTCATCTGCAGCCCAGTGGTACTGATCCCTATTTAACATCAAGGCTCAGAATTGATTGGCATTGATTAACAATAAAAACGCTCTCCTCGGCGTCCAGCCGCGGAGCCGGTGGACAGTCGGACGGAGGCTGCGCCGTGGCGTTGTCCTCGCCGGCCAATCTGGAGAGAGAAATGGCCCCGCCCGCAAATAAACAATATATTTTAATGTTATTGTAACTGCATGCTGGACCGGCAGTGCAGATTGATTTTATTCTTGTTGTATAAGATAAATATCTTTAATAAAATTCTCATTTTATTTAGGATTTTTACAGGAATAACTTGATTACTAGAATAGTGATATTTCTCTCTTCCCACGGTGTAAAAAGAAATGGGTGAAAACATAAAAGGCGGTAATAACATAACACTGGAGATGAAATGTTAATCAACTCAGGAGTCACTCACCGGGGCGGGAAAGCCTGGGAAGGTATTTCGGCCGTGGAGCCTCAGAGTGTGTTACAGCCGGGGCAGGTCCGCTGGCCCGGGACTGTCATGTGCTGACGGCCAGCTCCTCTGCACGGCGTCGCGGGCACAGACGGTTCCACAGAGCTCAGCACGGGCAAGGCTGCTCGATAGGACCAAACCCAAAAGTCTTAAAGGAGACCTTACGCTTGTTTGTTCTGTTCTCACTGGTCTAGACGCAGCCTGTCGAAAATTTCTAACAATCTTTGTAACGAACAGCAGAGAGAAACAAGGCTGTGTTAAGGAAAGTAAGCAAGCCTTGCACACTAAAACTTTAGATCTGCGTGCCGGGGTCACGCCTCGTCCCCAGGACGGACTGGTGACTGGCGCTCATCCTTCGCATCCAGGCGCGCCAGGGGCCAGGTCCAGCTGAAAGAAATTATCCAATCTCTAACATCCAGAAGTTTACAGTTATATAATGATGGAGAAAACCACAGGTCCCCAGGGATGTCAAATTTTAGAGATACTTTTAAAATGAAATTATCCAGCCAAGCCTCTAAGACAACCTCCTTGTACTTAAGACAAAAACGACAATCTGGAATTAATTTTTTTTTGTGATAGGGCAAATCCAATTTGCTGCTTTAACTGTTGATTAAGGAATCAGCCCTACAAGGCTGTCCCCTGTAAGTACTGGCTGTTTATTTGTCTGCGGAGAGCGGCTCGAAGCCCCTCCAGCCGGGGACGTGGGTCGGGCCTGGCTGTAACGAGGAGCTGCCTGCAGCCCGAGGACGCCCGGACTGGCCTTGTTTGTGTGGAGAGAGTGTTGCTTTTCTGAGCAGCACGGGGGGGGGGGGGGGGGGGGGGGAAGGTTCCCCAGTCACTTCTCATCATGCAGGCAGAGTGGCCGGGAGTGGAGGAGAGAGACCTGTCTTCTCTGAGACCTTCCTTTTAGAATCTAGGGGAAAACATCCATTAGGAAGCAGTAAATAAGTAAATACCTTAAATTAGACCGTGTCTTACTCTGAGGTCCACTGGATTAATGTCAGCACCTGGTCCGGTGTCCAAGGAGCACCTGGGCCGCTGGCTTTAAAACGAACGCCTGTCACCTGAGCATTCTGCACAGAAAATGCCTCCTCCCTCCCACCCCAGTTTAAACTTGTATGGGGGTGTGTGTGTCTGTTTTGGTCTTTTAAAATCAATTGTAAATAATTAATACGACTTGACATCGATTTCACTTGAAAATTAGATCTTACCGATGGTATATAGTCAAATGCAGTCACCAGATTTGCAAACGGGCCAGTGTTATTTGGAAGAAATAAATGTTGTTAACAGGCTGTGAAAAGCAGAGATTGTCTCTGAGTGCTCCCTGCTTAGGTAAGGTAGACCCCATCTCCCCAGAGCCCCCTATCCCCGGGCCTGAATGACTGCTCTGCTGGTTGATCTCATCTGGTGAAGGAAGAGCTCCTGGGGGCCCTGTCCTGGTCCTGCAGCAGGTGACAGGTCCTTTCAGGCACTGTGCTGGGAGCTCTGAGAGAGCGGACGGTGCTGCTTAGATTTACCTGTTTATGCTGGAGTTTACCGGACCGAGAGCCATGTTCCTGTCCTAGCACGGAGACCCACGTGACTAACGGAAAGTCCTAGACCACCCTGCCACCGTTCTAAAGTCACTCGGCGGCTGCAGACACGTATCCCCCAAATGCCACCCCAGGTTTATCTCCCTGAGAGTTGTAGGTGAAAACCAGCCAGTGATCAAGGACCTGTGGTCAGCAGCTGGGGCCCAGGGGAGCCTGTGTCCCTGTGGTGGAGGTCCAGGCTCCACTAATGGCAGGGGCTGTTTTTCTCATGGCTGGAGGGACATGACCACCCTGCCTGGGTGGCTGCCAGGTCTCTCCTATGAGCCCCTTCTCCTCCCTCCTGCATCTGGATGGGATCCCCACCCTGCGCCCGGCGTGGATGACCCGGCCAGTGTCTGCTCTCTGCCCATGGGGCTTCTGACTTCTGCAGAGCCCCCAACTGGTGTCTACACACATGTCCTGGCCCCTCCCAGGAGCCCTTCCAGAGGGCAGGCTGACCTTCACCTGGTCAGGTTCCTCCCAGGGTGGCTGTGTGCACTGTGCCCGCCCTCTGACCTCCCCCAGGTAGGACCTGCTCACGCCTCTCACCTCCTCCCTTGCTTTCCCTCTACCTGGGCGCAGCCACCACCGTCGGAATCACCTTACCGTTTGGGTGTGGAAGGCCCTCCCCACGTCTCGCTTTCTGAAAAACCCCGTTCATCCCCTGGGCCCTGTTCAAATTCCACATCCCTAGGGCCCCGAGGCCACGGATGAGCCACCTCTCCTGTAGCTGTGTGGCCCCAGCACCCGGCCTCCATGTCTAGATCTCGGCACCATCCCTGCGGGGATGGGGTTCCCCTGCCTGCCTCAGGGAGGGCAGCTGGGCCCCTTCTTTGGGCACCGGGTCCTTGGCAGCCCGTGGGTGACGACTGAGGTGGAGCAGGAGTGTGCGTTGTCCCCACCCTGTGTTCTTGGGCTTTGATGCCTCCTGCTCCTGAGCGAGGCCCGGAACCCCATCCTGGCCCTCGCTGACCTGTAAGCTGATCCTCCTGCTAAGTCTCGCTAAGCCGTCACCGGGTTCTTTCATCCCTCTAACGTGACGCCTGCCAGCAGGCCGAGGTCTGTGGCCACTTGTCTGTCTCAACCTACCTCTCGAGGCAGGAAGTTTTACTTTCCTGATGTAAAATGCACATGTGTTTCCCAGAGAGATTCCGGGAGCAGACAGCTCTTTCCCTGCCCTGTGGGTGGGACTTGCTCCTGCTGGGGCAGCCCCAGACCAAGGGCCCACCGCAGGCCTGGCCAGGCCGTCCAGGCCGGAGGAAGGAGACCAGCCCGAGTCCTTGGGATCTGGGGAGGGTGTGCCCTGCGTGTCCGCTGAGCGGGGACTGCCGATGGCTCCCATGCACCTCTCCTCGTAGGGAGGGGCCTGGAGAAGCCCCCGGGTGCAGGCGGGAGGGGGGAGAGGCCCTCTGTCCCAGCCCTCCCCCACCCCAGCACAGCCTCAGCAGGTGTGAGGAGGGCTTTGGGGCAGCAAACGACCATCGACCATCGGCAGCCAAATCACGACCTCAGCATTCACTAAGCAGGTCCTGCGTGGGGGGCTCTTTACGAGATGTGCCTCCAACAGCCTGATCCTGTTATAATGCTGTGATCCCCTCACATCTGGGGACCGTAAGAAGCTGCCTCAGGTCCCTCAGCTGGGAAGGGGAAGTAGGGATTTGAGCGCAGGCCTCCAGGGCCACTGTGGTGGGTGCTGACCACCCAGCCCTGCATGTGCGTCCCAGCAGCCCTGGGGGGCTCAGAGTTTGAGCTTCTGGGTGATCTAGGTGAGCCTCTCTCTCGGCCCCCACGAAAGGTGAGGGGCTTGGGGATGACATCTCACAGGGTGGGGTCTAGGTGAGATGAGGCGGGTGAGGGCTGTGTGCGACATGCATCGTCACACCTGGGCACAGAATGGCCAATGTCTGTGTGGCGGGGGAGGAGCCTACGGGTGATGGGTGTCACTTGGGTCTCGGGAGTGAATGGGCTGCTGTGCCACGTGGGCAATGGTAGGAGCTCTGCCTCAGATCATCCCTATGGGGTGGAGGGGTGGCCCCAGGAACACGAGGACTGTCCCCTCTAGGACCACAGGGCTTGCTGCCATTGCTTGTGAATGATCAGAGTGCTCGAGTTAGAAAAGTTACTTATAAGTGCAGTTCCAAAGTTGCCACTGCTTTCTTGGCCTATAAAAAATTTAGACACGGTCTCATATCAGCTTGCATGCGACAGAAGTCTGCCACTGATTTCTCGTTCCCCGTGGGAATTCTAATACCGTTTATCACCGAGAATCTGAGGGGGTCCCGGTCTGATGAAGCTGGACGACTGGACAGGTTCGAAGGTGTGCAGTTGTAATTCACGCACGTCTTTAGGAGGAAAGACGAATTCTGCAGCCTACGTGGCCGGCTCTGCTCTGGGCTTTCCTGGAAACGTCTCCCCACCAAGTTTGGCAAAAGAAACAAAAACACAACAACAAAAAGCATGTCTTTAATGAAACCTGCACAATTAGACCCAGAACGCAGCAGGGGGTTTGCATGTACCGCCCAGTGGCGATGGTGAAACTTCCAGCGTCATCGTTGGTTATCTTTTTTATTTTTATGGAGTCTGGAGTTGTTTATGTAGATTTAAGTCATAATTCTGTTTTCAGATTTTAAGCAGTCCTCAGCATGTTGTCTGTCACTTGTGAAGTGACAGGAAGGCCACTGAATGGTGGGGTGGGGGTGGCAGGCAGGGATGGCGATGGAGGACAGTGCGGCTGCCAATCAGAGAGCGGCTTCGGCCTCTTCACCCACCAAGTCAGCTTTGACCCCTCTGCTCCGCACAGAGCAGCAAGCCTTGGAAAGCGGCCTGTGCCGTTACCCCGCAGAGGCACCACCTTCTGGGCCAGGGAGACAGCCCGTTTCAGGAATGGCGTGGACTTGAGGCTCCAAAGCTACTTGGTGCAGTGGAGTGGCTTTGGTGTTTCATATGCAGAAGAGGGACACAAAGGGGCCTTGTTAGCCTGGGACAGGTCAGAGGTTCAAGGAGGCTTTGAAAGGCTCGAGTTGGGATAATTGAGTTATCAGATGCCAACTGGTGGCTTCGGCGATCCCACGTCTTCATTCTCTGTCAGCCTGATGGGATCCAGAGGCTGGCCAGTGGCTTGTCCTGGTGCCAGCCCCGTGGCTCTCCTTCCTCCCCAGGTTGGTTTTATGAGCCGTGAGGCCCTCGATAGCTGCTCGCTTCCCCACCCCACCCCCGGCTCTGTGATCTGTCGGTGCTTGAGGCCAGACGCCGTGGTGCAACGGGGCACCCCGGCCCTCCAGCTGTGGTCAGTTCTTCCTCTCAGGTGACAGCTGGCGAGATGGCCACTGGCCTGCCCGCCGGATGGCCACACTCGTACCTGCTTGTGTTATCTGCCCCCAGATATTTAATCATTCCCCTCTTTCCCCCATGAACTTGAAAAAAGAGAAACACTGGTTTCACTGTAGAAGGAACTCCTGGGGAGTTCGCTGGGAAGGCCTTGCGTGGGTCCAGGGTGGCCCCTGGACGCTGCCGTGGAAGCCTCCGCCCTTCTGTGCGAACGGGGCCTCTACTCAGCCTCAGAACCCACTGCCTGGGGGGCCAGTGCGTTTTCCTGTTTCCACTCCCTGTGTCATGCTCACCAAGGAGGACAGTGCAGAGTCCTATGGCCCATGTTCTTGCCAGGTCACTGCCAGGCAGACAGACCAGGCAGTGGCTGAAGGAAAGAATATCATCCCTCCTGACCCAGACCTGATGTGCCAGATTCCAGAAGGTTCCAGAGGCCCCGTTTTGCTTGGGGAATGAACTTGGGCTTCTGTGAGGGCCAACCCTGGGCTCCATCCACAGTGCCCAGCTATGTGTCCTGCTGACCTCAGGTCTGGCTACAGGAGGGGCAGCTGAGGTCTGAGTGTGGAACTTGTGGTGAGCCACGTGCCGCTTACTTGCTGCCTGTGGAATTGCTCACTTTGCTCTCAGGTTTCCTCTCCCTACAGGAGCAGAAAGAGCTAAGGAGGGAGGGAACAGTTGTAAATTGGAGGGAAATGAGGGGGAGTGAACTTGGAAACTCCCAGCCCCAGCCTGCCACTTAATAGTATGCAAATGAGCAGTAGTCAAACAATTACCCGGAGAGAGGAGGCAGGACAGAGGCCTGGAGGGGAGCCCAGGGAGGACTCTGCGTACTGTCAGGGGCCCAGTTAGAGCTGGCAGTGTTTATTGAGCACCTACTATGTACAGGGGACAGCTGGTAACTTGGAAGACCACACCTGCCCCCAAGGAACTGCTGTTGGAGTCATCCCAGGTCTGCTCAGTTCCTGCAGGACCTTCACCCAGTGCCAGACAGGGTTGCTCTGAGCCCCTTCGCGAGCGTGGGTGGAAGTGTGCTCCTTGGAAGGCAGGAGGCCTCTGGGCCTGGGGGGTGCAGGTGACTGGCTCTGGATGTGGAGGGAAGGAAGTAGCCTCAGGCAGAGTCAGAGCTGAGCACAGGCAGTGAGAAGAATTTGGGGAGGGGCCAAGCTCAGTCAGGGCTAAGAGTGCCCCACAAACAGGACGTCCAATTAAATTGGAATTTCAGATAAACTAGGACGCATGTTTTAGGATAAGTGTGTCCCAAATATTGCATACTTATCCCGAAACATTCACTGTTGCTTATCTGACATTCAGATTTTGCTGGATCCTGTAGTTTCACTTGTGAATCTGGTGGCCCAAGTCTGGGTGTGTTGTGGGAGCAGAGGCTTGAATCTGCACCAATGGACTGACTTCCTGGACCCAGGAAACTGTGCTACAGAAGTTGGGGGAGAGTAGAGAGGAGTCGTGGGGGGTGAGGGAGGAGAGAAAGGAGACGGGTTGGAGAGTCAGTTGCCGGCCCAATGGGCAAGAGCATGCAGACAGGGCACCGGTGCCCAGGAAGGCCCAGGCCAAGGCCAGTGGTTAGTCCTGGCAGTGCCCAGGTGGGGTGTAGGTGCCCAGCTGCCCTGCCCCTTGCCCTCTCCCAGGGCTCTGATCCCACTGGATGGCACAGTGGGGGCCCCACTGGGGCCTGGGTAATGACATGAACAGAGGAAATCCAGTGAGGCATTGGAGTCTTTAAAAAATATTCATCACCCCCCACCCCCAGATCTCCTGGAATTCAGCTGTGAGTTCCCCGGGGCTGGGAGCCGGATCCGCCCACTCACCAGTCCACTTGACCCTTGGTGGCTTTCCCAGGTTTCAAGATCTTTTTTCTGTGTTCTGTGCGTGAAGGAATCCCTTTGACTCTAACTGAATGCCGTCTGCAATGCTGAGCAGGCTGGTTCCAGCCCTTGAACTATTTCTAAACACTCCCTGGCAGTCGGAGTTCTCCCTGCTCCCGCCCCCCGCCAGGTTAGCTCGCTGTGTCCTGCCGGTTTCAAGCGGGTGGGTCCAGGGCCTCTCCCAGGCCCCCGGCGCTCCTCGTCTGTGGTCCTCTCGGTGCTCAGAAGTGGCCTGCAGAGGGGAGATCATGATCTCGGGCGGAATCGGGACCCACCCGCCCCCATCTCCATGAGTCAGGCTGATTCCAAGAGATTGAGATTTTAATCACCTGTGGCCGCCGCGTGCACGTTTTCTATATTTATGATAATTTTTTGGGGGTCTTTTTTATTGAAATCAGTGTTGACTGAATCAAGCAATCCTGATTAGCAATCTTACTGTACCCAGTCAAGAGTGAAATGCATCCCGGCCCTGTTGGTACCCTGAGCATTCTGAAATTGAAAAAAGAAAAAAAAGAGATGGGGCAGTTTGTTTGTCTTGGTTCTGGCGCCCAAGTGTTTCAGGGTGGCGGCTGGTTTTAATTGTTCCTGTGAACCCGAAGGCAGCGAGGCGTCCTGCCTGGGCTGAGGAGCATCCCGGCGGGACGGTCCAGTTTCTTTAACTCCACGGTGTTGGACAGATGGTGGCTGACCTGGTTTTAGCTCCTTTCTGTCATTCGAAATGTGAAATTTGCAAGCCAAAAACATTGCGCAGTGACCAGTGTTTTCCGTGGGCAGGCAGTGCAGGAAGGCGTGGCCGGCTGCTCCTCCCAGCCCTGGCCACCGTGTCACCCTCGGCAACGGTGACGTATTGACCTTTAGGCGAGGGGAGTAAACTGTGAAGGTGACAAATAAATAGAGGCTTTGAAAGCACTCCTTTAGTTTCTCTGAGAAGGAGCAATCGATCACAGAGTGACACTATCAGATCAGTGTCAGCTCTGAGACCCAAAGGGTGCATCTCTCCAGGCACCATGAGCCAGTGGCCCTCGTCACAGCCCAGGGAGGGCGGGGCCGGGCCAGGGGACAAGGACCGGCTAGGCTGCTTGGGGATTGTTCCCCAGAGGGTAGGCTTTTCTCCTAGTTTCTTTATTCCATCTGTCCAGCAGCAAATGCCCCTAGGCGAGAGTGGGGGAGTCACTAAGGCCTCTGAAGGCGACAGGAATGCCTTCTGCTTCCTTCCCAGAGATTGCTTAGAAAGTCAAATGATGGTGCCGACAGAGAGCTCCTGCCTGGCCGTGTGTCCAGGCCCAGTGGGGCGGCCAGCTTCGTCCCACACTGCCCCCTCCTCTATCCTTCTGGGCCTGGCGAAGACCAGCCCTGCATCCTTCTGGGCCTGGGAGAGAAAGGACACTTCCCCATGCCGGCCAGCTGCCCCTGGGTACTGGACACAGCCTGTAGGCTGCAGAGGATCGCTTGGGCCTGGCGTGGTCACCTCTGAGGACAGCTGTGCTTCTCAGGAAGGGGCTGTGGAGAGGGACACCCTGGCATCAGAACCCTTGGGTGCCCCAGAGCAGACATTGGGAGTGGATAGGGTCAGACCGCGGCCCTGCCCTCAGAGAACTCCCAGGTGGCCAGAGTCGGGCAGGTCAGCAGTTGGGGCTCTTTGGTATATGCCATTCCAGGGCCCAGTTCTCAAAGGGGTGACTGACAAAGTCACCACGTCCAGAGCACACTGTGCAATGCTGGGGTCCACTCAAGCCATCGGGACCTGTTGTGTGCACAACAGAGCCTCAGAGTCAATCTCAGATCCTCACCTTGCTTTCCAAGGCATGGTTCCCGAGGCCCACGTGGGTCTCAGGAGAATGTCAGGGGCCTGCAATGACCTCACATCAAAAAATATCCCCACTACATTAGCTTTTATGCTTTTCTTTAAATGCCATTCTGTCCAGGGCAAAGAGAACACAAACCCCATAGTGGTTTGGGCTCTAATGTTTATGACACGTTAGTAACTCTCTGCTTTGGGTAAAGCCTCCTGGGGTAACAAGAAGTTGCTCTGTCCGGGGGCATGTTTTAAGGAAGCCACACTGAGTCATATCACTGTGCGTGGTGACCGTCCCTCGCGGATGAAACATGGGCCTCAGCGTCTGGCCTACACTTTCTAGAATGCGTAGAGGGTCCACCCACCCAGATACAGTCCCGATTTGAACGCCTTTGTTTCAAATTCAGTTCCCATCTAATGACTACCAGCAACTCATCACCAAGTGTTCACGATGCGTGATTAAGAAGGCTGCTGTCCCACAAGTGTTTACAGAGCGTTGAACACGTCCCTGTTGGTCCTGACTCTCCCCTGGTTGAATTTATGCTCGATAGCGTCCTTTTGAGGAATGAAACCTTCGCGTCTCTGCCGAGTCTGGGCACAGCCGGGGGGACCCTTGTTGAGAACCCTCGAGGGGCTCAACTTGCAGGGGCTCCTCAAACTCCACACCTCTCTTCTCTTTTTAATAACAACTGTAGCCATGAACGTGACACAGTGTAACCACTAATAGATGAACAGATGGAGAGAAGGCATGGCTAGGGCCGTAGATGAGACCAGAAGGGCCGTGGCAACCAGCGTTCACACGACGACAAATTGTCAATGAAGACGTCGAAGATCTACGAATGGAGAGGTTCACTGTCGTCGTCACACTGAAGAGCAGAAGCCGGGTCCCGCGTGGGGAGCGGTGGAGTAGACCCATCTCATGGAGCACTAGGCAGCCACCTACAGGGTAGATGGGCCCACACGTTGGAAACATTCTTACTGTTTAAAGGGAAGGGGAAAGGACATAAGATGTATGTACTGTGTGATTCCAATTTTTAAAAAATGAAATGGAGGAAGTAGAATAGTAATTGGTGTTAGCTCTGGGTGGTGGGTTTATAGGTGATTTTTATATTCTTTGTATACTTTTAGGTGTTTTGAAAAAAAATCGGTGCAGTGAGCATGTTATTTTATGAGCCTTTCACGGATTCAAGCGAATTCCACGCGGTTGCCGAGCGAGTCATTAACATCTGAGGCTGACCCGGGGCGCCGGCTGCTGTGCTTCCCGGGCTGAGGGGCTCTGAATGGTGACAGTTCCTGTTAGAGCTCATTTCCCCGCATTTCTGGTAGCGGAGAGCGCAGGCACCTGCGTGAGCGGGCCGGGCCGTGCTGGGGACATCAGGGTCTCTGGAAAGCACACGGCAACATGTGAAATGATCAGGGAGAAGGAGAGTTCGCAGAGTGACGATCCCGTGCCCCACTTTTCTGTGTCCTTCCCAAGCACAGAGGAGGGGGGAGGTGTTGGGCATCACACCAGTCTGGGCTGGGCAGCTCCGTCCATCCAGACCCTCCTCTCTAAGGACCCAGCCTTCAGGGGTCTGACTTCCAGCATGTGACTGTCTTCAGGGGCCCAAGGCGATGTCTGTGGGGCAGGTGGACACGGAGGGCAGAGTGAGCCCCAAAAGGTTGAAGGTAAAGACAGAGAAGTGCGAGCTTCCAGGATTCCAGAGGCACTTGCTCATGGTGAGAGCCACTGGCACAGGTCACCTGGCTGCCCGGAGAGGTGGTGAGCTCCCCGTCACTGCTAGGCTGAGTTTGGAGGTCAGGCAGTTGCCAGGGGGTACTGTCAGAGTCCGTCCTGGTGGGGTCACTGTCTACGCAGCAGGTAGGACCTCACCTCCGTGGCCTCGAGGCCTCTGGGTGCTTCTCTCTCAGTAAAGACAGAGTGTGGTTTGAGGGATTAAAATCCCACGGAGAAGGTTGTGGGTCTTGCTCTGAATCTCAGAGTATTTGTGGGGAAACTAAGAGCTTGTATTTATTTAATTGAGTTTAGAAATATGTTGAGACCACTTCCCCCTTAAAAACTGTGCAGCCAGAGTGGACCCTGTGAGGACCTTTGCAGACGGGAGATGGCACCCTCTGGGCCGTGCAGGAGTTTGCACAGCGGGAACAGAGCGGTGCTTGGGGACAGATTTTCTATCCATCCCCACCACCTGCAGAGCCCGCTTGGTTACACTAATCAGGCAGTGAGTACCCGAATTCACTGTCGTTCATTAAAAACAAGACCAAAAAAAGACGTGTTGAGTTTATAGGTAATTTTCATGTTCTTGTCTCCAAAGTCTCCAAAGTGCTTTGAGGTACAGCGGCCCCAGGGCTCCTCGGGGTGGGGGGCAGCGGGTGGGTGACTGTCCTGAACCTGCCCCTCTAGAGCCCAGGAAGCCAGCCCTGCATGGGGCAGGTGGGCCCTTTCACCTCGCAGGGTGCCCTCCTGGGTGCTGCTCGCACCCCTCCCCAGGCTACGCGCCCCACTGTCCTTTGTCGATTTCCTGGCTGTTGGGCTTCGTGAGTGAGCCTGTCCTCCTGCCCCTGCAGACCCCGTGGGCCGGCCCTGTCTGCCCCGCTCCTCCTGGGTCTCTGTTTATCCCTAAGCCCTGGGCGCTTCTGAGCTGAGCATTGGTGCCACCGGAGGCCTGTGCTGCTTAGGGCTGAGTCCCTTTCAGATGGGATTGTCCCAGGTCTTCCCGCCCAGGCTCCAGGGCCTGACCTTTGGATGCAGCCCCTGTTCGCAGGGTGCATTTCTGGGCTGTGTGAGCTCGTCTCTGTCAGTTAAGTGCCCTTGTCCGCAGCTCCACGTGCCCAAACCCCCACCTCCCACTGCTGTCCTTCACCCCTTGCCCCTGATGGACAGACCTCAGCCCATGTCCCGTGTGCCACTGTCCAGGCCTCGCACTGTCCCCCCCGAGGTGCCCGGTTACTCAGGTCGCCCCTCCCGACCAGAGCACGTGCCCTTCGCTGGAGGACAGTGTGTTCTGTCACCTGCATTTTGCCCGGCACACACCCGCACCTTATCATTGGAGCGAATGAATGAATGACTGGGACTCGGCACTCAGCAAGCAGTGAGCGGCCTTCTAAGGAGTGAAGTTCCTCCCAGTTAAACACAGCGCACCTGGTCCAGTTGTCACCTGTCCTAGACCCCCCTCCCCCCTGTGTCCCAGTGCTACCAAATTTACCTGCTCGGTTTTCTCAGTTAGAATGTTTTAGGTGCGTCAGGGATATTAACACGCGGATTCTAGTTCTGTCTTAAATGCTCCGGGCGCCCAAGGCCAGGGAGGCAGAGGCTCCCTCTTTGACCGACGCCCAGCGGCCTTTCCTGAATCGCGGCGCAGGAGGTCAGGCGGGGGAGCCGCGTGGCGAGGGGGACTTGGGTCGGATTCCACATCTGAAAGCACCCATCAGGAGTGGCGCAGGCGGGCCTGTTGAGAGATCTGCTGTGTCCCCACGGGCACTGACTGACTCGCAGGAAGGTGGTTATGCTGCGTCTGTTGGAAAACCGACCTGGCACCGTGCGGTCCTCCCCTGCAGGCGCGTCGGGGGAGCGCAGGGGAACGCGGCTGTGGCCGTGGGCCGTCGCTGTGACCGGGCTGCTCCACCCGCTGGCTGGCTGGCCACCTGGATCTGGACCAAGCCAGCGTGGTGCGTTCCAGGGAAGGGTCATGAGTGGGGTGGCCCAGGGTTTGGACACTGCCCCATCGTTTACTGGGCATGTGAATTGGGGCAGTTAAACCCCTGAGCTGAGCTTTGTTCTCTGTGGGGCCGATGACCAGGCCGACTGTGAGGTTTATTTTGAAGCAGGAGAGAGCTCCCTGTGCGATGGGATGGCACCAGCCCCCAGCCCAGAGTGGTCAGTGGTCAGGGATAGAGGCTGTTTCGACCGCTGCCAAGGGTAAAATCGTAACAATAATGATGACAGTAATGCTTACTGGTGGGCCGTTCACTGGACTGTGGCCCTGCTAGTTTGGCCCAGGGTGGACCTGTTCAGGCATCTCAGGTGGCATATTCCATAAAGAGAGAAACTGAGACCCAGAAAGGTGGGGGAGGAGGGTCGGTGCTGACTGGCTCTGATGGGCCACATGGCGGGGTGTGGCCTCCCCAGGACCCTCCTCATAGGCTGTGGTCGGCAGCAGGGCCCTTCCTTCCTGGGGCCCCCGCTGCCCTGTGAACAGGGCCGCCCCCACCTGGGTCTCAGCCTCTGTCTGTTAGATGAGGGCAGTGCCTGGTGGCCCATCAACCCTGGGCCCCGCACCAGGGTCCCAAGGGCCCCTCACATCACAGCGCAAGCTGGGGACACACAGTTCACAGACACAGGGCTCAGGGCACTCGGTAGAGGGTCATGGACCCATGACAGCAGCCTGCCTGCCCCTCCGGGGCTCACCTTCACGCCACCAGTGTCAACAGCTGCCCAGATCCAGGCCTGCCCTCCAGGGCTGTAGGGGGTGGGGCAGAGCCCAGATTTAACCGCCCTCTGCTCAGCAGAGTTTAAGTTTGTGTGCAAATGGCAGGTGCTAAGGGTAATAGGATACAGGCCGTGGGACCTCCTGGGCTGGGCGCTGGGGCCAAGGGACCTGGCGTGGCTCCCGGCCCCGGCCCCAGCAGCCGTGCAGTCTGGGGTGACCTGCTCCGCCCTCTGTGCCCTGGGCACACCTCTGGGACACACCTAGTTATGAGCAGGTTCGGCCAGTGGCTGTAAGCAAGGAGGTCATGGCGGGCACAGTGCACTGGGGGCAAATGCCATGTGGGGATGAACAGGGTGAGATGAGAGAGAGCAGACGGCTGGGCTGTGTCCCTGGGGCTTGTTGCCTTTGGGGGCACGTGGGGGTCATCCACAGCCTCTGCCAGGGCATGGCTCAAGCGTTTTAGTAACTGCCTGTTCTGTGCCAAGGACTGTGTTGGGCGCCAGGCTACAGGGATTAAAAAAGCAGATGTTGGAGGGCCTTAAGGGCTATGGGGGTGAGAAGGTCTCAATGTGCGTGAAGGGAGCCTTCTCTGGTGACCAGGAGCCTCAGCCGCCAACACCTGCCCACGCAGGTCGCTGTGGCATCGGGGCCCAGGGCCCAGCCAGGGGCAGAGATGAGAACCACATGCATGTGTGCACACAGATGTACACGTGTATCTGGGCTCCGCTCCTGAGGGTTCTGACCCATGGTCCATGGAGTAGGGTGGGGGCCGGACTGTCTTTGAACAACCATGTGACCCACAGGGTTCCTTCTGGTGCCCTGAAGGAGGTGGGACAGGCTGCCTGGGGAACTCAGAAACGTCAGCCCTGTTCCTTTCTTAACCCCTCCCCTTAGTCTGGTGGTCCACTTTGATTTCTGATGTTCCTCTGGGCCTCCTTTGGTTTTTTAGATTTCCCCCCCAAGTTAGAGTAGACATGAGGCTTCGTGCAAACTGACTTCCTCCCTGTCACAGTTTCTTCTTTAATAGAAAGGGTGTTGGGAGGCTAGGGGGTGGGGAGTGGACATGAGGTGGGGAGTGGGCGTGGGGTGGAGTATGGACTTGATCCCCTGGACCCAGCTGGGTGTCTTGGGCCTGCAGCTAGGACGTGAGGGCCTGAGGAATCCACGCTGAGCTGGCCTCTGAAACGCCAGACTAGAGCCCTCAGCCGCAGGGATGGGTTCGGGAAGGTGCTACCCTGAGTCTCTCGGCTCTGTGCGTGCCATGCGGGGCTCCAAGGCCAGCGGGGCCGTGTGACAGGCATGGGGGCTCCTAACTGCATCTGCAAAGCAAAGCTGCTGCTGTGTTCTCACCTTGTGGGGCGCCTAGGAGATTAAAGGGGGAAAACATGAGATCCTAGCGCGGCGCCTCGATAGTGGGCCCTCGGGACCAGGCAGTCATGCTGGTTATCGGGATTAGGGTTAGGATTAGGATCTCACTAAGAGCACCCCTTCTACTCCACTTAGCAGCTCACCCAGAGGGAGAACCTGCCCGGCAAGGGGTGCCCCACGTCGTCACATCCTGTTTAATGTCAGGGAGCAATTCCGATACTCTGAAAGGAACCCCGCTTGTAATTCAGGTACTCTCAGCTTGCCCTGTGCGGGAAACGTAGCTGTGTTGTTGCTGTTTCCAGAGCTGGGGTTTGTCGGCGTGGGAACCCGCCGTGGTAGTAACTAGCACCCATGTGAGGTACATACAGCGCATGCCCGACGTCGATGGGGCTCAGCTCTGGGTTCGGTCTTTGCAAATCAATCAGTTGCCCCCAGGGGACTTCCAGATTTTTCTTCCTGCTGAGATTTTGGAAGCTGGGGCCTGGACATGGCCTCGGGGCCCCAGGCCCCATCTCGCACCTCCACGGCCCCTGCTGGAGGGATGCTGCTGCGGCTTGAAGCCCCCCCGCCCCCAAGGCTGTCCTGCTCACACTGCCTCTGCGGAGAGCTCCGTGGGCCCAGCCGCCCTCGGCCCTCATGGGGCTCTTGGGCCCAGAAACAAGCAGGAGCCCTGCCTGTGACTTCAGGGGACACCCCAAATTGGGGATCGCTGTTGAGCCCCAGCGGCCAGGCCCCTAGCTGTGCCCAAGATTTGGGATGACCCCTCCACATTGGTCTCACTGTGCCTAGTGCCTTCCCCCCCACGCCTGGCAGGCCCAAGCCGCCACACTGGGTGCTGAGCCCTCCTTCCAGGCGTGGCTCTAACTCCAGGGCTCTCAGCCGCCTCCCAGGCCCACCACGCCTAACTTCCCAGCCAGCACAGGGGGACCTGCACAGGCAACGATGGTCACATCACTGCAAAGAGTCTCACAGCCGCACTGGATAGAAGTCACGTGCACAGGGCGGCTTAGGGGTTTATAAGGCACTTCCCTCGCCTTGCCTTATTTAATTGGTACTGAGCACTAGGGGGGAATAGAGAGGAGAAGACTCTTCCCATTTTAAAGATGTGGAGACTGAGGCTGACTGAGGGAAAGGGCCTTGTGCAGGGCCACAGGGCCAGTGTAGGTACAGTGGGACCTGTGTCCTCTCATTCCCGACTTCTCTGACCACACCTCCTGTGCCTCGCAGGCTCTCTGTGGCTTGGGGTTTCCTCAAGAGCATTGAGGAGCCGGCTCTGAGGGACACATCTCAGACCATCCCTTTACCCTGACCCTCTCTGGGGCCCCTTCACCTTCCCTGGGCCTCGCCAACTCCATCTGAATAATGGAGATAACACTGCTCCTGGTTCTGCAGAGAAAATCCCTGTTCCCAATTAGAAAATTGCTGTGTGGCCACAAGGAAGCGCCCCCCCCCCCCCCCGGGGTCGCCTCCCTCTGCTCACTCAGGAGCCAGACTCCGAGCAGGTGGGAGCCGCCACCTCTGCCTCCCCCTCCCATCTTCACTCACCTGAGAATTTCACGCCACCCAAATCCCTAGACAGAATGGAAGACACACAAGCCGCCATCGGGCACTTTGGGGTGCTGTGTGCTTGGCGTCCTGTGTGAATGTATTTGCATGTGGATATTTAGAGAAAATATTGTGCTTCCCTCCAAATGCTCGGCCATCTGTGGGCACAGCTTTCCCACTCTCGGCGCTGGTGCTGTCCCAGTGTGGGCATCTGGGCTCTGCCCCCGAGAACCAAGTCTACAGTGTGTCACGCTGTCCCAGTGGGCTCCGGGACAGGCTCTGGGACAGGCTCCTGGTCGCACCCAGTTGTCCCAGTTGTCTCCCAAGTGTGTGTGTGCGCGCCTGGGTGTGCGTGAATTAGGACTGTTTGGGAGGAGTTTTTATACCTACTTTTCAGTGATAGGAGCTTTGGGAGTCGGGGTTCCTTACTGTCCCCCTTCTCCTGTCTTGGAGCCAGGAAAATGCAAGTGTAGCGGTCACTTGGTGGCCCCACTGCTCGGCTGGGCCCTGGGCCTGAGCCCGCAGCAGAGCTCCTGGCACCCCAGCGCGGGCATCCAATGAGTATTTGTTGACTAGATGATTGAATGTCACGTTTCCTCTCTCCACCGGCCCCTCCCTCTGCCCTAGTTCTATTGAGGAGGCCAGACCTGACCCAGGGCAGTGGGTCCCCGACCTGTCTCGGCAACTGGAGAGCAGTAAACATGGGTATAGGGCCTTTCCCTTAAGTGGACAGAACATGCCCAGGCGTCCTCCCCATGGGGCTGCTCCTGCCGAGGGGACAGAGGCAGAGGGCCTCCGTGTACATGAAGGCCTTCACTTTACAGACAAAGACCCTGTTTAGACCAGACCAGCCCTTCCCTGAGCCCCACACGAACACGTACACAGCTGGACAGGGACAGCCCCTCCCCTCCATGTCTGGGCAGGAGGACCAGCTATGCTCTGACATCCCATTTTTCATTTTTCTCACTCACTCACTCTTCCGAAGTTTGTTCGCCTGGTGTTCAGAGGCCCTCTGCCCAGAGCCTGTCTGCCCACAGGGAGCAGGGTTCTTTCTCCTGCGTCCGGCTGTGGGGTTCAGGTCGTCACCTCCTGAAGTTCTCGGCCCGCCCATACCCAGCACGGTCCCTCAGCCAGGGAGTCAGTGACTTCAGCACCCAACACAGCTGGGAGTGGGCGCAGGGGGGGCGGTGGGCAGTGAGGTGGCCGGCCTCCGCTGCCTGAGTTCCCGTTGGCCACTGGCCCCAGCTGGGCCCTGGCCACTGAGAGGAGCCTCCCCTCCCTGGGGTGGACTCGGGCCTCCCGGTGTTGGGAGTGGTTTTGTGAGAGGAGCCGTGGGTTCGTGAACGGCCAGGCCTGGTGTTCCGTGCACAGGCTGAGAGTCATGATGACAAATGCAGAGCTCTCTGGCAGAGTTTCCATGAGGGATAGAATGAGATTAATGAATAAAGGATTTGGCTGGAAATGCTCTGCCTTAAGCTTTCTGGGAAAGAGAATCTCGGATTTAGATGAGAAAACGGCAGCCAGACCCTGTGAGTCCTGGCTGTGGGCTGATGGACCCGAGAGATGCACGACCACCCGCTGCACAGATGAGGAAACTGAGGCCCAGCCAGCTCCTGACACAGGGCACAGGCCCCACTGCCCCCTCCAGGGTGGCAAGCCTGCTTTTGTGACGTCCTCTGGGTTCCTCCTGGGGCTTGTATCTTGTTATTAACTTTTACAAGGAGCACATTTCAGGGAACCGATGCTCAGGGCGTGCTGGAGGTGGGCGCCTCAGGACACCAGTTGGGAGGTGGTGGCCCAGCCGGCCGTTCGCTGAAGGTCCAGGTGTGGCTCCCGCAGTGAGCTGTGCACATCTGTTCACCCTGAAAAAGGAGAGGGTGTTGCAAGAATCTCGCCTGCCTCTCATCCTCAGTCCTGGACACACGGAGGGTCCTCATTTAGGGACCTCCAGAGCGGCGCGAGGCCCTGCTGCGTGTGACCGTGCGTGAGCACACAGAGACACCCGGGGACGGTAATGACAGTGCTGTGTTATCTTTTTGCTGTTTTCTCTGCACGCTTGTTAAAACGTGGGGCCAGAGTGTCTGCCGCGGACCTAACGAGTCCCTTCTAATCAGGCCGGAATGCGTCTGTCAGAGCAGGAAGATGCTAACCCAGAACAAAGCCGGGCCTCCCCCAAGAAACACATTTGTTTAAAGAGGGGCCTGTCAGTTTGGGAATCCACATTTCGGCCCCCTGCTCAGGCTCTGAGCTTGTGCGGGGCTGCCGGAGGAGGGGGAGCCACACAAAGCCGGTATTTGTTGTTGGAAGGAAGTAAACTTCATCAGGTCGACTTAGATGTGTGTTTCAAATGTCACTCCTTGCCGCTTTCTGGTAATGAAACGCCGCATACAGATTTCTTCCCGAGGCTCAGGGGGATTGGACCCTGTAAAAGAAGAATTCACTCTTCCTCGCCGTGGCGCATCAGAGTGAGAAGTTTAAAATCTACAATTTATTCAAATATTGATATTTCTACTTGTCAGGAGAGAGGGGCCTTGAAATTTCCACTGAGCACTGTTGTCAGAAGAATTGCAAGAAATGTGTCAGATAATTCATAAACGGAGTTCACTACTGTGAAATCAGTTGGGAACAGGGGAAAAAATATATTCTTGTCGATGTAGAGTAGGGGCAATATAACAGAAAATAGCACTCGCTGCTCCATCATGTCGAGCAAATGCTCAATTTGGGCCAGGTATTTTTTAAAACAGCCTGCTGCTTCCAGGGAAGGGTAGGATGCAGGAGAGATGCCGGGAGCTCTGCTGTGTAGACAAGAGACCTGTTTGTTGTTTCTCCCTCCGAGGGCTCCGGCTCCAGCGGCAGGAGCCAATCAGAAGGCGCCCGGGGCGGGGCGGGCGGCCTCGCATGTGGTTCGCATTAAGGCCCGAAAGCCTGGGAAGGGCTGCCAGTGACGTGGAGGCCCCTGTAAATTCCAAACTGTTGATCGCAGGGGAGGAGCTGCAGGGAGGCGGGGAGGGCTTCTGAGCCCCTTCCCAGAGCCCGCCTGGGTGTTCCTCCACGCCGGAGCCTCCGAGTGGAGGGCAAATTCCACGCCCAGGAAGAAGGCGGCATAGTTGGAATTCTTGGTGCAGGAGGACCATCCCCCATTTGTACTTTGTGGTGGGATTTCTGAGCAGCGGGCCTGTGCCTCTCGAGGGACCTGTGCCGGCACCCCTTCCTTTCTCGTCATTTCTTCACGGGGTGGCATGCACGGGCGGATGCTTGTGCCTGGGCACTGTCTGCGTGTGCCCACCGAGATCACGTGACCAGAACCCAGGCGCAGCCATGAGCACGTGTCCTCAGTGAGGCCCTGTTGAAACTCCCCTCATTCCTTTGTTTGCAGAGGTCCCTTTAGACCACCGGAGTCATCCTCTGTGTGTGAGGGAAGGTGCCTGCAGATTTTGGGGCCTAGGTTTCTGGGCCGTGCCTTGATATAGGAGCCAGTGGCTACCGTCTTCCACAAACCCATCGTGGAAATTCTTTCCTTCCTAACACTACTCTGGCATGCGTGGTTCTGAACAATAGGTTTGCTGTCCGTCTGCCCCTGCTCTTGTGTGAACCTGGCAGAGCCCGCACCCCCGCCCTGCCTCGCCACCCCCCACTCCCATTCTGGACCCTCCGTGGAGGGTGGAGAGGCTTGGGGTTGGGGATACCTTCTCCTGGAGGCCTGGTGGACATGTTTCCCAGCTTCGGGGGCCTGGGTAGATGTGGGGGTTTTGAAAAGGGATGTTGTTGAAACAGAAACAGGATTGGGGAAGTGACTGTGGGAAGGCAATGGGGCCGGGCAGGATTGAGAGGAAGAAACGCAGGGTCTGGAGTGAACAGATCAGCTGGGTAAAGTGAGGACAGTCCCCTAAGCCAAGGCCCAGGATTCAGCCCTGCAGCGACAGAAAATTTCCCAGCTCCCCTTCATCTTATCTGGCTGTGGGCCTAGAAAGATCACGGGTGTGCCCCTCTGACCTCACCCAGCATTCCGTCGCCTTGGCTCCTGGGGCTGGATATGCAAGTGATGTGTGGCTGTGGTTGCTTAACATGTTTGGTGTGGGAGTGGGGCAGGATGGACCTCGGGCCCCCAGGACCTACAGGTGGAGGGACCTGGAAGGCAGGTGTGGGGGTTTGGAGTGGGCTGTGGGCAATGACACCCAGAGCCTCTGAGCTGCTTCCACGTGGCTTTGGTCTAGAGGCACCTGAGCCTGATAATAGTGGGTGTACCAAGTAGTGACACCAAGAAAACGGCTCTGAGGTCATCCCTCTTGACCACGTGATCACATGATCATGCATTGGCCAGGTTTGCTGCCGACTGGGGAGGCCTTGGTCTGGGACACCTTTAGGGCCATGCCTCAGCGTGGGCCAGAGCAGGCTGAACGCCGGTATCTGGGATACCATTATCACTTTAATCCTGTGACTGCGGCTGGCAGGGAGGCATGGGCAGGTGGGACAGTGGGTGTGCACTAGGAGCAGGGTGACAATTACCAAACCCAGTGGTTTTGAGGAGAAAACTAGGCCTTGAATTGAGATATTAAGGTATTTTCATTGAGATTTGATATATATCAGTCAAATTGGTGATGGGGGAGAACTCTCTGGACCCTTCAGTCTGGATTTTAGTTTGTAAATGTAGTCATTTCTGACTTGGTTTGTAAATATGTGAATGTATATATGTGTGTGTGTATTTTATTGAATTGTATTGATTTCATTTTGTTTTCACTCTGTGAGTGTGTGATGGGGTGGGGTGGGGTGGGGTGGGGTGGAGTGGGGAAAGCAGCCTCTTTCTTAGAGATGATGGATGCTGTTCATTCTCCAGGCCCTGGCCTGGCCTAGTGGACTTGAGTATTTTATAGCCTGTGCTTAAGGTAAACCAAGTCAGTCTCTGTGCTGAGGGAGCCCAGGCCCTGTTGGGCTCCCTGTGCCCTTCCCCGCAGGCCGAGCTCAGGGTCTCTGCCCACGCCGCCCCTGAGCTGGGGCCCGAGTGGCCCCCGTCCCAGGCGGGCTCGTTAGCACGGCACTGGCTGACGGCCTCCACGCCTGCCCGCCTGGCCCGGCCTCTCCACGCTCACTTACTGTCTGCTGGTGTCGGCAGATCTGTCATCGGTGCTGAGCGGAGCCTGAGCCCTGACAGTGAGGAGGTAACGCTCCCTGCCTGAATCCCCCATTAACTTTGTGAGGCGTATTGATTTCTTGTAAAAATAATGATATTGACAGGCCTTCCAGGAGTAATTGTTTCCAGAGCGTGGAGGTCAGTGTGGTGACGGGAGGGTTGGGAGCGGGGCTCTCAGAGGCTGTAGGAGCCCTGAGGTGGGTGCTGCCCGTCGGTGGGACCCCTGCTCTACTGAGACCTTCACAAGGGCTTGGGGCTGCCACTGGACACCCGGGTGTGTGCCTGGCAGCCGTGTGTCCCTCAGAGGGTCCCGGGCCAGAATGGGGGCCTGCAGGCGTGGATGGGGTGCTGATGGTGTCTGGCATGCACATTGCCATTGGGGTGCCAACCTCACGTGCATCTTCTAGGCTTGGCTTTCAGAGCTTATCAGAGTTGCTCTTGGGCCACTTTTTAAGGCTTGGCTTCTCCTGCAGAGACAGCTGCCCCGCCAGGGGAGTGGGAGCCCGTGGCCTCTCATTGAGAGCCAGGGAGACCGCTCACATGCCCTGTCTAGTGGCCTCTGTTCCTGGAGAGGATCACCTCCATTTCCAAGAGCAAAATGAACATGGTGGACAGGTGGCCACTCTTGGGCCAGCCCGGCCACCCCAAGGTTCCCTGAGAGGTGGTAATCACAGTTGCTTAAGGCAGTCAGTGGTGTCTTTGCAAGCTGCAGTGTCCAGAGATGAGCCCCTAGTCTGAATGAGGAGAGCCTGGAGATCCCCTTGGTCGTGGACAGGGCATGGGCTTCCTTGCAGGAAAGACCGCAGGAGAGAGCTGGTCCCCAAATGTCCAGCCTTGTCAGTCCAGAGCCACTGTGCGGAGACACATAGCATTCCAGGCAATGATTTCTCCACCCCTGGAAAGGTTAGAGGACGGAAGAGCCATCCTCTAGAAGTATTGCCAGCCCATTCGTTTTCAAGTGCCAGCGAAGGAGCAGAACCACTTTGAATTCAGAAAGAGAACCATAGCAATCTGTGTTTAAAATCCGAGTGGGCAAGTCCCATCCACATTTAAACTCGGACTAAATTTTGCTTATCGGAAATATACTTCTATTGTGTCTTTAAGAAGCAGAAGTTACTTAAAGAGGCAGCTGAGTTGTTTTTAGATCGCCAGGGGCTGGCTTGTGCGTTGTGCGTGTTGATTGCAAACTGGTGCACTCCCATCCCAAAAGGATGGTGGCGCTGTGCGTCTCAGCGTTTGTCCCAGACCAGGCGGTGTGGCCGGGAGGCGGGAACAGAACTCAGATGGGCAGCCACATGCGCCCAGAGCTGGCCCACGTCCACGATATCTCCTCTGTGTTTTTCCCCAAATGAGGGAAACCTGATCAACGCCACTAACGAACTACAGTGACAGGTTATCAATTAGCCGGGCCAGTGACGGTGGCCCTGCCGGATCCTGGCTTTGTCTGAGTTTTCTTGGAGGAGTTGGTTTGTGTCACTCAAGGAAGCTGCCCGTGAGGCACATCCCCTGTCATCGGGGCCGAGGTCCCTGCCAGCCCTGTTTAGACGGAGATTTGTGTTTCCCCTAATCCAATAACCCTCGCCCAGGACGGCCCACCGAGCTCTGCTGGGAACGGGTGTCCAGGCTTGTAGCAACATCTAATGGGTATTTAGGTGCAAACTAGCTGTGAAGTGTTAAATATTTACATGTAGAATGCCAATAGTAATTGTCCACTTTATCTGAGCTAGCCTAGGGAAATGTCTTATTTGTTTCCATGTTACTTCAATAAACAGAAAGCTGGAAAATCCTCCCGCTATTTCTTGGGGGCTTAGAATTAATAAAGCCAGGCGGCATAAAATATGTGCTTGGGGTTTTTGAATGATCACTTCTGCACCAGGTCATATAATATGGCTTTAACTCCATGTGGCCTGTCTATTAAGCAAGACAGGATGAGCCTCACATATAATAAAAAATATTTATGCTTTTCTTAGTGATACTAACAAGGTAACATATCAGAGGAGGAATGGCAGGGAAAGAATAAGGGAACTGTTCTTATGAATTCCCGGCTCAGTGGGGTCCCGGCCGGCTCCCATAAACACCCTAGGATTCCCTGCCCGGTGCTGCTATTATGCCACAAATTGTGTTTTTTGCTTTTTGTTTGTGAAATCTGAAGTGTCATAAATGCCTCCGTCTCATCTATATTTGATAGTTAATATGAGTCTCCACCAGGAAAGTGCACTTTACATGTGACAACATGCGATTACCTGAGAGTGTTATTGCAAAGGAAAAAATCAATACCAATTTATAATTCACGATCGCAGTCTATCAGTTTTTATGGCTCTCTATCCAGTCTCATTAATTTTTTATTATGATTGACTGAAACTGAAAGATTTTTAACATGTTTCGCTGTTATTTATTCAACCTTAATAATTAAATAAACCTTAATTGGCTATATTTCGAGGCATCTTGGCGCTGCGGCCAGGAAGGGTTGGGGTGACCATCCATTATTCATGGGGGAGCCCCTCATCTTTCCTTCTGAGCCTCTCGGTGAGGGGGGCGTGCTGGGTGCCATCACCAGGGTCAGAGAAATGGATTTTGTCGTCACCTAATCAAATTCGGTTTAAGAGGAGACCATTTGTTTTAATTCAAAATATAAAATTATCGATAGCTCGGAGAGAAACATTGATAGGATATTCCCGGGGTGATGGGAGTAGGTGCCGTGTACCTGGGCACAACTTTGATCCTTGGCTAATATCTTGATTAATGAGGCCAAGGGGCCCCGCGGCGCCCAGAGCGGCCAATGGGGCCGCCCTCGCAGAGCACGCCTCCCGATGGGCGGCCAACGGGTCCCTTCGAGAGGTGATTGACAGATGGAAAATTCCACTTTCAAATTTTATCTGCATTCATTTCTGTTGTTCCCGTGCATGTCAGCCGCCCCCCTCTCCCCTGGCAGGCCGCGCCGTACGCATTAGCCGTTTCCACAGTGAAAAACGCAGGGAGACAATCCCGTGTTTGAGCGCTCTGAAGGAAAATCAATCATGTCATAAGTGAGAAGTATGGATAAGTTTGAACTGTGGCAACTTCCATCATTTCATTCCCGGCCACGCTGGTGGGTTTCTGAGTGCACAGGGCTGCCGAGGCAACCCCGGCCGCGGGGAGAGGCTGGGAGTGTAATAGAGTTGGGCGAAGAGGGAAATTTTTTTCCCTGGTATTTGTCAGGGAAGTTTCTCGTGGTATTGCACAGAAGGAACATCAAACCCTAAGATTATATACACTGGACATTTTGACAGAATTGAAAAAAAGCTTCTATTGACTGTGACAAGGCTACGGCAGCCCTGCTCAATCAAACAACCCAGCCTCAGCCAGACGTTTTTTTTCAAGATTTTTGTTTTCACTGGACTCTGTTGGCAGAAACAGGGGCCTATTGTTAAGGCCGCTTCAGGACTTCCAGGGGCGTCCTCCCGGCCTGGAGGGACCCCGCCCCACCCACGTGCCCACCCAGAGGCTGGCAAAGAGGGAGCCTGCCCAGAAACCCAAACTTGGGGGAACCCGTCGCAGTTTCATTGGATCGGTACCCAGCACTGAGCCGGGGCATCGTTTTATATTGGAAATGCCGTGAAAACTGTGGGAGACGAACATGTTGCAATTTCACAATCTTGTTCTTAATATTATTGAAAGAGAGCTCTTCTTGGCGGTAATAAATTTAACACAAAAATCAAATACAAAACAAATTTATTCTTCCAGAGCTGATGGGCCAGTCATTTCTTTCTTGTCTTGCATTAAGCTTTAAAATCAACTGTCACTCCCTATCGATTGCATCTGAATTGTTATCTATATTTCTCAAAAGCGCTCTTGACAGTTAATACAGTTTAAATTATAATCTGGGGACAAGCCGCTTGTGTTCCCCAGCAAATTGCTTAGGTTCCGAGTAAAGCTGCTGTTACTCACCACCCTTTTCTCCCGGCCATCTATTTTAGCAAGGATCAGTCAGGCCAAATTATTCTAAATTTACCCTCGGCTGGTATGTAAATCATATTGTGGAAATCACTTTTGGAATCACTCTAGGATGCGAAGCGGTGCTGGAGTGTCTGAGCATGGCATTCAAGAAACAAGCATCACCTCGGGGCGGCCACGGGGCGGGGGCCGCGCTCCTGCAGCTTGGGAGGCGCTTCTGTGGGTTTGGGGGCCTCTGAGGCCCTGCCTGCTTCTTGGAGAGGCCCATGCCCTGGTTCCCATTGAGTGATTGGGTCTCCAGGGGCAGGTGGGAGGGGTGTGGCCACCATCCTGGGACCTGTGTGGGGCCCCAGGTGATCTCAGGACCCCTCCCGTCCTCCTTGCTTCCCGGGAGGGGGGGGGCGCAGGGTGCGTGGGTCAAGGGCTGCTCCCTGGAGAACCGACCCCCTCTCGGAGCTGGCGCGTGGATGCAAGCCACAGATGCCGTTTCAAATTCTCTAGTAGCCCCATTAAAGCAAAAGAAACAAGTGAAATCATTTTAATAGTGTTTTTCATTTAACTCCATAGAGCCAAAAGGTGATCATTTTAATATGGAATCAATATCACAAATTATTGAGATCTTTTAAGTTATTTCTTCACCAAGTTTTGGAAATCACGCCTGCACTGCACACTTGTAGGTCCACGTGGGCCAGCCCTGTGGCTCACACTCGGGCGCCACGTGTGGCTGTAGCTAGCATGGTGAATGGCACGCTCCAGGCTCCCGCATTGGCCCTCTGGGTGTCCTCAAGGCCAAGACAGAGCTACTGCTTTGTGTCGTCTCCAGCCCCAAATCAAGAGCTGAGGGCGGACCCCTGGATCTCAGGTCACCTCACCCCAAAGGGACTTCCCTGCGGGAATGGACTCTCTCAGGGAGGCTCTTTCTGCTTCACTTACACATGGTGGGACCCTCATCCTATGGGTGGCTTTGGCTTTTCTGCAGAAATGTTTCATTATTCTAGACTTGGGGCCGCCCCCTACTCGGTGAAGATTCAGCAGTTGCAATTCAGGGAGCTATTTAAGGAATCACTTCCGTCCCTTTAGGGATAACTAATTTTACAGTCATTTATTCATTCAGGAAATATTTATTGAAGATCCATTAGTTCGAGGCAAGGTGGTTAAAGTGCTATTCCTGCTCTAAAGGAAGGCTTACTGGGTGGGTATAGATATATCTCTACACGCACACACACAGGTGTAGAGGTAGATACAGATCTATAGGTAGGTAGAGGTCTGCCCACGGGTTTATATCTGTAGATTCCTGTGTCTGTCCACCTAGAGATACCTGCGTCCACCCACCCATCCTGTGTGTCTCCCCCAACCCCTTAGTGTGCCTGGCAGGAGCTGCGAGGATAATAGGAGAGTAGGAAGAGATGCCCTGGGGGCCGCACAGGGACGCGGGGGCTTTGGGGACCTGGACTATGAAGACAGGGAGCTGTGTACCCTCAGAGATGAGCTGGGAAGGTCATTCTGGGTGGAAGTAGGGAAAAGTGAAGTGTATAAACCCCTTCCGCAGACTGCACTACCTTCAGCCAGGTAAGGGAGACGTGTCGCGGTCAGTGGGCGGGTGACCCCTCTCTGGGAGAAGCAGCGACTTTCCTGGGGAACCCTTGGGAACCGAATACAGGGTTTTCGAGGCAAAAGAGCCGAGGGAAGGAGGCAGGGGCTTAGCTGGCTGCTGGCCTCACTGCTTCCTGAACTTTAGTTTGAACTCAGCCCCAAGTCCTCTCCCAGCAACAAAGTGCTGTGATTGATCCAGTGATGACTTTCACAGCAGTTAAGATGCCACCAAACTTCACCTGGTCCTCCTGCTACCTAAGGGACCCCCCTCCCGCCCCCGCAGGGCAGCAGGAATGTGCCTGTGAGAGCACCGGCGAGGACCAGGGCTTCACTATCACCCAACGTCACGTTCCCCTCCAGGTCCAACAGGCACCCTTCCCCAGTGTTGTGGGTAGTCATCCATTTGAAGGACCGCTGGGAAATGGGCCCATAAACACTTCTATTTTTATTTAAAATTAAAAAAAAATCCTCACCCAAAGATATGTTTATTCATTTTAGAGAGAAGAAGGGGCCGGGGGGGGGGGATCAGTTGGTTGCCTCCTGCACCGGCCCCGGCCGGGGTTGAACCTGCAGCCTAGGAGTGTGCCCTGACCGGGAACCGAACCTGCCGCCTTTCAGTGGATGGAGCAGCGCTGCAGCCCACTGGCCGCCCGGCCAGGGCCCCGTGGCCGCTTCTAAAGCAAGGCAGCGGGTCCCGGGACAGGCCCTTGAGGGTAGGGGAAGCGCCTGACGACTCGACATCGTTAATGGGATAGTGAGAGCGGGGCGCCGTCCGTAATCCCTTCATTCACAGGACCTAGCAGGGCGCACCACCGTCCACGGTGGGCGAGCGAAAAGATACGCTCAGCTGCCGAAGGCGGACCTTCTGGCTCGTGGGTCCCGAGGGCCCGGGCCGCCCACGCACTGGAAACTGCTGGGGGCCCGGCCTGGGCTCTGGCTCTGCCCGTGGCCGCAGCCCTCGGCCCGACCACGTGTGGGCGCCGTCACCTTCACCCACGAAACCGGCGGGCGGCCACCCAGTGCCCGCGGCGTGGCCCTGTGGTTGGAGGCTGCAAACTAAGATGTCAGGCGGAGAGCCGGATGCCTCTGAATTTCATCAGCGCCCGGGGCTGTTTGCTTTTCTGCCGTGTTGTGGGGCACGGTGGTGGTGAGGTCACAGGGAGTCACCCACGACCCTCCGGAGGCCCTGCCCCCGATGTGAGCTGCGTGTACAGGGGCTTGTTGGGTCCCGGTGCCAGGCAGGGCAGCGGTGGGGGCCCCGGCCCCCCGTCCCCCCCGGGCGGGCGCCCGTTCCACACCGGTTCTTGCTGCGTAGACGTCCTGCGCGCCTGGAGCTGTTTTAATGCATCGCTGACTTGGGGTCTCGGGTGACGGGAATTCTTGTCGGGCAGGTAGTCACAGTTTCATAAAGACGCCCACAAAAACGCTGTAACAAGCTAACAGTCATTGCTCAGGGTACTAAGTGCCTGTGTCAGCTGGCAAGGCTTGACCGTGGCAGGCACAGGAAAGGTAGTTACAGAAAAACACAGAATGTCGGGCTGTCTGCTCCAGCACTTTCCACTGCCGGTTCCACAGCGGACACCGTGCTGGCCGCTCCAACGTGATCCTCACAGTCCCTTACAGATGTGCCTCTGCAGACCGGCCCCGAGTGGCCCCGAGAGGGAGGTCGCGCCCAGCTCCGGGTCCCGTGGGCCTCGGAAACCGTGGACTCGCCAGTCTTACTAAAGTGTTGGCCGTACCAGGAGCTGGCGTCCTTGGCCTCGGGTGGACCCCTTGACTGAACAGCCAGAGGAAGGACATAAGGAGTGGAATGTAGTAAAAAATCCTCTCAAGTTCCTTGGCGTTTTCCGAAACTCACCAGTGTAGGGGGCCACCAACTAGGTGCCGTGTTGTAGGGGACTCAGTGGACACCAGACAAAGTCAACTTATTTCTATGTCCCCCAAACTCCCTCCGTGGGAGCGGTTCCCAGGCTGCTCCTGTTGGTAAATCACACGCTGGGGGCTCTGCTCCCCTGAGGGTGGTCTTTGCATCACCCCGGGAGGCACTTACAGGTAGGAGGTCAGAGAAGACTCGGGAGCATCCCTGAGCTGAAGGGCTGTGTGCTCTGCCGTTTTCCATCCGGCCACGCGGGGCGGGGCGGGAGCTGGGCGGGGAGCTGCGTCTGGGCGTGCGCTCCGCTGTCACTCAAGGGTCCCCAACTGTGCACGGCGGCCCTGGCCACGGGGCCCACCCCGACTCATTAAACCGGAGCAGACCGTGCGCAGGGCACCGCTGCGCGATTTTAATATTTGGTGCATGTGACAGGATCATTTTAGTGATTTGCAGGATTTATCTCCTCTTAAAAGTACTGCCTAAGGCTACTCTAATTGGTAGGAAAGCAAATTCCCTCTCCTCCTCCTGTCAGTCTTTGTTTTATTTACTGAGAACTGCCGAAACCTATTTACACAGTAATGAGGATAAATCACCGGATGCTTTCAACACAAAGAGAAATGTGGCCGGAGTTGAAAGCTGCACAATTAAAACAAAATTCCAGATATTCCCGAAGTCGTGCGCGCGGTTAGGGAGAGCAAAATAAAATTAAGACAAATGGTAGGATCGCACCCCGGACCCGCTCGGGAAGCTAATCAGGATCAGAATTCTAGAGATATTTTACGATGGGCAATTTCACTCGAAATGGCAATGAAGTAAATGCCTGCGAGTTACCATCAATATTTGTAATAAAAATAAACAATCATGCATCCCTCCAGCCTGCAAATAAACAGGGGAAGTTTAGGCGTCATAATTATGACATTGCCAGAGTGGTGGTAAGTCACGGGAAGACGTCAGCGTGGGTTTGCAGCCTCCGGCTGGCTCCCGGCGGCGAGGGCCATGGCCACTTGGACGAGACACTCCAAACGCACTTGACTGTATGACCTGGAAGGACCCACTTATTTAGATGTCAAGAGCGGCCTGCGTTGGAGAATGGTTCTTATTGGAGAGTGGTTCTTACTGGAGGGCGTGCTGCAGAGAGACACAGTTACCAAAAGAATCACGCGGAGATCCGGCCCTTGAGCTTGGCCCTCGTGGGCGCTGGGTGGCACATGTTCTTCATAGCTCCCGAGACCTTCAGGTTTGCACAAGGACCTTGCTGAGCTCAGTCACCCTGACCTAGGCGGTTGCTGGCAGGCAGCCTCCGTCCCACTTGGAGGTGGCCACCCTGGGGATGATGGGGGCAAATTATATGACTCAAGGACATTTGCCAGCTGACTTTCAGGAGCAGTCATGAACCGGGCGGGAAGCTTGGAGCAACCCACACAACACGTATCCCACGAATGCTCCAGAGGCAAAGCCAATCCAGGCGGCCGTTTAGAAAACAGGAGTTCTTAGTGAAAGAGATTCGGGTTGAACTTCTTAAAAGTGATAAGAACTGGAGGCCCTTTGGTCTCAGGCGGTGGGTCCAGGAGGTCTAAGGTGGGGGTCCCAGCCTGGCCCTGCTTCTCCCGGGACCTGGCCCTGGCCAAGCTCCCATAGCCCTGGGGGTGGACCAGATGTCCCTGGGACCTTTCTGGCTCTGGCCATTGAGGTAGCTGTGCTTTTGTGCCTTTCTCCTGCCCCACCCCCACCCCGCCTCCTCCCAGCTGCCCCCACCTCACCTGCCAGCCCTCAAAATCGGTGCCCTACTCCTAGGTTATAAAACAGCCGCCTTTCTCTCGCATCCTGACAGCTAGGTGATGGCTGCTCAGTTATCCCGGAAAAAAATAATTCACATAAGCAGATTTTAGCACATTTACCAGGTCTTTTAACTTCATCTGACACTGTTTGGACGGAAGATGAGAGGAGTATATTTTTATGTCCCAGGGGAGTTGCTTTATGATGACTCTTTCAAGGTGAATATTGGCATTTATTTAGCCTGAGCAGAAAATAAAAAAGAACACAGAAGCGGGAACAGAAGCGCTGGAGTCAGCAAATAGTGTTTTATTTTGTTGCATTGAATCGCTACCCCTCAAACACAGCTAAATCTAAGTTAATTTAAAGTTTCTCTTGAGGAATTCATATCAAATTAAAGTGTTTCTCCACAGTGATGACAAGAGCAGGGAACACATCTGAATTTCCTCCAAATTATGGTCTATTTTTGCAGTCTCCTAAGATTTGCCTTTGTAGGCCCTATTCCACTATCTTTGAGAGAAAATTAATTTAACTAATGACAGCTCAGACTAAAACATCAATCAAAAGAAGAGAGGAGTAGCATGGCACTCATTGAGGAGCGCAGAAACGGAAGACGGTCCCACGGAGAACTTCTCGCCAGCCCGTCCCGCCCTCGCTCGCCCCTCCCTCCCACCCCGGGCCGGCCCGGGAAACAGCCCTCCCCTCCCTGCAGCCACCGCCCGCCGCCTTCCCGCCGCACGTCGGGAGGGTTTCACTTATGTACCTTTTAACCGAGAGGTAGGTGGTTCTCTTGGCCTGTTTGAAAGCGCCCAGCGGGGCCGGGGCGATGGCCTCGGCCTGCTCTCGCGGGCCTCCGCCCGCCCCGAGGTGGGGGACGGGACAACAGCTTCCGTATGTTCCTGCCCACCCGGCACACACACAACGGGGCTTCGGGGCACTGTGTTGGCACCAAGAAATGCCAGCGGATTGTTGAGAAAATTTAAGAGGCTCTCATTGGCGGCTGATGGCGTCGCGCCCCCGCCTCACGGATGCCGGCTCCCGATTTATGAATGATGCAGTGGAGGACATTTGCTATCAGAAGCGCACAATGTAGCTCTTAATAAAAGATTAAACGAGGGAGAGGAGGCAGCGCGGATTTCTGACACACCGCTGATAAGAGGCGCCAATTCAGGGCCGCGAGGAGCGGGCCGCGACAGTGACAGATGCTGAATGGCAGACGATCAGCACATGTTGCCACTCGCACTGTGACGCGTAGCCATGTGGAAAATCTGTCCGAGGAACTCTTACAGATCACACGCCGGAAAGGTCTCCCCCGCGCCCGAGGCCCGTCCCTTACCCGCGGGCGGAGGGGCCGGCCAGCCGGGCCGCGGGGCCTGCTGCTGGGGCGGGGCTGCCCGGAGGAGGCGGCGGGCGGGAGCTGTCACTTTGAGAAATGAGGAGTGGAAGAGGCTGGGACCGACTTGGCAGATGTGCGAGAGGAACAGGGAGCATATTGATCAATTAAATATGCAAATACCTCAGTGAGGAAAGACAGAGACAAATAAACTGACAGAAACATCAAACTGCACATTAATGATTCCATGAAGTGCCCATCCCAACAGTTTAGTTTTAAATAAATGCTGCTTTACCCAAGTCGGTTTATAACGTCCTTAATGACTCGGACGGTCGGGGCCGGGGGGCTTTGGAACCTGTGCCATCCTCTCGGGGCACAGCCCCCAGGCCCCCCTCTCGGCCCGGGAACCAGGCGGGGAGTTCGGGCTTCCCCGTGACAATAGCCCACCATGTCCCATTGTCGCCCACTTTCTCAGGCCGTTCCTGTATCGTTTCCTTTCTCAGCCTCCCCGAAGAAAGCCCGATTGTTTCGGGCCAGACTCTGCTGGCAGTCTCCTGCCCAGGGGTGAACCCCGTAAACCCGGGGACCCCGGATTAGGTTTCGTGCCTGCGCGGCGGACCCGGCCGGGCGGGATCTGCACCTTTTGTCCGTGACTTTTACTCCGTGAGAGGCACCTAATTATGACTTCGCTCTTCAGACTAATGAAATTATCGTCTTGTTCTCTCGCTTCTGTACTGTTGTCAAGACTTTGAAACATGATCGTTTAATTACTGACACCTACTGTAGCTCATTTTATGCATGCAGGGCTAGAAAACGCTTGTCTCCACCAGCCCAACAGGAGCGCTGAGCTCTGCCCTTTTGGCTGCGTGTGTAAAAGTCCTCTTTTCATATGAAAATTTAATACAGCGACGGGTCAGCTTGGGCTCTCTTCTGTTAAGCAGCCCCAGATTTAGCCGTTTATAACAGAATTATTTGAAATTCCTAGCTGGGAAAAGGGCAGGAATTGCGGCGTTCGGAGGACACCTAACAAAACCCCAACCAAGTTCAATGATATCTGCCCCCGGCCGCCGGTGCGCCCGCCCAACCACGAGTGGCCCCGTCGCAGTCGGCGTGGAAAAGTAAGATGTCATTTAAAGAAACGGGGGAAAATATTCAGACTTTGACATTTGGGCTGTTTTTCCACTCTGATAACATCAAAACTTGTACTTCTTGATAATGAACAGGAGAATGTCAGCCGTCACTCAGGGCTCTCAGGAAGGCACAGTGGCGCAGACGCCGCGGGCGCCGGGGACAGTGTCGGGCCGTGCCGCTCCGATGAAAGCATTGTGGGATCCTCCCACATTTTCCCAGGAAGGTCCTGTGTAGGTGTTGCCCCCCTGCTCGAGGCCTGCCTGCCCCCTCTTGAATTATGGGGGAGCCGGTCTGCAGGTGAGGGTGGGCATGGGAGATGGGGCTGTGCGCCCCAGGGCTTCGCAGCACCCCCTTCCAGGAGGGTGGCACCGGGGGGCCCTGCTCTCCTCCCGCAAAGGTCCTGGGGTCACTGGTGTACCCCCAGGACCACCCCCCACACCATATCCCTCAGCTCGCTTTCAACCCTTATTGGTTCAGAACAGGAAGGTGGCTGCTGGGGTGGTGGCAGGTGACTTCATGGGGGACATGTGTCCCCGCAGGCGTGGGCTGTGAACAGGGGCGGCCCCCCGACATCTCGAGGAGGAGGAGGGCCCGGCTTTGTCTCGCCCCCACCCCCCCAGCACGGCCCGCTTCCTTCTCAGACTTCTATCAATTCCAGGTTGCGTGGACTGAGACGGGTGATGCTGGCAATTAGGTTGGCTCTGCCTCTCCTTGATGCTTGATTAGTCAGACTGATGGAGGAGGCCATATGTGGCCGCGTCAAAACTTGGCTACAAGGCTCTTTCCCTCTCTGTGAAGGACAGGCAATAAAGCGGAGGCCCGGCTGGCCGCGTGGGCCGGCCTCTGCGCGGCGTTTCATGGTCGCCTCTCCCCCTGCCACGTTCGCGCAGGGCTCGAGGTGGCCACGGGCTGGGTGTGT